>NC_142752.1:8775000-9082500 GCF_051943395.1 Hippocampus bargibanti
TGAAATGAGGCAGGCAGGTTTAATAGCTTGCATCCCCCCGCACCACTCCCTCCCTCGCCAGTTCCATTCTCCAGTTCTGACCCCCTTCAGCGTAGCCACAGTTTGAGCCTCAGAGCGTCCACGCCATTCAGGTAGTACCTGAAGAGCCGCTTGTCCCGCACAAAGCCTAAATTCTCATATAGCTTCAATGCCGACTTGTTTGTGATCTCTGTCTCCAAAACTACCTGGAGAGGGAGAAATCAGTGGAAGTTACAAAGAAACAAAACGTTGCAATTCGAGGAAAAAAATAAATACCTGCCAACTTATACCCATATTTCAACTTGGCAATCATGAAAATATCATGTTTGCTACTATTTTGAGAAAACAAAACAGAAATATTTGACAATCAACCAAACATTTAATGATGTTTGTTTGAAAAGTACAGTGAATTGTAAGACATTGTTAGTAACTTCAAACATGCACATCTAACCTATATTTCCGATGGGTTGACAAAAACAGCTATCAACAAACTCAAATTTGAAAGACATCCACATTAACATTATCCATTTTCACTTTTTCTTGACCAAAGTATAACTCCTGGAAATGCTTAGGAGTATTCTTCACAAAACGACTATAGTTTTCTTTTACAATTCACACTTGTTGCTTTTTCTCCGGCAGATTCCATTACATGACAATGATAAAACCGATGCAAACTCTTGATTCTGGATTCCAGGAAAGCCCTCTAGCACGCGAATGCAATTCATCTAAAGGAAGCCAACAGCTGGCACTGTGCCGATCGCCAGTTCTAAATTTAGATATCTTTAGTGATCTTGTGTTTTGAATGAATGTTGGGTATTTACTATTTTGACAATTTTTGACTTATTGTTTTAATTGGAAACCATAATTTTCATGAATAAAACAGAAACTCAGAAACTCGCACGCTTACCTCGTCACAGTCACCCTCCACCATGGCGTAAATGGCCTTCTTGACCAGATTAGTACCTGACAACACAACATGGGTTTACTAATTCATATTTATAACACACCTGTTTTGTTAGAATCCTTTTCCTCACCAATGCTTTTCCTTCTGTGTTTTGAGTCGACGGCCAGCATGGCGATATAGCCACGATGGAACATCTTCTTGTGCATGTCCAGCTTGCACACGATGGCGCCGACGCACTCCTGCTCCACCATGGCCTTTCAAAATACACTCACAGAGTTAACTCACTGGAGAAGACAACGGGCTTAACTGAGCAAGCGGCGAATTTGACTGACGGACGATGCAATAAAATCGAGAGACTTTACTACAAGGATCACTACTACACATTAGGACTGAAAACATTACTTTACTTACTACATTGACAATTAATTTAATAGTTGACAATCCGTGCATCGATATGGAATTTGGACCATCCCTAAAACAATTTAGGATTATTGGATGATCATAAACACTGAGTCAGTAATACACAAAGCTGCTTTAAAACATCTCAGTACTGAGTTTGACCACATAGATGAGGTCAAATGATTCAAAGGGTCAAATTAGGTTCAATACACACTTAGTACATGGTGCTTGACATAAGCGTGGCTTAGCTGATGCAAATGACGATCCAATTTTGAAAAACGTATTGAAATATGTCCCCTGTGAACCACCGAGGGTATTTTCTCCGTTGCTTCATAGGTATGTCATATAACTCGGGTATACTGTGTGATGTTATGATGGTTGTGGATTTGACACTTACCAGGAAGCAAAGTTGTGGCCAGTTGTGGATGAAGTACCTGTATGTGTAAATGGAGTAAGGCTCAGACAAGTCCTTGGTGATGAGTCTCATAATCGATGGCATCTGCAGCTCGGACTCGTAGCGTACATAAGAAATGTCATGGCCGTCCTCCTGCGGCGAGGCGCCCAATTCCAACCGGGCCAGCTGGTCCGAGGGAGGCTGGAGCTTCGGCTGCTGCAGCGGCTCCATGCCCCCGGAGCTTTCGGAAGCTAGCAGCGCTGCCTGAGTTCTTGTTCGGGCCGGCATCCCGTTCACGCTATTGTTAACCAGAGGCGAGGGTCGGCCGTTTTTGGAGCGGGGGCCTTCGCGTTGGCAATGTTCCATGTCGTTCGTTGCGGTCGTGGTCTCGTCGTCGTCGTCGCCGCTGTCACAGTCGTCCGCTGGCGGTCTCGGATTGTCAAGGTGTCCCCCTGGCTCCTCCACGGGACTACCAGCCAAGCCGTTGAGCTGCTGCTCCACGTCTGGCATTTTGAGGTGCAACGCCGGTGGGCTAGCTCTGGCTAGCATGTTTTTCTGCTTCTTCCTGACCGGCAGCTTGACTTCGACGAGTGGCTTCCCCAACCCGGGGTACTCACCAGGTCGACGCGGCCCTCGGTCCTCGCCCCCAGCCCCGGGGAAAGGCGGACTTGCAGTCGGGGATTCGGCCGGTGCGCTACTAGGCCCAGGCGGCACTGTGGCCATCCCACCGCATCAAGGTGGCGATTCGCGGTTCGGAAACGTCAGACACAAGCTCATTCAAGACGCCCAAATGGAGTGCAACAGCGAAACGGGTGCGACTCTTCCGAATGCAGTGTAAATCCGCTGAATATTGGGGCGAAAGTGGCTCGCGAAGCGGCGACGTTCTTCGCTATCGTTCTCCTCGAGCTCTCCCTGCTGCCGCAAAGTGCTGTAGCAGCAAAGGCCATTGCAACACTGCCGCTCACTGTTGTTTTACGACAGTGCCGTAAAACACAAACACCTGCTTTTACCCACAGTGTATATTTTTAAGACGTGTGTTTTGTTTTTATTATTTATAGACGACGAATACGGAGCTATTGACTATACTATAATCCACATATGCACACGTATACACAACCACACACGCACGTACACACGCACGCACACACACACATGTGATGACATTCAATAGATTGTCTGCATTTGTTAGTGGCGGTATAATTTGTGATTTATCGTAAGTACTTTTTTTAACTGTCAAGTTCCTCCACACTGCAAATAAACATAGTTTGTACATTTTGTGGATGAAAAACGAACTAAAATTCATTAAATCGATTACAATTGTGGTATTAATTACATAAATCAATAATTGTGTGATTAAAATGATATAGAACTACTGTACTGTGGGCACTTTGTGGAGATGGCAAAATCAAAGTGTTGTAATTTTCTTAACGTCCGTTAGATGGCACCAGAACATTTTTTAATCACCTCATTCTCTGTAACGCTAATATAATAATAATAATAATAATAATAATAATAATAATAATAATAATAATAATAATAATAATAATAATAATAATAATAATAATAAAACATTCAATGTATAAGCGCCTTTCAAAACTCTCAAGGACACTTTACAGTTATTTGCACGAGAACCTTCCAAATGTAGATTAGAGTAGGTCATTTTGTTTGGCAATATGTCGCCATTGGTTTTTCCTTTTACCAATATGTGATGGAAATAATAATAATAATAATAATAATAATAATAATAATAATAATAATAATAATAATAATAATAATAATAATAATAATAAATGACCCAAAGAGAGAATGAGTAATTGAGCAGCACAGCAGATGAATCATCACTTCAGTGCAAATATAAGGGTAAAAAAGGTGTGTATGTGTGCATGTGTGTGTGTGTGTGTGTGTGTGTGTGTGTGTGTGTGTGTGTGTGTGTGTGTGTGTGTGTGTGTGTGTGTGTGTGTGTGTGTGTGTGTGTGTAAGTAAATTATAGAAATAATTTGCTCTGAAATATTTAACATTGTTCCATTGTTGAGCTCATGGAAGCTATTACTGTGTTCTCTCAATAAGTCAATCAAATGTAACATTGATTGCACATTTTTTTCAAATATGGTGTTTAAGTTCACTGACACAAAAGATAAATACATATTTTTCTTGAACATACTTGAAAGAGACATCTACAGCTTGATATGTGCAGTGCTGAGCATGCCTTTGAAAGCGCTCTCTAAGCCTCGAGGTGCTGAGAACTGGTGAAGAGCCGCAATGAGACATGTGCAATCAGTTCCCCCTCTTCAAATCTCCTTTCGGGCCTATCTACTTGAACAGGCTTCTCTTAATGACTTTCTCCATCACTTCTCGCCAGCTTTTTTCCAGGGACTCTCACAAACACTTGGCTGCATATAAATACATTCACTATTCTATTCTGTCCCTGTTGTAGGTTTTTTCCCACTTGCAACCCTGCTTTCCAAATATCTCCGGGGTGTCAGTTGCATCATGTGACTGGTGTGTTGGTGATTACAGTGCTCGCTTGGCACTCAAGTGAAGCCCATTGCAAAAAATACCTTAAAAAAACAAGTTGTGTAAGGTCAAATCATGCCCAAATTTCTGTCTCCCCCTGCCCCCCACCCTTCTCCACACTCTGTCCCAGTGTACTTCTTCTTGTCTTTTTCTGTCCAGCCTCCGCGTCTGGTCCGCGAAGAGTTGCATTTAATTAGTTTCTGTTGGCTTAATTAGGGACTGAGTGAGGGGGCGGGACCAGAACAAAAAGCGGGTTAGGTTGCATGGATGGAAGGATGCAGTTGCAATGTGGAGGTTGCCAGACGGTGACCAATATGGAGTGAATTGGACGAAGCAACGCTGTCTTGATTTTGCTTGCTAGGGAAAACTGGGCATTGCCCCTCCAGATCCAACATAAGGCATTGTTGTAAAGAATTAAAATCTGTGTTTTGTCTTGTTGATATAGTTATTTAATCAATGTCATTTCATGTATAAAAATCTCTGGCATGGCTGCAAAGCCCACTGAGTGAATGAGGGGGTCCTGGGGCTTAGACAATCTCAAGATGTCTTGCATTGCTGGAGAATCAAAACAATGGCTTCTGATTCGGAGAATATGCTTTCTTGTTACACATCCAGTTATGAATATGATTCAAATAGTTCTGAAGAGGAAAGCATACATGTTTGCAATAGATTAAAGAATTTATTCCGTGGCATTTTGAGGCAACATTGGGGGGAAATGTCTCACCCAAAAAGAGGCACAAAATGGCCACCGAGCTGTTGTGAGGAATGAATCAGACCGTTTCCACAGGCTGATAAATTCCTTCCATGGAGCTTGGACGCCCTCTTCTGGCGGCGTTTGGTTGCAACACGAGGTTTTCAGACCAAACAAGTACAGCAAAATACATTGACGTGTGGAAGGACTGCGACAATGTCTTTTTTTCGGTCAGGGGCGTTCCTTTAGTGACGTCACATACGGACTCGTCACCAACTCAAAAACAAGACTTCTTCAAGTCTTAAAACGTAAAATATAGCTATATGTGGTGGAATCTTACTAAAACACGGTCAGTAGAAGTCATTTGAAGCCCTTTTACAAATTATGGACACAACTTGTCCGGAGACGTCGGTTGTTCTTTAAGGTGAAGGACGGTGAAGACTGAGTGCTTCGGGGGCAGGTGGGAACGGGAAGCTGGAGGAGGAGAAGAAAAGAAGTAGAGGAAGAGGACGAAAGGGGGAACCATGGAGAGATGGCATCCATTCTCCCTCCTCCTCTGTTATGGCGTTTTATCGCCATCGCGGATCATGCCGTATGAACAGCGATCCAAGTCAACCATCTGCTGAGGCTTGATAAGCCTGGGAGAGGCAACCATTGAGATGTCACTCACAGAAAGAGAGACAGAGGAAAGGAGGGAGAAAACAGGAGAGGAAGGGAAGGCAAGAAAATCGGCGACGCATCTGTCTTGTGCGGGGAAAAGACTTAACGTCAACGAGACGTCCGGCCTCCCAGTAATCCCACTTCTCTAATGATAAGTTGTTTCATGGCCGATTGACACTTTTGGGCGCATTTTTTTTGCTTATCGTACCATGCAGATGTTTTCTTTCAATGTCACCAGGAACATTCACTGTTATTAAGCCATTTCCAAAATACTGGACATGAAGGAACATTTTTTAAAAACGAGGTTGGATTCCCTCAGCGGGGTGTTTCATTGTCATTCCGGATGAGACACCTCTGGCTCCCCAAATTGAGAATTTCTTCTCAATTAAGATGGCATGCGGTTCAAGTTATATCCAACTAAAACATACACGGCGCTAATACCACCTAGCACATAAGTATGTGGTTAGTGTGTGCTGCAGAGTTCAATTCAAGAAGTGCAGCACTGTATTGGAGAGCTACCACAGACCCACAATATAGTAATATGCAAATATTTTAACAACAAAATATAGCAATACGGACTAAAGGTATGGTCTTTATAAAAAAAACAAAACGATTGATGATCATTTGGCGGATTCACCACTTATGGTCTTGTTTTTTTCTCACTTTCTCATCCTTATGCATTTCCATTCAGAACATCCTTATTTTTATTCTTAAAAGCAACATTTGCGCACTCACCAGGAGGTAATAATGTGGCGGTAGCGCGGCGGGGCATGAATTGAGGCCGGGAGTGGGTCAGGCCTGGGAGTGAGGGGGGGTTAGCAGGGGATTAGCCGAGGCCAGTTGGATCATTTTACAGCCGCAGGACCCCCTCTCACCCTCGGCAGTCTCCCGGACAATGAGGATTAAACTCCTCTTGTTCCTCAACTCGGAAAAAAACGGCAGGGCAACAAAGGCGCTATTCCTCTTGGGTGCCTGGCTGGTAGCTGGGTAGCTGAGTCGGGGAGGGAGACGAGGAGAAGGTAGGGGGTCCATCATAAAATTAATCCCTTCACAGTTTGCTCTGGTGCAAAGTGAGATATGAGACAGACATGCCTAATGAAACTGTGCAGTCATCGAAGGGCAGAGCGATAAAAGCACGCATCAAACTCGTCATTAGCGACGCCGCTAAGAGCCCGTCAAGAGGTTGGCGCGCTCCCCAGGTGACTAAAACCACAGATTAATCACTACGCGCAAAGTGATACTCCACCTATCACTCGTTTTCTCTTGTGTAAAAACATCCTGCACCAACTGACTATTTGTTCATCAACTTCATTGAAAAGACATTTTGAATGGTACCATAATGTCCATTCGGGGCTTCTTGACGAATAGCATTTGACAATTCAAAGGTGGAAATATGCAGTTTTCTTAGTATGGCCAAGTCTAGAAGGGGCTACCACACATAAACCCTTTTAATTGACTCTTAACCTAGACCCTTTAATCCCTAAAACTCTAACATTTATGTTCCCACATGGTGCCATGCAGTGTCGAAAATGACACAAAACAAGATGTAAAATGGGCACTATCGCGGCAAGTTTTTATGCTAAGTGTCATTTTGGGATGAGAAATGTCTCTTAATCTGGAGGCCATCCCATAAATGGATATACAGTAATATTTACCTTTTTTGTGTTTTTCTTTTTTGCATATCATGGATTTGTATCTCGGCCTTCCTTTGTGGAGTTTGCATGCTCCCCTTTGTTTTGGTTTTCTCCAGGTACTCTGGTCTTCCTCCTAAAATGCCAAAAATACAGTATCATTGTAAAGTTAAGAGAAAACTCAAAATCAGGGTTGTCCAAATTCTGTCCACGAGGGTCACGGTCACTCATATTTTAGGTGTTTTACTTCTCCCATGCACCCGATTCAACTGAACACGATGATCATCAGCAGATCAGGTGTGTTTGGGGAGGGAAACATCAACATTGGGCATTATGGTGTTATGTTTATTCTCAGATTGTTTCCAAGATGACACTCTGCCATCATGTCTTTCCCAATCTTGTTTTGTGCTCGCCTGGACTTTGCACCAAGAACCTTTCTGTCACGGTTTTGCGAGGTGGTGATGGCGGGTGCGGATCTCAAAAAGCAAGCAGGAGGGAGCAGGAGGTTGTTTGACAAATTGTATTAAAATAAAGTCAGCAGGAACAAAATGTAAAACATCAAAATCATCTGAATGGAAAAAATACAAAGTAGCAAAAGAAGACCAAATGTAAAAGTCCGCCAAGGTTAAACAAACACATGCACAGCATACACATTGCAGACAAAGCAAACATGCAGCAAACAATGAACCGACACCCGATGGTCGTGCCGGGTGTCCTTTTAAGTGTCAGTGATTAAAACGACCAGCACCTGCGAGGCTGCAGGCAGGGCTGACGTCGCTACCCGTTGGTCGCCAATCTGATCGGGACGACCAGCACCTGTGCAGGTGCAGGCGGGGCCGACAGCGCCCCCCGTTGGTCGCCAACCAGATCATGACACTTTCCTTTGAGCAGTACCATTCAGGACTGTGACTTGGTCAAATTCATACTAGGAGTAACTGCGAATAAGCCCCAATTGAAAAAAAAGTGTACATATTTGAAATGCCATTGTCTTTGTCTCCAGCATAAGTTGGCAAAACAATATCTGAGACCACAATAAAAGTGCCAACAGGCAAAAAGTAATATGAGGCCTACATCCAATGGTCTCCTCATGCCGTAAGGTCTTTTAAAAAATCATTTCGAGCAATGCATTTGCTTTCACTCAGCATGCACAAAAAGTCATTGTTTCCTAGCAAATAAAACAAAAAAAAAAACAGTCCACTGTTTTTTGTTGTTGTCGCTAAGTTGAAAAAAAACACACAAGAAAAGCTTCTTTGCGCTGTCAAAGCCTATCAACGTCTGTGCTGGCAGCGGCGCCTGTCTCCCAGGCAGCATGCCACAAAAGAAGCCCGACACACCTCTCACTTTCAATCTACGTACTCCACTGTGGGCCTCCGATTCAAACTCCCATTATATTGTCACCATTCGGATCGTCCAATAAAAAGGCGCAATCAGTTTTATTGACAAAAACATCTGAAGGTTATTTATTCATTGGGCCGAGAGATTTCTCTTCAAGCCACATATAAACATGGCGATTACAACATCAACAATCGACTTGTGCGCTAATATACGTGAGCGACACGACTTGATCCTCGCAAACCTCAAATACAAAAAAATAAAACAATCTTGATTAGACAACCCCCGCTCCCCCCATTCCAAATCGCATTGTCGCACAAATCCCATGATAAAAGGCCAAAGTGTAACTCTGCATTTAGACTCTTGAAGACTTTGGTTAAGCCAGTGCCTCTGCTACTTTTCAGCCCTGGCATAAATCTGTCTCTCAATGGCGATTGGTTCAAGGCGAGGGGGCTATCTTTTTCTCAAGAACCTCCCCCTGAACCCCCTACCCGCCGCTGACGCCACTTGCATAGAGCGTAGCCGTCACCAGACAATGGCTGGTTACTGGCAATTAAACAGCATTTTCTGAGGAATCCGTAGCATTGGTCTAATGGCATTACCATTGGATGATTCAATCCCTGAATAGTCAACAGGATTTTGCTTCTCTGGAGGAAAATGCTGCTTGATCGAATTACCCGTCTTACATCGATTTAGCCAAAGATTATGATTCAGGGTTCAGTGATGACAACGTCCTAAAAGGCTGATAGGCCACTAGAGAGGACATTTAAAAGTGAGATTAATCCAAACAAGCATCCAGTAACCTTTAACACTGATGCTGGAGTGACAGTAAATACAATATTTTTTTTCTCCAGATGACAACAAAATGCAAATTCCTGGGAGAACAACAGATTCAGTAATCATTTCCATATAAGTGAAAAAGGTAAACTTGTGAAAAGATAGCAACAACTCTCAAATAAATGTGGAACAATCCACTCATTGTAACTATTCATTGGGTCCGTGAAAGTAGCGATGAGGAGCTCCTCACAAGATTTAAGCAATCATGTCAGAGTTTTTATTATTTGTGATGATAAACAGTGAAACACTAATAATAATAATAATAATAATAATAATAATAATAATAATAATAATAATAATAATAATAATAATAATAATAATAATAAAACAATTTATTTCTCAGCGCCTTTCAAAATTCTCTAGTACACTTCACAATCACAAAATAAGAATTTTCTTTTTCTGCGGGTGAGCAGCGGCAGCTATTCGCGCCAATGTTCACTCAATCCGGAAGTAACACATACTCACGCCACGAATGTGAGCGCATCAATAGACAAAGAGTACAATACAATACATCTTAATTTATATAGGGGTTACACAACAGCTGCAGCTGTAACAAAGCGCTTCATATAATAGTCAACACAAAGCAAAATAATAAACACAACAGGAACATAAAAACATGGACAGTTGAGCAATTTTAACGACTTTCCTCATGTACACTATGATGTTTGAGTACAAGACAAACACATTCTTATATGAAGCAGTTCGAGGTCAAAGAGGAGAAGATGAACGCCTCCTTTTCACCAGTGGATCAGAGACATCATAGTAGAATGTGCACATCTGTTACCTGTTACGTTTTGAGAGCAAACACAAAGAGGAAGACGTCTCAGATGGACTGTAGTGTTCGTCAATACTGGATTGTAAATGGTAACCATCACAAGACATGGAAAGAATGATATTTGACCCGCTGCTGTTCAGTATCGATTTGTTTGAAAACCGACAAGACTCCTGTCAGATGTCAAGCAGCACATTTGTGGCCTTCAACCTCCTCATGGACTGAGTAGGGAGAGGGAGGAAGAGCGGCCAAGTCCATTATCTCACAATGACGAGGCTAATTACTGGGCCAGGCAAGCTTCAAATCACACGACGGCAGACCGCCTCGTCTTGTGTCCCCCCCCCTGCTCACCCGACGTCTTAATTGCTCTTTTATTCTCGCCGTGTGTTTTGCGACTGTGCTGACGCTCTGCAGCCATTTTGCCACATGAAAGCGAGATGCTAATTGTCCGCAATGGAAATATTGGTGGCTGTGATTAAGCAAGCGTTTTGGTGTGAGGGAGCACTCCCAATGTAAAACACACACACAAAGTGGTTTGTCTTTGTCCACATTTTGGGTTGTCAGGTTAAAAATGTCATTATGGCTATTGTGCGCGGCGATTGTCAGACAGCAATGCTGGCAAATTTTTGACAGATAATCGGCAATATTACAGGAAAATTAGCTCAGCCAGTGAACTGCTTTCATTAGCATTCATGACCACAAACATCAAATTTTGTCAGAATTATTTTTTTATGGTGCTCAATTTGGACAACTGTCAAGTTGGTGCGGTCAGAATCCAAGGTGGTGAAAAGCGTTCGACTTAATTGGATGAGAATTTACCCTGGGTTGGATTAGGTGGTACCGGTCCTGGATGGAAAAACCAACAATTATAATGTCTATTACTTTATAACATAAATTAGTAAAAATAGTCTGAAAATGCAACTCAAGTACTGTGGAACTGGTGAGTAACTTCTTATTTATTTATTTTTAAAGAAAAGATGAATGTCAAATACACAAAATGTGCTCATGCTTCCAGAAATTACCATATTTTCTGGTATATAAGGCGCACCCAAAAGCCTTGAATTTCTTCAAAAGATTAACCTGCGCCTTATACGCAGGTGCGCCTCATATGTGGAGTCATAGTGAGCCACAACAGGTCTCACAATGACGGTCAGCAGTCACTGACTCCATTTCCCTCTCTTGAAAAAGTAGAGCGTAACTGCAGTCTTTGCTGTAATGCCTTATAATGTGGTGTGCCTTATATTTGGAAAACATTTATATATTTATATATTATATTTGCAAAATTTTTTTCATTCATTGGGGGTGCACCTTATACACCGGAAAATACGGTAGTAGGAATATTTGGTCACACTATCTTGGCTGACCACAGACTCAGACTTGAAGCTTGACTAAAACCCTAGCGTGACCTTGAAATGCTATGTCACACATTCAAATGCTTTATGTGATAATTCAAAGGAGATGGCAAGGGAAGAGAAGCTACTTTTCCCGACGGTTGGAGGCGTGTCGGGGTGCTCCAGCAGTGCAGAAATTGGTAACGGAGGTGGAAAGATGGGGGGGTTAGCAGGTCGGCTGTTCAAAGGCTGGCTTTTTGCATTGTTCGTCAGTTGGGGATTAAAGTCCTTGGTTCGGTGGCCCAATAGGCCCCTCTAATTAAAAAGCATAGAAAGAAGGGAGACACACACCCCAAAAGAAACAGACGCAATAAGAGTGAGAACTGAGGTGAGAAAGCAAATTTACTCAAGAAAACTGTTTTCATTGTAACAACAGTGGGCATCAATTGAAAATGGATTAACTTGACACTCTATGTCTAGTCCAGTGGTCCTCAAACTGGGGTAGTGTGAGGCGGCAGCAGTCTGTCTATGAGCTGTTTCTTGGGGGACAGAGTGCACGGTGTGGGGGGGGGGGGGGGGGTAAAATGATTTGCAGTAATAGATCATATATATATATAATATATCAATAAACCTCCCTGCCTTCGTCTCTGTTAGCTCTCAGTCGTACAGGAGTGGTCCATCGATGGAAAGGTTTCTTCAGCCGTCATCTGTACTTCTTTGAAGGTGTCGGACGTTTCGCTTCCTATCCAAGAAACTTCGTCAACAAAGTAAAGTCTTATTGGTAGTTTAGGCCATATATTTATATATATCCCTACTGTCCAGACATGGTGGTGCCGGTGCCCTGCCTTCGCTATAAATGAAGGTCGGTGCTGTTGGACAATCTGGGGCTGGATGGATGTATGGTTTAAGGAGCCCGCGATGAGAAGAAAGGAGCGTCGGCGCAGAGTCCTGATGCGTATGTGAAGCTGTCGCAGTTTGGAATTGAAGCGGATTTACGTGGGACAATCTCTTTTCGTCAGTGGATGCAACAGCTCTGGGTTTGCTTTCAACATTATGCCTGTAGCAGACGTGCACATTTCACCATGACATCCCTGATCCACTGGTAAAAAGGACGCTTTGATCATCTCCTCTTTCATCTAGAACTGCTTCACACAACAAAGAGGGTGCAGCAAATGCTTAAGATTGAATGACTGCTGGTGTCTTTTTTGTTGTGTCACATTATTTGTTATTGATTTTTGTCATTGTTTTGACTTCAAGATGGCGGCTTTTCAGCAGCTCCTGTATATTGTTTTTCTACTTCATTTCCTTTCCACTTACTTTCATCACTTGGCTGCTATTAAATGTAAATGTCTCCACTGCAAGACTAATAAAGGCTAATCCAATCAAATTTTGACAAGATTATGACATCATCACATAAATGTCCATCCACATCCACTGAGCAGGAACTGATCCAATGCTGCCTGCACACAAGGCATGCAACTGTAAAACTATGCCATCAGTGACTTCTGAATATAGGAAATAATGGCCAGAACTAAATCTTTTGTGGTGCTGGTTCATTGTACTTTTCCTTAATGTCGGCATAAAGATATGTATGTATTTTTTTCTTTTTTACATGAAACTATACAAAGGCAGAGTTAGTGGCTCACTGTTTGCAATCATCAGAATGTGAATGGACACCCATGTGCCTGCTTCAGCACAGATGCTGGCCGCCAGTTGGTGGGCTGTTTACTGTGCGGATGACCGGTTGTGTTTTTGTTTGGCCCGCCTTGCCTTCTCCGTGAGCTCAGTGGTTGCTCTGAATCTCCCGGTGGGGGTTGCTCCCTGCTGAACAACTCCCAGGTATGAAGCTTCCTCACTTGACTTGGCCCAGAGAGTGTATGTGGGGACTGGGGTTGGGGTTGAGGAGGTGGGAGGGGTTAACAAACTACCACGAGGAATGCAAACCCCTACTGAGTAGACTGCAGATTGGAGAGTGGGTATGCAGAAATGATCAAAATTACAGCAGGTGCAAAGTGCACATACAATTTAAATGTAATAACCAATTAGTAGATTAGGAGTCTTACTCACAACTCTAGCTACAAGTCTTTTTTGTTCATTTATTTTTAAAGACGTACTTGAAATATTG
This sequence comes from Hippocampus bargibanti, assembly GCF_051943395.1. Taxonomy (NCBI): domain Eukaryota; kingdom Metazoa; phylum Chordata; class Actinopteri; order Syngnathiformes; family Syngnathidae; genus Hippocampus; species Hippocampus bargibanti. The sequence continues at coordinate 8,788,609 of NC_142752.1, forward strand.
CCTCATAGCTGTTTTTTTGAAAGCATCTGTTTATCTGATAATTTCATTTCCTCACATATTGGATCATCCTGTTGTTTCATATTGACATGCAACTGCTGCCATTGAAGAGTCTCTCCAATGACGCCAAACAAGTCATTAGAAAAAAGGACGCCCGCTTTGCTTGCTTTACGGCATTATCAATACAAAATGGGCCCCTGACGCCTATCAATAAATCTATCACTGTCACATCTACTGTACAGATGGCACCAGAAAACTAATGCAACATCCAATTGGCGGAGGGGTGTAACAGATGGAGTCATAGATTAAACCTTGACCACAGACATGTCCTGTAGCATATCGCCAGGCTCTGTCAATTGGCCTCCAGACAGGAGGAGCGCATATTGCCCGACGCATTAACAAGACCATTTACCTTTTCTTTGACAAACACGGCCAGCCGTTTATTAGAAAATACTCCCCCCGGAGCTGGGAGATATCTTTGCATGCATGAATTATGTATAATACAGTTGAAGATGAAAGCACTCAATGGGGAGCTGACACGATGGCTGATGAAGGAAGGGGGTGTGGGGCTCTTTGATTTGGGTTGTATCAGGACATAATTCTAGATAAATACAGTAAAGTCGCGTTATATCGATATCGGTTATATCGATAGTACCGCTTATTACGATACTATTTCTCTGAACGCAAGGAGAAAATTACATGCGCGCAGGGTCGGATATATCGATAGTCCCGGTTATATCGATATTTTTTCGGACTCCCGAGAATATCGATATAACGAGACTTTACTGTAATACTTTTTGATTGCATTAACAATGTCGGTCTAGAAAGAAAATTGACGACAAAGTGCAAAAATTTTGTTGACTTCTGAGCACATTAAAATACCAACTCCTGTGTATTATTTAAATTTCCAATGACTTCTCGTGAACAGAAAGTGTCACATAATGTAAAGCAGGGGTGTCAAAGTCATTTTTTTGCTGCGGGCCACATTGTAGTTGCGGTTTTCTCTTGAGGGCCATGATGAATTTGGGGAAGCCATTAGAATGTTTCATCCCCTCCACATATTACATATAGAGTGCACAAAAAAAATGAATAAATAACGAGTTTTCAAATCTGAAGTACTGTGGTTTACATAGGACAATTTGAAATTTTGGTTCAGACTTTAGCAAGTGTCATGGCACTTGACATACTTGATTTGCTTTCACGGGCCGAATAAAATGATGTGGCGGGCCAGATTTGGCCCCCTGGCCTTGACTTTGACACCTGTGATGTAAAGTATGGCGCTGTGGCGGTTTCAGACATGCACGTGACGTGCAGCAAAGAATTTGAAAATTGTCCACGATTGTTACATTAAATTATTTTCTAATATGTAATGTCTAATATGGGATGTCAATCATTTATGTTTGTGTGTGGAATTTTTCAGGCCTTGGTAGAATTTCCCTCTGAAGAAGAGATGCACGGTGGAGTGGGGGAATCTGGATCAAAAGATCGCAATGGTAAATGGGTTGATACTCATGTAGCGCTTTAAAAAAGTGCCATGGAACTATTCTAATAGTGTATTTGTTTTTTTTTAATAAAGTAAAAAAAACCTCTACAATTCACAGTAACACCACATGACATATTTCATGATTGTTATTGTGTTTAAAATTAAACATTTTTTGTACATTTAGTCATGATAGTCAAAATATTAAAAACAGCTCTTTGTAGGGTGATTAAAAAGCAGAATAATGGCAATTAAAATGCATTAATTTTTATTACTCAAGCATTAAAAAAAGACAGTCATATAGTCACTACTCAAAAACTGTACTATAAATTGACAGCAATCAATGGTGCATCATCATGTTTCTGTAGGGTTCTCTCCGTTCTCTTGGCTCCTAAAAGCCTCTTATTCTCCATCTTGCTCTCTCAGTTTCTTTCTCTCCGCCCTATCTCTCTCGATTTTCAGTGAGTGCATGAATAGTGTGCATCACCAAGCATCATCCGCTTAAAACTGGAGTTGAGCAGCCAGAGGGGAGGCCCTTGAACGTATTACAGTAAGTGTAAAAGTTTATTTTGCTATAATTAAATAGAGTTGGGTCACCCAAATGGTGCCAGAGCGGAGGAATAGGAGGGCGGGGGAAGACGAGGAAGGCGGGAGTCCATGTTGGGAGTTAATTGAGGAGGCGTTTTTTTTTCTGCTGAGGGAACTTTGCAATATTGACGCCCCTCCAGGGAAAAGGGCATTCAAGTGTTTAATGGAGCACAAATTGAGATAAAACCACTTGGATACATGTACCAGGATGTCACCCATGTATACTAATGCTCCAAGGACTTAATTACGGTAACGTGATTAAATCAGTTGCATTGTAGGCCTTGCGTAGGATAGAAAGGAAATGCAAGTTAAGGAAATTAATACCCTGAACAAACATATACAAAAGATTTGAATGCCAATCAATTCTGGACAAAATGATATTTTGAAAACAACTGGATAAGCTATAGAAATATAAAAAACACATTTATAAAATAAGAATGAAAACAGAAATAAGAGAAGGATAGTAAAAAAAGGCACATTTTTAGTTATACAGTAAAGTCTCGTTATATCGATATCGGTTATATCGATAGTCCCGTTTATTACGATACTATTTCTATGCACGCACGTAGAAAATTACATGCGCGCAGGGTCGGATATATCGATAGTCCCGGTTATATCGATATTTTTCGGACTCCCGAGAATATCGATATAACGAGACTTTACTGTATTATAATTAGATATGACAGTAGGCTATATTAATAGTACGATACATTTGGATCAAGGATGCTTGAGAATTTGGCAAGAGAGTGATTACAGTTATACTAAAAAATGTGTGTGTGTTGGTTGTTATTGTGCAAATTGGGGTGTTTTGAGGGGGAGTCTGTGTGTGTGCTCATGTGTGTCTGGCAATCAGCTGGTATGATCGACACAATGCCAATCTTTGTCTGAGGGTACTGATGCAAAAATGACGGAAGTGGACTATATACAATGTATATCTACACGCAGTATGGAAGAAGTCCATGCACCCCTTTTGAATGCCAAGTTTCTAATCAGGCCAACGCGTGCCACCCTGATTAACTGTCAAAAAGAAATTATCTCTTCTCGTATAGCAAGCCAATAATGATTAAAGACTGGTACTTATTATGATTATTATTGAGCGGATGTGCATGGAGCAACTGGTGGGTTTAAGGGTGGAGGGAGGAGAAGGGGGTGCAGTCTGGGTGGGGGCCCACAAAAGTGACAGATTGCATCGTCCGTTATTGGCTCGATTAAGAAAACATACTTTAGCTTTGTGTGTACTTTGCAGGTCAAATTGTGTATAGAAAAATATTTAATGTTGTATTAAGTCATCATTATGACCCCCTTTAATATTATCAAAACAACAAATAATATACAAATACAATATACTTTAACAATAAACATATACAATATATTTTTGATGTATCTATATATAGCATTGTCAACAAATGGTGAGTATAGTTTTTGCTTTTTTGAATGTTGCTGTGCCGATGACCGTTTACTGAGCGAGTTGCTTGTTCTGTAGCCACAAAGGGACATACGTCTTCTTGTGCCGGTCCCAAGCCCGGATAAATACAGAGGGTTGTGTCAGGAAGGGCATCCGACGTAAAAGCTTGGCCAAAACAAACATGCAGATCACAACCTCTAAAGATGGAGGACACTGATTTGCTGTATATATATATATATATATATATATATATATATATATATATATATATATATATATATATATATATATATATATATATATATATATATATATATATATATATATATATATATACATATACACGATGTAATAATAAAAAGAATACATTTTAGTTTAAGCGCCTTAAAAAACTAATGCGCCGGTTAAAAAAAATCGACCCCTTGTTTGTTTAGATTAAGATTAAGTGCAGTCTCCTAATCAACACTTTACGATGGTCTCACCTTCTAAATCTAATTACCGGGAGCAATTCATTAGGAGATGAGGACGAAGTCGGAGGTGTGTGGGAGGGGGGGTTCGGGGAAGAGACTGTTAAAAGTGAGTCGGAGGCAGGAGTGTTTACTTCGCATTTAAGAGTGTCGATGTGATTTCTAAATTAGACCCGCTTCTTCATGACTGCCCCCCAAAGTTATCCTTCGTATTGTAATTAGGTCACATTGACATGTGCGAAGCTTTTAATGACATCGCAAAAAATGGGAGTATGGGTGGGAGAGGGGGCGCACTCTGTTGGAGCGGGGTGGGGGGGCGTTGTAGCTGAATAACGCAGCTCACTTGGCAGCTTTTGTTTGCAACTTCTTATTATCAGCGTTACTTATCGTCAACAGTGGGCTTTGTCCTTGCAAATGGCCCCCCAATCAGCTGCCTATTTAGCTGCAGTCTAACCTGTGGGTATATATGGTAATGCTTGATGAAGGGGGCGGGGAATTGGGAGGAGGGGTGCATTTTTTAACGACAATGTTTTGTTTTTAAGAGAGGAGTATGTTTTGGGGGCGGATAGATAGACAGCTGGGAAGGGACGGGAGAGAGGGGAGGGGAACGGGTCTGTGGGTTTAAGAACCCGCGCACACGTTTGAGACGCTCACTTCTTTTAGCGCACCTCCATCATCATCTTGGAACGAAAAGAGCAGAGGAAAACTCTTTTTATTTAAGTTTATCGTTTTTTTAGGGGGCGGGTTATCAGTCATCACGATGATGTCCTACTTGAAGCAGCCCCCTTACACAGTCAACGGACTCAGTTTATCCTCCTCTGGAGTGGACCTGCTGCATCCTTCCGTGGGATACCAGGGTAAATAATAAATTGTTTTGGAACGAAAATAAGCGAAGAAAAATGCGGTTATTTCTTTCATGCATGTTTCATCAAATTTGCACGCAGGCGCGCCTCGGAAACAGAGGCGGGAGAGGACCACATTCACCAGGGCCCAGCTGGACGTGCTGGAAAACCTATTCACCAAGACGCGCTACCCGGACATCTTCATGAGGGAGGAGGTGGCCCTCAAGATCAACCTGCCTGAATCAAGAGTGCAGGTCAGCCCCCCCAAAAAATATTATCAGGCTAATTACATTTGCATATTCTGTTTCCCCCCCCCCCCCCCAATGATCAATACAAATAGTTTGCGCAATGGACTATGCTTGACGCTATGATTAACGCTATGATTAAAAATGTCATTTATTCAATCATATCTAAAAGAATAATAAAATCGTTTCTTATGAAATCTTAAGTGATGAAAGGGTGCAATTATTAAAACTATTTTCATCGTGTCTAGAGATTCACTTTTTGAATCAAAGTACCACTTGACCACTTGTGGGTTTCAATGTTTTAATTACTGAAGACATTATTTAAATGTGTGAAAATGTGTTTAAATGATTGGAAAATTGTTTACATGAGTGAAAAATATCATGCATTGAATATTTATGCCACAAACATGTTATTGTATTACATATTTGCAAGAGTGTTACTAAAAGTGCAGAACTTGAAAAAACGATCTATAAAAAAACATATCATAACAAATTTTAATTAACATAATAAGACGAGCATTTAGGGCTTCAAAATTCTAAAGGAGCTTGAGAGATGCAAGGTACATTTGCATATACCGCAGTTTTATATATAACTGATAATGTAATTGTGTTGTTGGCCTCTATAAACTAGATATAAAATAAATATTATCTTTTCTATTTAGTTATTTTTTAATTGTGTGGATTAAATGTTTCACAGTCGCACGATTTGCTCTCACTTTGCAGGTATGGTTCAAAAACCGAAGGGCCAAACACCGCCAGCAGGCCCAGCAGACCCAAAGCGGAGCACCCAGCAAAGCGTCCATCACCAGGCCGGTGAAAAAGAAAACCTCCCCGGTCCGCGAGGCCAGCTCGGACAGCGGAGCGAGCGGGCAGTTCACCCCACCCTCCAACGCGTCTCTGTCGGCCGTAAGCACCGCGGCGACGCCGGTGTCCATCTGGAGCCCGGCTTCCATTTCGCCTCTGTCCGACCCCATGGCCGCTTCCTCGGCGTCCTCCTGCATGCAGCGCTCCTACCCGGTGACGTACACCCAGGCCACGTCTGCCTACAACCAGGGCTACACGGGTTCATCGTCCTACTTCTCCGGCATGGACTGCGGGCCATACCTCTCGCCGATGCACCACCACCACCACCACCACCAGCTGAGCTCCGCCATGACCCCGATGAGCGGCGGAGGAGGCGGCAGCGGAGTGTCCAGTCACCTAAGTCCGGCCTCGGCGCTCTCTTCGTCCGCATACGGCTACGGAGGCACCGCGGACTGTATGGACTATAAGGACCAGACAAATTCGTCCTCATGGAAGCTCAATTTCAACACTGATTGTTTGGAATATAAAGAGCAGCAGGCGGCGTGGAAGTTCCAGGTTCTGTGATTGGACTTAGAGGCCCCGCGGGAGCGGGCGCGAGTCGGCCGAACGGGGGAACTCCTCTTCGGGCTTGAGCCAGTTGGCCGCAGGGCCTCATAAGGAGCGAGACGGAAGGGCAGACTACTTTTCGAGCGCGAGCCGGCCGGCGAGATGACCGGGGGACTCCTCTTCGGCGAGAGCCGGCCGATGTGACTGCTCTTCGGGCACGAGCTGGTCATCCGGCCGGGAGGACTACTTTTCGAGCGCGAACCGGCAGACGAGACGACCGGGGGGACTCCTGTTCGGGAACGAGCCGGAAGGCCAGCCGGCCGAGGGGGTCTCCTCTTCGGGCGTGAGCCGGCCGACCGACTGGCTCCTCTACCTCTTCCATACCCCCATCTTTTCAACTGAGATCTCACACCACAGACTTTGATCGAGTGATCGAGCAGAAGGAACAATTAAAAAAATAACAAATAATATAACTTTTTTTGGTGGTGGTGCATGGCGGTGGTGGCGGTGGTGTTAAATCACTTTTTAAGTATTCCCGATGTGCTCAAAGTTTTGGCATATGAAAGATTTCTGACAAGGAGGCACTACTTAATTTATGACAAATATGTTTAAAAACTAAGACAATCAAACGCTTCCCCCAATTTTCGTTTTCATCCAATTCTGTTTTGTTCTATGTTGTTCTATAGATCAATTTCCCTTTTTTTGTTGCAATTTTTTGCAAGCAACTGTTTAATTATAAATTATTATAGTTGAAATGGGGACTATGCAGGTTAAGCTGTATTTAAATAAACATGAGCCAAGTTGCATGTGTACATGCATGTGTATCTGCTGTTTTGCTTTGTGACCTCTATCAATGTTGAACATTCATGAGAAAAGACATATTGCAAAGTTTGAAGATATTAAGGTGCATATTTCAAAAAACAAAAGCCATACATATATAGTTATGAGAAATAACTCCCTTCAATTACTAGTCTCACTATTGCCGGACAAAAAAAACGTTCCGACAATAGCGTTGAGGTAAAGTCAAGTTATATAAATAATATAAATAGTCATAATAGGAGTAACGTGAATTACACAAGAACATTACAAGACTATAAACATTTACGTATTTCCTTCAACCTCTGACCCACAATCTATTCCAAATCAACTAGGTGATCAAGCTATAAAATCACTTCCGCTCCAGGTATTTAGATTTGTTTTTAATTTCTTTGGGAGGGAGGGGAAATTCTATGTGCAGGATTATGGGAGTGGGTGTATGGAGGTATCATTCGAGGACAAGAGGAGGGCTTTGTGGGCTGTTTGACCTCCAATTAGCTGTGAATGATTTGTTTAGATAAGTCAGTCTTGAACACAGCAAATTTTGCATCAAATTTCATCATGGCAAGTAGGGTAGTAAAATGTGACATATGTCTTCTTTGGGAAAAAAGGTTTTGGGGCCATATTGACAAGTCACAAAAAGTTGGGACGTACAAAGACAGAATAGAATGATCCAGTACCTCTCACTGGGGAATTGAAGAGATTACATGTGTATACATCCTCGATCAACCTCAACAGGTTGCCCTAACCAAAATGGCAACATGGAGCAGAAAGTCATGAGTGAGCTTCATGTCTCAAGAAAAGAGAAGAACTCCCACCCTCCTCACTGACCCCCATGCGGCCTAGACCACTAGTATCCATTAGCTTTTAATTAAGCACAAGCACCACCAGAGGGGCCATATGGAGCTGCCAGACGCGCTTTATTCATCCCCTCTTCGCTTGTGAGTATGGCAAACAATAAAGTGGAAGAGCAAGCCTCAGAAGCTTTTTTTAGGGGGTTCCTGAGGCCAGGCTTTTCCAGGATGATTCACCTGACCGTGCGTCTGGGAATTCCTCATGCCGTAGATGGTCATACACACCCGAGTGGCTTAAATATTCGGTTGAGAAGAGTCAGAATAAAAAAAAAAACTTTGATGAAATGGAAAAAAAAATGTTGAAAGTTAAACTCCATTCAACCATATAGTAGTACTAATTGCCGGTATTTAAATCATAAAACCCACCCAACAAAATAATGCATGTAAAATTAAATGTGACTGTTTTTTTGTTGATAATAAAATTACATTGAAATCGAACAAATTGTGAGAAAAGTCATGAAGTTAGGAAAATGCATTACATTCGACCAAAAGCATTTTTGTTTTTGGTCCAAATATGGCTTCGTTAAACAACTTTATTCTCATATTAAACAGTTTTAGGAAAATAATGCGATATTACTTCACTTCTATCCAGTTTTATCTTCATAATACAGTAATTATAATACGTACTCTTATATTCTTAACTCCTACACTACCAGACATGCACGAAAATGTGTCCACTCCAGTGCCAGGGTTTTTGTCATTGTCACTTGATTTTATATTTTGGGGGAAACTATTGTAAAACAAAGAGCAGGGATGGGCAAAATCACTACTGAAAGGGGCCCCAATTTTTCATCAGTGCGTCTGGGGGAGATTGGGTGCACATAAGACTACTCACATCTTAACCAGGTTTAGGACATGATGCATCCATACATATATTTCAGTTTTGATAATACATTTCTGAAAGCCTCGCGAGAACACAACCACCGGCTCGATCCGAGACCACGTTTTACTTATTAACGCTCGGTGTTGTTGTTTTCATTTTTATCAAGTTCATAGAGTTGCTTGTTCTGTAGCCACAAGAGGACATAAGCCTGTATCTTCTTGTGTCGGTCCCAAGCCCGGATAAATACAGAGGGTTGCGTCAGGAAGGGCATCCGACGTAAAAGCTTGGCCAAAACAAACATGTGAATATAACCTCTGAATCGTTGTACTAAATTCATCCTGTCTACTTGATAACTAATGTTAAGCAGATTCCTTACTTACAGACAGTGTATTGTCGGTGTTCAAATACCTGACATGTTTCGGCGACTACTTCCGCCTTCGTCAGAGTGTCACGGATGTTGCTGTGACACGCCATTTTCAGCTGGTGTTGCTATGAGGGCGTGACCTACCTGTCAGAACTGACAGGCAAGCCACGCCCCCTGCTGTCCGCTCGTCCCTCCAGGATGCTGCTCCAGGTAGTAGAGAGCATGTAAGCTCCCTCATCCCTGTTGATGGTCCTTGGTCCTCGCTTTCGGATTTCAATGGCCTCCCTGATCCAGCGCTGATGTTTGTTGTCTTCGGTGCGGATGACTCTGGCCTTCTCCCAGTCCATGATGTGGTTCTCTCTTTTGCAGTGGTCCGTGATGGCTGATTTATGGTGCTCCTGTTGTGCTTGTTCTTTTATTGCTCTTGTTTGGATTGTTGCCGTCTCCTTCTCGCACTCGTTCTTGTGCTCTTTTTTTCTTGTATTGAAACTCCTTCCTGTCTCCCCGATGTATGATTTATTGCATGACTTGCATGGGATTTCATATATTGAGTTACATTTGTTTTCCGGGAGTATTTTGTCCTTTGGGTGTACCAAGATTTGACGGAGAGTTGTGTGTGGTTTGACCGGTGTGTTTATGTTGTGTTTCCTCAGTGCCCTTTGTATGCGTTCTGTGATTCCTCTTATGTACGGTAGTGTTACCATTGCTCTGTGTTCTTGTTTGTTTGTTTGCTTTTTCAGCAATAAAAGAACAAGCACAACAGGAGCACCATAAATCAGCCATCACGGACCACTGCAAAAGAGAGAACCACATCATGGACTGGGAGAAGGCCAGAGTCATCCGCACCGAAGACAACAAACATCAGCGCTGGATCAGGGAGGCCATTGAAATCCGAAAGCGAGGACCAAGGACCATCAACAGGGATGAGGGAGCTTACATGCTCTCTACTACCTGGAGCAGCATCCTGGAGGGACGAGCGGACAGCGGGGGGCGTGGCTTGCCTGTCAGTTCTGACAGGTAGGTCACGCCCTCATAGCAACACCAGCTGAAAATGGCGCGTCACAGCAACATCCGTGACACTCTGACGAAGGCGGAAGTAGTCGCCGAAACATGTCAGGTATTTGAACACCGACAATACACTGTCTGTAAGTAAGGAATCTGCTTAACATTATAACCTCTGAAGTTGAATGACAGTGATTTGCTGTGGCGACCCCTTGAAGGGAAAAGCCGAAAGGAAAAGAAGACTTGATTTCCATACACACAGAATATAGAATTTTAGGACTAGGTAAACATTCAATATAGCGTTAAAAAGCTTCGATCCTCTTCTTTCATCAGAAAAAAATAGTTAATTCCTAAATTATATGGGTCTGGAGTTACATGAGCTTAAAATTAGGGCAGCTATCCAACATAGAATGCAATACATACATATTGGTTTGTATAGCGCTTTAAAAACAGCTGAAGCTGGAACAAGGCGCTAACATGAAAAAAGAGAAATGCTGCCCCCTTGTGGAAAAGAAAAAAATACTATCAGAGGCCATGGCCTGCGCTTTATCGGCACCCAAGCATGAAAAAACAAAACTCGAACAAATTCGGGAATGGCGCTCTACATCATATTTTCAATTACCGAATAAATTTGGGAATGGCAGTGAATGAGTTAATTACTCTATTTCACATAAAACACATTGATGATCCTACGATATTCCTTTAAAATGCACTTTGTAGTGTTGCAACTTTTTTTCTTGTGGTTTATATTAATTCTCTGTTCCGATTGAAGCAACAGGCTAATTGAAATGTTCATTAACTTAGCTGAACGATATATTCGAACAGGTTTGCACATATATTGCACACTATTTTTCTAAGTCACTTATAGGACACCCAGTTGATGTGTCACATGAGTGAAAAGTGATTCCGTGTCTGAGAGCGAGGAAAGGCGTCTCAAGAAAAACGTTTAAAACGGACAACTCCTGATTAAAAATCCCATTGGGAGGGAGACCAGTAGTGGGGGGGGGGGGGGGAATAGTTCATTTTTGTGTCAGAAACAAAACAAAGAAGTGAAAGTAGACCAACTGAGCAACTGTCAAAGGCGAGGAGCAGCAACGGCATTAAAAAGCAAACGTGGAAGCTAAGTGGCCAGTTTTGTTGGTGAGAACACAACTGTAGACTATTGTTATGCATAAGTGTGTGTCCTACATTCTATCACATATCAACTATGGCAGCCCCATACATTATTCATCTATGACAACAACATGAACAACAACACTGCTGCTCCACTCGTGGAATCTCATTTGAATGAGCGAGACAATGGCGTTTGTGTGTCCGAGTCAGACAGGCCGTTGAGGAAGCTCGCTTGCGCGAGATACAAAATGCCAGCCATGGATTCAATTTGTAATATAATTGCAGTTATATTACATACATGTTAAGTTTCAAAAATCAGAAATCGGGAGATTTTCGTACTCGTGACTCTATGGTAATGTGAGCGTTACAAAAGTATAAATTAGAAGTAAATAAATTGAATTGATTATATACACATTCAATTAGTATAAAAACGTATTTTCTTTTTTACATTTTCTTTTGTTCACCTTACAAATGAACTGTCTGTATGTTGTCAGTACTGTCGTTGCTTTATAAAGTGAGTATTATGGTCAAAATCGACTCTCACGACCAAATCGTGAGATTTAACTTGAATGATTTTAGTGTCCACGTCAGACAACACAACATACGTATCTATATTTATAAAATGGATTCCAGGATTCAAGAAAAAGTCCGATGTCAAAAATGAGATATTTATATTTTTACCTTATATAAAGTTCATACTTGCTCCTCCTGTTCATTTAGCCTATATAACAAAATCAGATTATCAATGTTTGGACAAAAAAAAAACACCCCTGATCTTCATAAATGCGAACATGTATTATAAAGCGCCTTAGCAAAGAGCAACAGGTAGATGGTGGAAAAACAGATCAATTGCATCCTCGGTCATTTCAACGTGATTCGTGCCCCAAAAAGATGTGAATTTAAGTGAATTGCTACCCTATGGCCTGTAAAATGAACTCAGATTCCAAAATTTGTTGACGTGTAGACCTGATTGTGAAAAAAATGACAATGTGTGTTTAACTGAGAGCATAAGAGCATGTCGAAAAACCTTCTCAACCGCCAAACTATGCAGTTCGCCTCCATACAATGTCGAGGTCAAAGTTGGAGGGGCCTCAGAGTTTCGTTTCTTACATTGAGGCCAGGTCAAGAAACGCCACTCACTTGCCTGCTTTATCCATGCCACTTATTCCTCTCCAGCCAGGAGTGTGAACTACTATTAGGCTTGCTAATAACCTTCCCTCTGGTTACGCGTGTCTGTCTGAGAAGCAGATGGAGGCATCGTACAGTAGACAGATGCCTCGCCAGCAGCTCCCGGAGGCGAGCGTGTCTGTTTGAGATGGCGGCGTGCAGGGGGCAGGGCTTGGGTGATAAGCGGAATCAAGGGTAACGGGTAACGGCGGTGCGTCTTCCCCTTTCAGGCCGGTCGGTGTACACCAGGCAACAAAACTACACACCAAATCGAGCACTGTAGTGTGGATGTGGCTCAATTGTGTGTGTGTGTGTGTGTGTGTGTGTGTGTGTGTGTGTGTGTGTGTGTGTGTGTGTGTGTGTGTGTGTGTGTGTGTGTGTGTGTGTGTGTGTGTGTGTGTGTGTGTGTGTGTGATGCTGGAAGCGTGTGCCCTCAACGCAACCCCTGCAGCCGTCACACGCAAGGCCACCTGCTCGGGGATTAGAGAGCATGCGGATTACACGCGTCACAATGGAGGTATACAATCACAAATATGGACACGCACAATCAGACACACACTCGCGAAACGGATGGGCCTCGATGCTCACTAAGAGCATCGTCGATATCTGTGAATGGGCTCCATTGCAAATTTCTCCATTGTGGGACTATTAAAGGCTTTCTGATTCTGATTCATTGGGATTTGTAAGGATGGGGATTTCGAGTCAATGTGTTCACTTAATGTGGCATTACCCTACAGACGCACAGAGAGAAGTACAGTATAGTAATGAACATAAATTCTCTGATGTGTTTGGGTGTCGATAAAACGCTGGCCATGGCCTCTGGCAATGTTTTTTTCCCTTTTTTCCATGTTAGCGCTTTGTTCCAGCTTCAGCTGTTGCTATATAAACCAATACTGTATGTATGTATAGCATTGTATTTTGCACAGCCACCCTAATTTCAAATTCATATAACTCCAGACCCATATAATTTAGGAATTACCTCTTTTTTTCTGATGAAAGAAGACAGTTTCTTACGCTGCATTGAATGTTTATGTCGTCCAAAAACTCAATATTCTGTGGGTCTTGGAATTCGAGTGACCATGACAAAAACCCTGGCACTGGAGTGAACACATTTTTGCACATGTCTGGCAGGGAAAGGAGTTAAAACCAAACACAAGACGAGTTTATATTGAAGCATTAAATATAATGCTAAGGTGAAATTTATTCACCATAAAATGCTGCACAGAGGAGTTTTTGTGTTACAGGAACAAATTGGGCCTACTATGCTACGGTTGGCAACCACAGTGGCACCTGGAGAACGTTTATTATTATTATTATTATTATTAAACATATATTTTGAGGAGGGTGGCCCGGTAGTCGAGTGGTTAGCACACCTGCTTCACAGTGCAGAGGTCGCAGGTTCGCGACCCGGTCCGGCCTCCCTGTGTGGAGTTTGCATGTTCTCCCCGGACCCGCGTGGGTTTTCTCCGGGTCCTCCGGTTTCCTCCTACACTCCAAAAACTTGCATGGCAGGCAGATCGACCACTCCAAATTGTCCCTAGGTGTGAGTGTGAGAGTGACTGTTGTACGTCTTTGTGTGCCCTGCGATTGGCTGGCAACCAATTCAGGGTGTCCCCCGCCTCGTGCCCGAAGACAGCTGAGATAGGCTCCAGCAACCCCCGCGACCCTAATGAGGAATAAGCGGTACGGAAAATGAGATGAGATGAGATATATTTTTAGGTGACTCACATCTTTTCTTTCAGTCTCGCCAAAATCCAATCAAGAGAGTGATTGACTACTTGTTCTACTGCGGTCGCTACAGATAGCGAGTCTTTCCAACAGTACCCTGTACTTATCTCTTGAGCACCCGCCACACCAATCCCTCCAAAATGCCCCCCTCCCCACCTCCTCCTGTAAGTCCCGGCAGGGTTGCTGGGTTTGTTTTGCTAATGACCCCATCCCGTGATGACCTCATTCAAGTTGCACTGGGTAATTGGTGGCACACTGACACACTGTGGTAGTTTGACAGAGGGTGGGCTAGGGGGCGGGGGATACGTCCCATTGTAAACACTCCTCCCTGACAAATCAGGTATTGTTATTTATGATTAACGGCAGTGGGATGAATGACTGCCTGTGAGGCTAAGAAAAGGGAAAATAATGACAATGACAGGCAAAGTGATTAATAGTTGTCATTCATGTTGTGCAACATATTACATTCCACCACTTTAGTAATGACTTGTCATGTTTACACTTTGAAAGTAAATTACCTCTCTCATTCAAAAATGTTTCTGAAATAACTTTTTAAAATATACAAAAAAAATAATATATAATATATATATATAGTGCATAGTTGACAGACGTGTGACAAGCGCCTTCTGTATATAAGCTTGCAATTATAACTGTTTTTTTTTCCAATGGTGGCAGCCGTAATAAAAGCCCCCCTGCACGTCTCCCAATCAAGCTCATCCCACTATCACAGCGGACAGGGTTTACTTCCAGAGAGACCCAGCGAGGGTATTATGGAAGAGAGAGAGAGAGAGCGAAAAGAGAGGCAGACAGGGTATTATAAGCGAGCGGGTTGAGAGCAGTGAAGGCATTTGGATTCTTTATTCAGCTTCCTAAGCCATGGGCTGCACTCCCAATCCGATTGGCCGATAGGGCCAGCCATGTAAATGAAATGCAAAGCAGGGACAGAACCCTGAGTTTGCTAATTTGCCAGGTCCCCACCTTCTGCTTGTCTTTATTGCCCCCCGCGCCCCATCTTCCTCATCACGTGGCGTCTTTTCTTCCTAGTCAGTATCACATTCTGCAGCCTCTGATTCTTACTCCCTAGTAGATAACTAAGTGGTCTTTTTTCTCCCCCTTCTATCTACGAGATGAACTCTGTACTTCTGTAATGTTTGGTTCCATGGATTTAATCCATTTGAGCGTTTCCTGTGAAACGCTAGCTCGTTCCTTCTTTGTATGCAGAGTTGCTAAACACTACTGGCGGCGTTCTCAAACAAGCATAAAAAGCTGAACAACCATAGTCAAAACACCATCATATAAAATGAGTAAGGCTGTTTCATACCAGTACAAGTATTCCTTTTTTAATACTTGCCGATACTGATACAAAGTAACAAAGAGTATTTTGTGGTGCATAAGGCGCACCCAAAAGCCTTCATTTCCTTCAAAAAAAATGAAACTGCACCTTATACGCAGGTATATATGTGAAGTAATATTGAGCCACAACAGGTCTTGCAACGACTGTCAGCAGCCATGGACTCCATTTCCCCTTGTAGAAGTAGAGTGTAACCCCAGCATCTACTGTAGTGCCTTATAATGTGGTGTGCCTTATACGTATTTGGAAAACGTTATATATTTCTTCATTATATTTGGGAAACTTTTGTTATTCATTGAAAGTGCGCCTTCCAGTACAGTGCGCCTTATATATGGAAAAAGTTAGAAAATACACCATTCATTGGGTGTGCACCTTATACAAACGTTCCCCTACTTAGGAACATTCAAGTTACGAACAACGGTACATACGAACATTTTTGCGGTTGTGTGTTCGGACAGAGATGCTGTAAATTAGATTTTGTACTTCACACATTTTTCCAATTTTCCCGAGTAGTGCTACTTTCTTTCTAATACCGACGTGAGGGGCTGTGAGAGCTCTCTCTCTCTCTAACATATGTAGTATTCTCTCCAGTTGTACATGAACATATCTTTATAGAGCATATATTTTATTAAATGTTTATTTTTCAATGCAAGCTAACACACTTATATGAACTTTAAACATACAGTAAAGTCTCGTTATATCGATATTCAAGGGAGTCCGAAAAAATATCGATATAACCGGGACTATCGATATATCCGACCCTGTTTGCATGTAATTTTCTCCGTACGTGCATAGAAATAGTATCGATATAACCGGGACTATCGATATATCCGATATCGATATAACGAGACTTTACTGTACTTATATAAGCCTGAAACATACATTCCATCCAAAATACAGCACTGAAGTAACTTACAAACAAATTCACCTTACGAACGACCGTTTGGAACGTATCTCGTTCGTAAATTGGGGAGCATCTGTACTCTGTTGCGCCTTATACACTGGAAAATACGGTACTTGAGTACCTAAATAATGGAGAGAAACTAAAAGTTGCACGCAGGAAGGCCTGCGCTGTAATTAGAAGGACGAGAGAAGCTCTCAGCATTGAGGCAATTTGATTTGTTGTTGAAAAAAAATGACAGGCAGTCCATGCTTGCACCACCCCTGGATGGAAACAATGAGGTCATAACGCTGTCAAAGTTCACTACTTAATCACTACAAACCACAAGAGAGGGTAGCATTGTAGGTTACAAAACGACTACATGACAAGAAGGAAGTTGCCTGTCATACATTTATGTAGTATAGACATGCACACCCACTTCTTCCTCGTCCTCTACTTCCATGACCCCACTCCCCCCTTCCAAAATACACACACGCCAAGTTGACAGTTCCAAGCTCCGTGGAGAATGAGTCTCGCTTGCATTACAATCGTGCAGGACAGATTCCATTAGCACTATCTGAAATTGAGCAGAGGAGCAGCAGGCAAGCAGGAACGCAAGACGGCAGGAAGGCTTCGGCATTTGCGCTCTTATCAGAACGGTGAGGGTGAGCGCTGACGCCGACGTCACTAATCCGGATGGCCGGGATTGAGCGCAAGCACGCACTTCGCAGTCACACACATGCACGCGCTGTTGGAGGGATGTTGGTGCATGCAGGAGAGGGAAAAGAATCCTGTGAAGTGTTTTTTAAGGCCACACAAATAGTGCTGATGAACAGTATTTTGTGATGGATGAAAAGGTTTCTTCAGCCGTCATCTGTACTTCTTTGAAAGTGGCGAACGTTTTGCTCGTCATCCGAAGAGCTTCGTCAGTCAAGTTATGCCGGTAACTCTGGCCACATGGGGGAGGAGTCGACTACTTCCTGAAGCCAATCTGATTACTTCTTTTGTTCTGTCTGATTACCTCTAATATTCTATCCCTGGCACTGATTGCCCCATTAGCTCTGGTATCACCTGCTTTTCATCGATGGACCACTCCTGTACGATTGAGAGCCTACACAGAAGTATTTTGTAATGGTTTCCTGGTGCTCCCTCACCTGTTGTTTGAGCAACTTTGAAGTTTAGGGGAAATTGTAGACCTCGCAAAACTGATGATATGATGCTCATTTTATTTTTCCATTTTTTGGCGAAAACAGGCATCTAACGGTTTTGTAAATTTCATCTGTACTCCCTCACCTAAAAGAGTTTTTTTTAACTCTTTCGATACTGACGGTAGAAATGAGTACCACCATATTTTTTTTTTACTGGTAAAAAATACAGCAGAGTAAGTTTCTTCCCAAATTTGCGGTACAAGTTCATACCCCATTCTTCCAATAACGGGCGGCATTTGGCATTTTTTGGCTGTCAACACAAGATTGCATCAGAATTACTTCAGACGTCCCAGTGAGTGCAAATTACTTTGCTTGGTTTTATATTGTTTGTTCCTAAATATCCATAAAAAGTGTTTCCTATGTTTGTATTCTGATGTATTAACTGTAATGTATAAAACTAATAGAAATGCAGGATTCGATTTTATTAACTAGCAATATTATAAACATTGTAAAAAAATATATAATTCTGCATTTCTTGTTTGACATGCCTTCCTTAGAAGCCAATGAAATGAATCAGCATAAAAATGTCAACTTTTCAGATTATTGTATCAAAAGTTTAAAGGTTTATGAAGTGTCAAAAGAATGTGAAAAGGCAAGACTACATGTAAAGAAATACAGTTCAAGACTTGAAATAACTAAATATAGCACACTTCAGAAATAAATTCAATGTTGACACAACAGGGTTCATTTGGCATTGTCACAGGATGGAAAAAATGTTTATGTGAACATATAGGTTTTTTAGTGACATTTTTGTATGCTGAGCAGTGATATTTTATGACGTTTAGTCCAAATATAATGGTTTGTTTTTATTTTTTTCAATTTATTGTCCACACTGTACTGCCAATGCGTCCAAGGTAAAGGCTCGTGCAATACAACAACGCGTTAGCACCCTCTTGTGGTTCTATCATTGATGCACACAAAATGAGCAATATGGAAAGTAAATCAAAGCAACAAAAGAATATTACCTGTGGTCTATACAACAAAAAAAAATGGAAACAATCAACATTTATTTCCTATGGATTAAATGCTGGCTCTCTTTTATAGTCCGTTCGGGATAAGCAGTATTAAAAAAGACATGTTGCAATGAGGCGACGTTTATGTGATTTAAAAAAAAGATAGAAACAAATTGCAGTTCAGGAGGCGACTTTTTTCAAAGAAGAAGTGAATATGTGACCGTCTCTGTGGATGTGTTCTGACCTGGTTGATGATACAGTTCCTGGAATTCTTCCTTCTGGAAGGGTGCATTGGCTGCTGTTGTCAGAGCTGAGGACCATCTGACTTCTTCTTCAACCTTAATCGACCTGTTTCTCCAATAATATATGGTGTACCCCAGTCTCGCCATTTGCAGCAGACCCTATTAAAAAGATAAGATATTGTTGCTGGTGTCACCTACAGAAACAGTGTTGAAAGATCTCCAATTTCAGCCTAAAAAGCAAGACAACTCGACAACCACTTTAGGCGTTTGGCATTCACCTTCTACTAGCTTGTGAATTAATATTGTACCAGTAAAGAACGCTGACACATCATTTAAAAACAATGTTTTAGCTTGTATCAAAACTACTTACCAATCCCAAACCATCTTTTTGAATACAAAAGTGACCGGAAACAGTTACTCGTTCAGGAAGCAACGTGAAACGTGCTTTAAAATAAGCATTTTACGGTCAAGAAAGACTTATCCTTACCCTCGTCATAGTTTGTCAGTGGTTTTAATTAATCTTAACAAACAAATCTTAAATGAGAATTAATGTTGATGAGTTTTCTCGTAAAAAAAGCCGACGAACAACATTTTGTGATTCACAGTGCCCTCTAGCGTATACGAGAGACATTGCGGTCAACTGGCGTCACCAAAATAAAAATTAAATTCGTTCGGGGAGAAATTTAAAACAAAGTAGGAAAATAGTGTTTGACGCTTTTATATCAAACACATAATAAAACTAGGCAACCATTAAACATTTAGATATCATGCGATGACGAATACAAAGTTTTAAATAACAACAAAACCATTCATTCAATAAAAGAGCGAAAATATTTAAAAAAAAAACTCAGATTATGAGTGTGATGATTGTGCTTATATGGCAAAGGGGGGAGCAATGGCCATTCATACCAATAAAATATCGAGGCATAAATCAATTAATTCAATTTCATAATACCTTTGCGTTTGGAGTGAGCTGGAGCCAAAGTGTCCTTGAGAGTTTTGAAAGGTGCTTAGAAATTAAATGTATTCTTCTTCTTCTTCTTTTCCTTTCGGCTTTTCCCTTCAAGGGGTCGCCACAGCAAATCAGTGTCCTCCATCTTTAGAGGTTTGATCCGCATGTTTGTTTTGGCCAAGCTTTTACGTCGGATGTATTATTATTATATAATCTTATTTGCAAGTCACAAAGACGACAACACCAACACCAAAAGAAGACACTGAAAGCAACACTGGCCAACAGTGATGTGTATTTTCAGAATATAAATAACAAACATTGCAGTTGTGTGCCTCGGTGAATAAAACAGGAAAAACAGTGTCAAACACTGTTGTTTGGTTAGCCTTTGCCATTTCAAATGCACAATAAGATGGTTTGAAAATATCATTCACAAACTAGAAAATACAAAATAAAAAAGCCCTATTCCCTAAGTCTCCAGTGAACTGCAAAAACATGACAAGATGATATTCTTATAATCCCTTTTCCCTAGCAAATAAAACTACAGTACAAATTCAACATTACATCTTTTGTCCTGAAACAGTTCACTCCGTTTTTGGCTGCTCAATGAGTTTTCCCCTGTGGTATTTCTGTCCGATTCCATAGGGGACATGAGCGGAGATAGTGCCCAGTTCTTGGGCCCCCTCAATGTGAAACATCTGGTCATCAAAATAGATGTGCGGTTTTATCTTCTGCAGCAGGGGCCCTTTTGGGGCTCCTGCCAGGAAGAGAGCCTCGTCGATCTCCAGGCCCCAACTGCGAAGGGTCTTCAGCACTCGAGCCCCCGAGCTGGCGGCACTCCGGGCCGTAACCAGGAAGGTTCTTATGGGGCAATCCAAACGCTCATTTTTGGCGTAGAATTTTCTCTGGAGCTTTCCTAAGGCCTCCAGGAAGCATTTCAAAGGGCCCTAAAACCATCACCAAAGTGTTTAGTTCAATGACATTATGTCAATTTCACACCAGGTTTAGAATGAGCGCCTCTCAATGTGGATTTAAAAATACAATTCTTATACTTGTAAGAATAAAATTTCGAGTCTGCATAAATTAGCTGACTAATTAACTCATTCACTGCCAGACGTGCAAAAATGTATCCACTCCAGTGCCAGGGTTTTTGTCATTGTCACTCGAATTCCAGGATCCACAGAATATTGAGTTTTAGGACTACATAAACATTCAATGTAGTGTAAGAAACGTTAGACTCTCTTCTTTCATTAGAAAAAAAGTGTTAATTCCTAAATTCTGTTAGATGATCTTGAAATGAGGGCGGCTGTCCAAAATACAATGCAATGCATACATATTGATTAATACATATAGCGCTTTAACAACAGCTGAAGCTGGAACAAAGCACAAACATGGAAAAAAAGGAAATGCTGCCCTCTTGTGGAATGGAAAAACATTGCCAGAGTCCTTGGCCGGTGCTTTATCAGCACCCAAGAAATAACAAATCCTGACAAAAAATGGCATTCTATGTCTTATTTTGGATTGGATTTGCCCTTATTAGTCTCACAGTGGAGAAATTTACATTTCACAGCAGCAAAGTGATGAAAGGAATGAAAGTAGAAAAACAAAATACATGAGCTGCTGGAAAGGCAGCCACTCTCGCGGCGCCGTCTTGAAGTCAAAAGAACAAAAATAAAAAAAAAATAAAAAAAAATAATATGACAGCACACAGACAATATGACAAAACAAGGACAGAGGAAAGGGGAATGGCAATAAATGAGTTAAAAAAGCTAAAATAATTAAATAAATAAATATAGAGGAAAAATCTGTTCAGTGAGACCTGGCCGATTTAGGCCGCGATCTTAATCCGTCATTATTTCATTTGTTATCCTTTTTAATAATAGGAGGGGAAAATATTTTTAAACTATACTTGATATCTTATTAAAATACAAAAGCAGGTACCTGAGCAAGTGGTTTGTTCTCAAATTTCTTCTCGTGCTGAAAAAAGCTGTCCAGGCCACTTTGCTTCACAATGATCTCCGACTCATCTGAGAAGAGGACGGCGTCGCCATCGAAAGCCACCCTTAGCTGATTGTCACACAGCTCATTTTCCGTCTCGGGCATGAACACCGTGGCCGCGGCAATCCCTGAAGCAGAAGCATTTAAAAACAAACACATGCCAGAAATAAGCATATATACACACATATCTTCATCACTCCATCACATGCCTTCATCAATGGCCTCTGTGACTTTCTCAGCATCCTTTGAGAGGTACAGATTGGTCATGTAAGCTTTGAGGTAGCCGATCGGACTGTTTCCTCCAGTCATGCAGAATCTCTCAATGGTCAAATCTGAAAGGAAGACCCATTGAAGAATTGTTAGCAATTCAGCATTGTTCGACATCACACCAAATGCCGCCATACCGTAGTGATTGATGCTGTTGATGAGGCGCACGCCAACTTGGGCGTGGTTGTTTGTCATGAGGACAATGTCGAACAACTCCTCGCTGTCCGGGTAGAGCTCCCTCAGCCGAGAGTTGACCGTCATCAGTGCCTGTGGGAGCGCATTGAAAATGTTGTATATACATTTTGTCCTTTTCTCGTCAGTGTTCTTGACACATTGTATTTTCATTTTCATTAAATTATATTTTATATTCAAACACACAACCGCCCAAAAAAACTGCACTGATTTTTAGGCCAATAAGAACCAATCAATCGCAAAACCACTGTGACCGTTTCACGACATTCTTTCTGCATTTAACACAATGGAGGGACTTATAAACTGAGGAGTAATCATTGCGATTTCTACCGGATTGCTATATTTTACAGTATATGCAACTTCCCTATGTTACACAAGCAAGGGACTTCAAAAATGGGCTATGAAAAGTTTTGTCATGCCTTGAAGATGCATAAAGACAGTTATTTTTGGGAGAAAAATGATCACCTTTCCTAATTTTAACCATCAATAAACAAAGTACAATGCGTTGCCATCCATACTCATAAGTATAAGTATGACCGGAAGCCTCACCTAGTCAACTTTGAGTGAGGAACTGAATTGAAATAATCATCAATTCGCGGTGTACACATGGACGCGCAAGTATTCACAATGACAATTTTGTGTCTTCTGTTAACATGACATGCAGGTCTAAAAATTGGATTGGATTGGATTTGCCTTTATTAGTCTCGCAGTGGAGAAATTTACATTTCACAATACATACACCAAAGTACTTGGGGGAAAAACATCGACACAAAGATTAAAAATTCACTCAGCATCAGAGAGTGAATTGCGGAGCTGGCCCTGTGTGCATACATTACTGTGAGACTAAGTGAAGCATTGCAAGCACCACACCCTGCAAGCAAGTACCCTGCAGGAACTTGCTGTCGAATGCCTGCCGGCTCACCTTGACGAATTGGAAAGCAGGTCCGGGCTTCAAAGGCTCGTTCTCGTGTTCAACCTGATAAGCCACGTAGTTCTCCAATCCTTCCTTTTCATAGATGAGCCTCTCTTCCACCATGTTGAAGAGGGTTCGGGAAGATACGGCGACTGTGACAGCAAACTTGGGTTTAGGCTGGAGAGACACGGGCATCAGTCAAAACATGAAAACAACATTGTCATTTTTGTCAATTTTAGTCACAGTCCTTACTATAACAAATACGCGAAGTTCAAGTTCGTGGCTCAAGCTCGTGTACTTACTGGTCTCGGTTTGTTTGTTTTGAGGTTTTCAAAAAATGCTTTAGACGCGGCCCAGTCTTTCTCATCGCCCTTTTCCTCCGCCTGACTTGACTCGTTTAGCTTTATTTCGCTCATTTTCCGAAATGACTTTTGACAGAGAAAGTAAGTGGTAGAACGGAGAAAGAAAAAAAAGGCAAAAGTTTGCGGAAGTGTAACGAAAGTCTGGTGGGTGTGTCTCTACGATGACGTAGTCGTCAGCGCATAATTGACTGCCGAAAGTAATAATAATAATAATAATAATAATAATAATAATAATAATAGTAATAATACATTTCATTTATAAGCGCCTTTCAAAACTCTCAAGGACACTTTACAGTCACAGGATATTTAAAGTGGGTACCTTTTTATAGACTGTAATTATTATTATTATTATTATTATTATTATTACTACTACACAATTATTTTATGTCGGGGAAAGTGAATAGCGGAACACTCGCTAAAGTCATGCAACTATTTAAATGAATAGTTTAGTAATATATTATAGGTGATATTTTATACGTGCATTTAAGTTGCACAGCCCTGGTCTCGCTTTCTACTTGAGAGAACTGGTATAGTCCGTTTGATATATTGAAAAATCGATGCACAACACAGCGTGTATGTATGTATTTAACGCATGAATGACCTCCCTGTGTTGACAAGAGGACCATCACAGTCCCCTCCCCTCCTTACACTTGGTAGAGTCCGGGACAGAGCATCATGGCGGTGGACGGTAAGTGTTTGCTCTCAGGTGTTGTATTGGGGGTGGCGATGGTGGGCGTGGATGTCTCGTGAAACTTTACTACAGGACAGATCGACGATCTCGTTTAAAGCCACAGTAAGAGGAGTTTTAAAACGGGGGTCAGTTTTTTTGGGCCGGGGTGGTGCCTATCGCGAGGAGCTGCATGATGCTGAGGAATGTTACAATCCCAACACGGGATGTGGGATGCTCTGATGCTCAAATCACGATGGGGTGGTGCGTTCACGTGCTCTCATATTGTAACTAAACCAGAATGAATGCACACTCAAACGCCGATTCATTTTCATTATTGCTGCACCATGTAGGTTCTGGTGTCCCGAACACTTTTGTTTTTGCTGGGACTATGCGGTTAGCAGATGAGCGTTAGTACCAGGGACGGGCTGTTCTTGTCGCAAAATTGTGCGTACAAAGGACGTGACCCACATGGTAAGTTTACTGTCTCATAACAAAATTATCTTAAACGGAAACTGCCTCAACTAGGTGGTGTAGAGTGGTACGTGACATCCAGTGTCCCACTGTGAACATTGTGTCACGTGACATGTGCTGTTAAAAGACGAGAAAAAGGTGATCATATTTTTCGAAAATATGGGATCACAGCATCATCATTTTTACACCAGTGGCTCACCATCACCACTCAATTTTATCCCAAATTCGCTTTGGAAAAATTACAAGCCTGCATAAAATTGGTATCCTCTATACGTATTTGCTTCTCATCAGACATGAGACTTAAAAGTGGGTGCTCTCGGTTCTGGTGAGTGCGACAATTTCTTGGCACTGGCAAGCATTTGGATCATGGATGAATTGCCTGCAGAGTTTTAAGTGATTGGGCCTGAGTGCTTCTGTCCGCTGTGCAACATAAAACAAATCAGCCTCCATTTTAGGCTCTACGTGTATTTATTCTTGTTTGCCCCTCATAAATATTTCCCAAACATAAGATGTTGCATGTCGATGTCAATCTCAAGCGAATAAAAAGCAAACCCCTTCAAGCCGTGACTCCAATCTTCGTTAGCTAGTTTTGTTTGAAAAGTGTCTTGAATTGGATTATAAGTATCCAAACCTTATACTATCTTTATGACTGCTTGACTTCATGTATATGATAGCTGTCCACGTAAAGCGCTTTGTTACAGCTTCAGCTGTTGTTAAAGCGCTATGTAAGTCAATATGTCTTGTATTGCATTGTAAACCACTGTCAATTGATACTGCAAATGAATATGTACCGTCCTTCACCGCTAGAGAGTGTTGTTGTTCCACTTTGCGCTCTGTAGAGACTTTAATTGACAGTATGAATTAATTTTAACATTCCAGAATGGGGGAAAAAACATTGGAATTCCTAAAAATGTAGTCTAAAGTCTGTTCTCCTTTTTCTCATTTTCTCTCACTAGGCGGCGGGAGGAATTGCGGTGTTCACGAGCTCGTCTGCGCACGACGAGGTAACGGCAAACGAACACGCATCGTGAATGTGGTGGTACCCTTTTGATTTTGGAGTGCGCTCCCTTGGCATGTTGCTGAATTATAAATGGCATATCAAGTTCAGTTCAGCACAAGGAATCAGCAATGTGCCCATGATGTAGTCAGAATTGAGGTTTTGTATCTGAGGGTCATGTGTAACAACTCATATGCCTTTTTTGAGACAACTGTATCATATTTTACTGCACCATTGTAGAAGTTGATACTAATTACAAAGTATTACATTAATAACATTTGAAAAAGTCCTACCCACCCCCTAACAACAATGCGAGTCTCTAATGTTGGCTCCTTGCGTCTCCACTTTCCAATGAAGGGGGGCTGAGAGGCCAATTTACCACAGGGCTTTGAATTATTCAGCCATTGTTAACATTTGTCGAGCGTTGCCAGATCCAATGTGACAATAAGCTTGCTACTGTATTTTTTTAAATAGATAGCATCGAGGCTTGCTGTTCCAGCATTTCCAAATAGAATACTGTAGCTTCTGTGTCCGTCACTATCTAGCAGAAAAAGGAGCTTCTTTGGAAATAATTTTGACTTGAAAGAGGATATACACATGGTAAGACAACTGCAGAAGAGGATTTTTTTCAGGTCTGAGGATTTAATATTCCATTAGGTGTACAGTTTGCAGCTTTTTCCAGGCTGTATTATTCTGTCCCTGCAGATAAATGAACAAATGTCTTGCAGAGCCGAAAGAAGCATTGTCATGATTGATGTGTACTTTCTCTTCATTTGAATGTGTCAACCTCAGTCTGACGTTGTACTCAATGTGTGTGCGAGAATCTGGCTGATTAACAAAGGCAGAATGTGATGCCAGTGCGCTAACTCGGTCTACGATGCAGTCAGGCTCTCGTAAAAATAGCACAGGCATGATACTATTCACCGCAACTGGCCTACATACAGAGCTGCTGCACCTTCGTGGAGAGAAATCAGATTGCTGCAGCATTCCTGACGACGATGTTTTCCCGTCTCTTAGTTACATAATGTAAACTTGCTCGTGAAGCCCTGAAATAAATCATATTTTTTTCCCCTTCCCTTTTGTCCCCTTGTGTTTATGTCCTCAGTGTCACCTGAGCTTCTGGGTGTCCTGTCCTCCATCGCTGCCTTTATGGCACTGATGGCTCTGTTTTTTCTTTACCTCAGCAACAAACGGTCAGTGGACAATTCTGACAGCGTGAACAACAAGACAGGTAACATGCGCCATAATTGTCGATATACTGTATAGTTGTTGACTTCATTAGTTTCAGTTAATTTTAAATGGTTTGATTTAAATGAGGGAATAGTTCTCTGCATGGGTCATTGCTCGGCTGTTAAGCATGTCGGCCTCACAGTGCAATAGCAGAGGGTTCAATTCCCATGTGGAGTTTGCATGTTCTCCCTGCGTGGTTTTTATCCGGGTACTCGGATTTCCTCCCACTTTCCAAAAACATGCATCACAGGTTCATGGAAAAGTTAAAATTGTCTTTAGGTGGTTGCTCATCTAAGTCTCCTGCAATTGGCTGGCAACGGGCTCAGGGTGTCCCCACCTTCTGCCCAAAGACAGTCAGGATAGGCTTCTGAATTTTTACATACATGTAAAAATGACCCACAACATAATCAATGTGATTTTTTTCAACCTAATATGATGGTTAATAGTCCCACGATGGGGACATTTGAAAAAAGCGGTTTGGAAAATGGATGGGTGGATAAAAAAAAAAACGAATAAAACGGTTAAACCTGCTCTAAAAATGAACTCAAATTAATTATTGAATAAAAATCCATTCATTTCACTAATAATGCTTGCGGAGTGTAGGATGCTCCTGCCATTCCCCACTGTTAACAAACATTTGTCCGTATCAGTGCCTGTGATTAACTAACCTGGCAGTCAACTGGATGCCAAGATGGCCTTCTTCAAGAACTTTCAGCAAAACCTTCCGTCCGTTCAGCATTTCCTCCATCTTGGACTCGGTTAGCAGCAAAGTGGACGACTTGGCCAATGCCGTCAGCGACGTCACGTACGCTGTTAGCGACCAGCTCACCGAGCAGGTCAACACCATCATCAACAAGGTCCATGAGGAGGAGGACGGAGAGCAGGATTCGGTTCAGATGTCCACCACCCAGGACGGAAAAGCTGCAAGTAGAAGTTTGTGGCCGGAAATGAGTTCAAACTCAAAGAGCAACACAAGTGACGCCTCCGAGGCGGACTACGAGCAAAGCCAACTGGAGTGGGAATGGAGGGACGGATGCTGGCGGGTGAAGAAGACGGAAGCTGAGTTAGCGGAGGAAGAGAAGAGGAAGGAGGAGGAGAAAGAGTTGATGGAGAAAAGGGAGATGAGGAGGAAAGAGAGGAGAGAGAAGCGCTTGGAGAAGGCCGGCGTGATCACGAAAAACCAAGAGCCTCCTAAAGAGGGACAAGAAGTGCACACAGAAGATGATGAATCACAAAAAACAGGCAAAGAAGCGAGGCAAGGTGAAGATGTAACACAGCTGGTTGGAGGTGAAAACTATGATGACCACCCTCCATCGTCGGGCGCTGAAAGTGAGAAAATGTTACCTGAACAGAAGGAGGAACAGAATGAGCAAGATGAAGAGGAGAGCTACAGCCTCGAGAGAGAAGGAGATGATGAGGACATGCCGGATGCCTTTCGAAGTGAAGTGAAAAAGAAAAAGTTGGATAAAAAGAAGGAGGAAGCAGCTAAGAAAGCAGAGAAAGAAGCAAAGAAGAAGGAGAAAGAAAAGAAGCCCAAGAAGAAAAACAAAAGAAAAAAAGGTTAGATGGTGTGCCACTTGGATGCTTTCAACCTTCCGTCCTTTAAATTCACTTCACTGGACGCCGTGACTCCATTAAGCTTCTGTAATTTCTTGACTTTTTCTGTGGTGTTCTTTCACTTTAAAGGACAACCGACGTCACTGTTTTGTTTCTTAACTGACATCAGAAAAACGTTTTATAGCATCTAAAATACCCAAAACACGCAGTATATTTTTATTCAAATGCAAAACACCAATAAAAATGACTTAACGTGTCCAAAATCTGCAAAACATTGAGCTGCAAATTGGGCTTTTTCAGAAAGTCCCGCCCCCAGTTTGTGATGTCACGCCAAGACGTCTTGCATTGCTTGAGAATCAAAACAATGGCTTAAGATTCGGAGAATATGCTTTCTTGTTACACCTCCAGTTATGAATATGATTCAAATAGTTCTGAAGAGGAAAGCATACATGTTTGCAATGGATTAAAGAATTTATTCCATGCCATTTTGAGGCAACATTGGGGAGAAACGATCACCAGAAAAGAGGCACAAAATGGCGAGCTCCTGTGGCCACCTCCGTTTCCACAGGCTGATAAATTCCTTATATGGAGCTTGGACACCCTCTTCTGGCGGCTTTTGGTTGCAACACAAGGTTTTCAGACCAAACAATACGGCAAAATACATTGACGTGATGGAAGGACTGCTACAATATGTCTTTTTTCGGTCAGGGGGCGTTCCTTTAGTGACGTCACGTACGGACTCGTCACCAACTCAAAAACAAGACTTCCTGAATATTCAGCGCGAGCCTTAAAACATAAAATATAGCTGTATGCAGTGGAATCTTTTTAAAATACGCTCAGTAGAAGTCATTTGAAGCCATTTTACAAATTATGGAAAAAGTATCAAAAAAAGAAAGAAAAAAAATTGCACGTACTTGCGGGAACACTTTCGTAGTTCTAATTCATGGCGGCTTTTTTTTTTCTTCCCCCAAATGAGTTTGTGTTTTGAGGACGGCAACGGGACACAACTTGTCCGGAGACGTCGGTTGTCCTTTTAAGGGCCAGCAAGGTGAATCAAAGTTACTAATCACTTAATTTCACTTCTTCAAATATCTGTAAATAGATGTGAGATTATTATCATTTTTAGTTTGTCCAATCGAATGTCATTCGAGTCTGCTCTGGGACTCAGAATTTTTTCCGTCTTATGATTGGTTGCCCAAATTCGACCGAAAAATATTGATTGGGAACTGTTCCAAATGATACGCATGGCACTGTTTTTTTTGTTGTTGCTGTTATTGTATTAGCCTTGATTATTCTCGCAGTGGAGACATTTACATTTCACAGCAGCAAAGTTATGAAAGGAAAAAGTAGAAAAACAAAATACAGGAGCTGCTGGAAAGGCAACCACTATTGTTACGCCATCTTGGACTTCCTATATATTATATTACATTATGATGTATATTATTAATACATAAATAGTATAATATATATACAGGTAACATCAGATTTACGACCGAGTTCCGTTCCGACCAAACGGTCCTAAATCAAATTGGTCGTAAGTCGAAATCCATTCAAAATGTTGACTAGACTCAGAGGCTAAATGACTCGCAAATTCCCCCTCTGGTGGCATCACACTGTCGTTTGCTGTGCGAGAGTGAGATGCTGGCTGGCTGGCCAAAATTGCGGTACGCATTGCCGGCCTGCTATTAAAAAAAAAAAAAAATAGGGTCTGGAGGTCGTAAGTATGGGTGGTCGTAGGTCGAGCTGGCTGTAAGTCAGATGTTACATGTATATTACATTGAGACTAAAGTTATTTATCCCCCTTTTTTACCTACTTGTCCTATCAGAAGCGGTTTTGACAGAAAGTGAGGAGGAAAGAGATCCAGAATTTGTGGTCCAGTCCGCAACCACAATTTGCCACAGCAAAAACAAGGTCACAGAACAGGAAGACTACAGCAGTGAGGCCTCCAATGAAGATGGTGAGAGTTCATTGTCACGGGTGTTGCATTATGGAATGAATAATATTTCATTCAAGTAGATAGAAGTGAAGAGTAAATTTTAAATGGGGTGGGTCAGGGGGATTTGTAATCAAGTCCGTGTCGTCCTCGTCTCGGATTGGAATTACAATATTCTATTGTGGAGGTGCTAATTTGATAAAAGCGTGTCAATGTGTAATGCGAGTGTGGAATGACAATTGACTCACCCAATTTTGAAATCTCTCTGTATTGGGAATGAGAACAGCCAGCCGCATCCAGAAATTAAAGGAAGCGCCTTCGCTCACGGAGGGCCAGCCTCCTCCCTATCAGGACCGGGTCTCGATGGCCTGTGTGTCTTCCTCTCGTTCCCGAGTGGGTAGGGGGTCATCCCCTCAGCGCTGCTCCAGTGAGGCTAGCGTGGATCAGGACACGGAGAGCTACCTCAACAAAGGTTGCGAGGAGGACATCCCCAGTGACAGCACTGCTGTGGTGGGGCCTGAGGTGAGAAGAAGGTCCCTGTTTGCGGGCAATTTGGATTGGATTAGCCTTTATTCGTCTCGCAGTGGAGAAATTGACATTTCACAGCAGCAAAGTGATGAAAGTAAGAGGAAAGGAAGAATAGAAAAAAAATACAGGAGCTGCTGCAAAGGCGCCATCTTGACGTCAAAACAAAACAAAAAAATAACGTGACAACATAAAAGACACACAGTAATTCAATTTTCTGCACTTTCTGCACCCTCTTGGTTGTATGAAGTAGTTTGAGATGAAAGCGAGGATCAACGCATCCTTTTCACCATTGGATCAGGGACATCATGGTGAAATGTGCACATCTGCTACAAGCTAAATGTTGAAAGCAAACACGAAGCTGTAGCATCAATTGACGAAAGGAGACTGTCTCACAGCTCCTGTCCCACGTAAATCCGCTTCAATTCCAAGCTGCGACCGTTCCACACACGCATCGGCGCTCTGCGCGGATGCTCTTTTCTTCTCATCGCGGGCTCCTGAAGCCATGCATCCATCCATTCTTTAAAAAGGCACATTAACTATTAAATGCTAACAAATCCAATCTGAAAGCTAATCAAAAAATAAATTTAAATTATGTATATTGAATAATAAATATATATATATTTTTTCAGGACAGTTCTGGTCCACTGTTCCCCTCAGCCTACGAGCCAGAGCCCCTCGCCAAGTACGGCACGCTGGATGTGGCCTTCGAGTACGATTCCAACGAGCAGTGGCTCGCCGTCACGGTCACTGCAGCGACGGACATCCCCGCTCTCAAGCAGGCGGGCAACATCTCGTGGCAGGTCCACCTTGTCCTGCTCCCTACCAAGAAACAGCGAGCCAAGACGGGCATCCAGAAGGGCCCGTGCCCGGTTTTCACAGAGACGTTCAAGTTCTCTCGAGTGGAACAGGAGGTGCTGAGCGATTGTGCTGTTCGATTTCGCCTGTACAGCATCCGAAGGATGAAAAAAGAGAAGGTCCTGGGTGAGAAGGTGTTCCACCTGACAAAGCTGAACCTGCATGGGAAAATCGCTTTGCCTGTCACCCTCGAGCCTGGATCGGAACTTACAGTGAGAGCTTTTAATACAAGCCCATTTTGTGTCCGATTCAGCGGGGGTTGTTCCTGTTCCTGATAGTCTTGACATGCAACCGTTTCCCTTCGGTTTCTCTTGTACTTTTTCAGGGTTGCGGCTCAATGGTGAGCGTGTCCCGTAGCGCAGGTGCCGTGTCCTACCACTCCACCGAGGACTCGTCCTCGCCAGAAATCCTCCTGGGACTCGTCTACAACTCTGCCACAGGACATCTGTCTGCTGAGGTGATCCAAGGGAGCCATTTTAAAAGTACAGCATCCGATAAACCTGTCAGTAAGTCAAGTAGCTCTCTCATTACTTTGATTTTTGGCACTTTCTGAAACTCCTGCAACAGTTTTTCCCTCTGTGTGCTGCTTTTCACCTCCTGCTTCTCATTGTTTCCAATCTTTGTGTGCTATAGATGGTCTGTTTTGTTGTTTAAAGCATTTCGTTGGGGGACAGCTTTATATCATGAGAGGTAAGAACCTCATGGGGTATGTTATAAGATGTAAAGCAACTAAAATGCTGGAAGAGGTAAAAAATGATTCATTAGTGCTACTGGTGGGTCACCGGGTAAGGGTGGGTGGGCACATAGGACCATGCACCTCCTCACCAAATGGATGAGAAAAATGTTTTAAATATGAACAAAATACATGAACACATGAGAAATATGTGCTAATATATTTCAATTTTGATTCACATTCCTTTGTGTGTTCAAAGCTGGGTGAGTTGTCACTCATTTTAACTCATTCACTGGGTTTTGGTTTTTCTTGCGGAGGGGTACCGATAAAGCGCTGGCCAGACCTCTGGCAATTTTTTTCCCTCCCACGAAGGAGCAGCATTTGCCTTTTGTCCATGTTTGCGCTTTGTTACAACTTCAGCTGTTGTTAAAGCGCTATACAAATCAATATATATGTATTGTATTTTGTACAGAGCCCCCCATTTCAAGCTCAGATAACTCCAGACCCATATAACTTAGGAATTAACTATTTTTTCAGATGGAATAACAGAGTATAACGTTTTTAACGCTATATTGAATGTTTGTCATCCTAAAACTCTGTGGGTCCTTGAATTTGAGTCAAAATAACAAAAACCCTTGCACCGGAGTAGACGCAATTTTGCACGTCTGGCAGTGAATGAGTTATGGTCCTCAAAAATCACCGTTTGTTGGGGATAAAAACATTTTTTTTAATCCTGAGGTCTTCAGTCCTATTTTGTATGATTTCCATATTTATTGAGCTACAACTCATAATTGTGAATTTCAAATCACTTTGCTGCAGTGTGTGATTTACTCACTTTCCACCACTTGATGGCTCTCTCCCAACCTCATCCTTTTGCAGACACTTATGTAACGCTGACCATGCTGGACTCCAAAGGCAAGGAGATGTCCAAGTTCAAGACGGCGGTATGCCGTGGGCACCCCAGCCCTTCCTACAAAGAGACCTTCGTCTTCCAGGTGGCGCTCTTCCAGTTGACTGATGTGTCACTAGTTCTGTCAGTCTTCTGCCGCCGCAGTAGCATGAGGCCACGGGAGCGCTTGGGCTGGGTCTCCTTGGGTCACAGCAGCACTGGCGAGGAGGAACTGGCCCATTGGACCGAGATGAAGGAGGCTGAGGGTCAGCAGGTGTGTCACTGGCACACGCTTACCGACACAAAGGGTCTGATTTATTGACTGAAGGTTGATGCAAGCAGAAAGGGGCACAGACTGATTGCTCACACAGATGTGGATGCCGAGCTTCTAACTGGGGGCACCCAGGGACAAGCGTGCCAAAAATGCAAAATTGCAATTTGAAATGGCAGAAACAAAAGTTGTCGGGACATATTGCCTAATCAGCGAGGCAATTTTGGAGCGACTGAACGATTTGTGTGCTAATTCTGAGCCAGTCACATAACAGACAAAACTCTTTTCAGCACTGCATTTCCCTGCATTTTGAACACACTGTGGTTCTAGACTCGCCCATAGCAGTTTTCTGGGTGTCGATCGTGCATATGGTGCCCATTAACAGTGCGCACATTCTGCTGGTGTGAGTGTGCAAATTTGTGCCTGCTATTTGGGATATTTGTAAATCCGGTCCATCTTGTTGGGGGGTGCGGGGGGCATCACATGCTCTCGTAGGCAGACGCTACCTGTTGAGACCTTGTCAAATAGAAATTTTGAGATCCTGAAGCTGCCGTGAAGAAGGAAAGAAACCTTTACAGGTGATATAAAAATGGAACAGAGCCCTGTTAACTCATTCACTGCCGTTCACAAATTTATTTGGGAATTGAAAATATGCCATCGAGCACCATTCCCAAATTTGTTCGGGTTTAGTTTTTTTCATGCTTGGGTGCCGATAAAGCACTGGCCATGGAGTCTGGCAATGCTCTTTTTCCCTTCCACAAGGGGCAGCATTTCCTTTTTACCCATTTTAGTACTTTGTATATAAAACCAATATACATGTATTTCATTTTATATTGGACGGCCGCCCTCATTTCAAGCTCCTATAACTCCAGACCCATATAATTTAGGAACTTTTTTTCTGATGAAAGAAGAGAGTCTAAGGTTTCTTACGCTGCATTGATTGTTTATGTCGTCCTAAAAATCAATACTCTGTGGGTCCTGGAATTTAAGTGACAATGACAAAAACCCTGGCACTGCAGTGGACACATTTTTGCACGTCTGGCAGTATATGAGTTAAAAGCTAAGTTTTTTTTTTTACTGGCATGAGAATTACTAAGTATACTTTGCCATACAGTCACATAGTGACATGAATGTTGTGATTATTACCATATTCAGTTTTCACATTGAAGGACCCATTGATGAATACGAGTGTGTGGACGCTGTAAAAGGCAGACAAAAAGAAACACCCAAGCATGACGTGAACATGTCGACTCCACAATGAAACGTCAAAGGGAAGATTTCAACTCAGAATCTCAACACTGTGAGGGATATATGATAACCGCTGATGCTGCCCAATTTATATTATTTCCTTGAAACATTGCGCTGGAAAGGGATTGCAATGAATTAGCGCGGGGGGTAAAACTTGTTTCAACAGGGTCTTGTGTTCCCATCAATTCTACACCATCACACCTGTAGTAATTTGCATGCAGTTTGCAGCAACCGTTTACAATGTGAAGAGCCATGAGGCATAAAAAGACATTTTTGCTGTTGGTACCTTTCAAAGCCAAGAACTTGGAGCGGGCGTGGGCTCCTCCTTCGGCAGCCACCAGCATAGCAGACACTCTGTGGGTCACAGACACTGATAAGCAAAACACACTGTTTTAAAAAAAGCCTATTTTACATGCTGCAATGATGCTCATACGCTGTGATTTGTTTACATGTATTTATTATGCAAGAACATCCTTTTTTTAATTATTAGTCAAGAGGTTTACCGGATTTCTACAAAGACCTCGTAAAACTAGCGCCACATGATGCAAAGGAAGTGGAGTCAAACCATGTCCCTGCGGTCTTCCAGAATTGGGCACAGCTGCTCGGCGAGGTTATTCTAGTGCAGCTCGTCTTCTAGTGTCATAACACACTGAGCCTCTCTTTCACCAGTCAGCCTTCTGACAGGTGGGTTGAGTCCATTCATGCACAAATGCGACCCTTTCTGAGGAGATATGCAAACTACCGTTTTGCGGCATCGTCTTATTTTCTCCTTCCAGGCAAAAAGGCTGTGTATCCATAAAGAGAAAGGATGCTGGTATTTAGCGGATCCTCCAAAGTCAAGTAACCACAAATTGGTAACAAATTCTAAGCATCTCAAGGGACCAGGGCTTAAAGTAGCATTGGGGAAAAATTTGTGTTCAAGTAGCTAGCCATGTTTGATTTTCAAAGTACACAAAAAAAAAAATAATCATCCTGAAATTGACAGACAATTGCAGTAGGAAAATGATGTATTGTGGCAATGTTGCTACCCTACATGTTGAGATATCTGAACACACGTATTTAGTCCTCTGCAAATAGTACTAATATATTTAACCCTTTAATTTTAAATCAAATTTGAAGTGACTCGCGTTTCGGGGGAAAAAAAAAAAGTCAAGATTATGTTCATATATTTTTTTATTTCCATTCACCGGACTTCTGTCTCCTGCTGGTTCAGAATAATGACCCTTTTTCTCATGGAAGGAACATGCAGGATGATTGCAGCATTCTGCAATATATTTTCCCTGCTCCTAACCATGGAAAACTAGCTGTGCCACAGCGAATTAAAAAAAAAAAATACCAGCTGCCTCCCAAATTTGCTGATTAAAATGTTTGGACACAAGAACAGACCCCAGGGAGGAAAGTGGCACAAGCTAATTTTCATTGGCCCTTCCTGAGACTCCAATTTTTCGTTATTTTATTGCATGTGTCAGTCAATTACAAAAAGAAGATGTCTTCAATAAATATACGGGAAACACAGACTCGAGCACGTGTTTTTTAAAAAGCATCCCAACACAAGGACTGTTGAATCGAGTTTGTTTCTTTAAAAGACTTTCGACTCACAATTCTGACGCTCAAATGAATCACCTCGCTTGCGGCCGTACCAGACTGCATCGTTTGTACCTGTTTGGCAAAGAAAACATTCATGAACTGATTACTTTCTCAAAAAAAAAAGTGAAACCAATATGGCAACACTTTAAAGTGACATTTAGACATACGTGTTTGGGAGAGTTCTGTACAAGTCGGTCATACGCGGTTGGACTAAGAGCAGTCAATTCAGGACAGCCAATGTTCATTCTGTCGTGTACCTCCATTATTTCACCTTAATTCGATATTTTCACGTCACCGTTGGGCAGGGAGGGGTTGACATTGTGCGGTGTTTGGCAGCTGAGATTGAGCATGTCACAAATGGACAATACGCCCACACACTCTGAAATATTGTTAAAATACAAAAGAGCATTTGTGATACGCTAAGGAAAAACTACACATAGACAGACAGACACACACACAAATAAAATTTAGGCATTATGGTGACTTGTTGAACTTAACGGGAATTACCCCTAGGCTTCTAAGTCAGGATAGATGGATAAAAAAATGTCCATTTGCACATTTAAAAAAATAAAGCTCAATAAAATAATTTTTGACAATCAGTGCTTCCATCACACATATGTTCTCAGAATACAGCTCGTGAACTGTGAAATGACCAACCAGATGCAATGAAGCTGTCTGTGGGTCAACATAGGTGACAAAATTCTTTTCGATAGAAATCATCCCCATTTCTGTACACTGTGTGCAATCACTTTCAGGATTATAAAACATCTGTAGTGGTTCAAAACGAAGCTTGATGAGGACACAAAAAAAGGGGGGTGATTCACTTGAAGGGATTTTTTTAAGTTGGCAGTGGGGCCCCTTTTCAGCATCACCTCCCAATGGGAGGTCCTCCCATGCATCCATTCGACTTCATTATCATTTGGAGCTATGGCTCCTTAGCCCACCCCTAGATGAACTTGAAGCATTTAGTCTTGTCGTGCGGCAGGCGCGTTTTGAAAAGGACAGAATCCACACGGAACTGCGTGTACAGCAACGGCATGTAGCCATACACCTTGACGAAGAAATTGATGCACTTGTGGCGCTCGTGGAAGTGCGAGTCATCGTGTGAAAGTGCCTGCGGGCAACCAGGGCAGCGGAAAGTCCAGCGAGATGTGACCTGAGAAGGACGAGGCAGATAAAGCATTTGTTAGATGGTGAGGAAAACTGACATGTAATCCTTTGAAGGAATATTGCCATGTATGAATAAAAATAAATTCTACTCTTTCCTTTG
The DNA here is from genome assembly GCF_051943395.1 of Hippocampus bargibanti. NCBI lineage: Eukaryota > Metazoa > Chordata > Actinopteri > Syngnathiformes > Syngnathidae > Hippocampus > Hippocampus bargibanti. The sequence continues at coordinate 8,826,345 of NC_142752.1, forward strand.
GTTCTTAAATGGTGACAGAATGTGTCACATGACCAAGTACAGCTGGCAATATGAGGAACTCGACTTGGAAAACAGCTTGCAGTCCTGAGTTAAATAATAAATGCCTCGAGAATTACGTTAAATTGAATACATGCCTCCCCAATTATCTGTCATGACACACAAGTATTTTTGAAGAATAGCCTCTACAAGGAAAAAGGCTTTTATTGTCCTCGTAGGCGGTCAGTTTTATTCCACTCAGGGGGAGCCACTTTGGTCGCAATGATCCACTCCAGGTCGTTATGGTAACAAAAGACTGACTGCTACCTGCTAAAATAACACCACCCGCTGATGCAGATGTGTATTGTATTTTCCGGTGTATTAGGTGCACCTAAAAGCCTTAATTTTCTTCAAATGATGCGCTTTATATGCAGGTGCACCTTATATGTGAAGTAATATTGAGCCACAATAGGTCTTGCAACTACCGTCAGCAGCCCACGACTCCATGTCGCCCAGTAGAAGAAGTACTGCGTAACGCCAGCCTCTACTCCGGCATTTATAATGTGGTATGCCTTATATTTTGAAAACTTTTAGATATTTATATATAATATTTCGGGGAAAAAAACATGCATTAATTGAAGGTCCGCCTTATAGTCCGGTGTGCCTCATATATGGAAAAAGCCTGAAATTACACCACTCACTGGGGGTGCACCTTATACTCCGGTGTGCCTTATACACCAGAAAATACGGTAGTCTTGACGTGAGCCATGAGTGCATGCCCACCACACATAGCAGTGGAACAGCAAGCACAGCTGATTGCTCGCTATCACTGACCTTGATTGGAGGCTTGCGAGTGATGTGCGAAACCAGGAAGTTCATAGCGATGTCCTCACAGTTGATGTACTCGTCCACCATATCTCTAATGGCCTGGGGCATCACGTACGAGTACAAGTATGCGTAATACTGATGGGGAACCACAGGAAGAGATCCATGCTGTGTTGTTAATAAGGTATTTTTCTCCCGGGCTGGATAAACAGGTAGGTGCAAACCTTGTGAAAGAATGCGGCTCCGGTCAGCACCATGGAGAGCTCACAGGAGTAGTTGGAGTTGTAGAGCCAGGACTGATGGTTGATATCCCAGGCATGATATCTCCCGGGGAAACCAACGATACGATCTCTGGCCTCTCGCCACACTCTGAGATAAGCGCAAAACAAACACGAGAGTGTGTGAAAAGACGCAAACAGTGGCCGTTGAAAGACAGGCTGTTGTGGCTTTGGGTGAAAGTCAAGTCGTTGTGGCTTTGGCTTGTGCCTGCTTTGGATCAACCAAACCTCAGACCGAGGTAGGATAGCCAATTACAACATCATTAAACATTTCCTAATGATCACAGCGCACAAAGCTGAGACCCCCTTTGGGTGCCAAATACCTCAAATATGTAATACCTTTACTGAGCTCCTCCAAGATCTCTTGGAAGGGAGACACTGAAAATTATTCCTGACCTGAGCTCCAAGTAGAGCTCGGGGGCACATTCCAGAGTAATTGTAAAGCACTTTGGAGTAATTTTTTCACAAATGTCCATGTGTATGTACACATGCACACACACCTGTACAACACAAGTCTGCACAAGCTGTTACTGCAGTGAGTTGTGACACTATTTTGAAGGCAATGGTAGAAGGCAGGTTGAACCACATACTTTACATACTTTATTTATGACGCAATGGCAACATTTTTGACTTGGTATTTTTGATTTTCTCCTCTGATTATCGCCTTAGCTGTCATCAGACTGTTCGAAGATAAAATAAAATCTGGAACTGAACCACATTTTTTTCATACATATCAGTGTCACTGTGTTCAGCTTTTTTTTACAAGATGTGCATGCACTATAAAGATCAAGGGCATATTTGTTGTCAAATTAAACAGTTTATATTCAAATATGGACACTGGGTTATTTGAACTGAGCCTCGACAACAGACCTGAAGCCAAACATGATCTCATCATGACGTAAGTGGGCATCATCATCAATCGAAAGGATGGCCTCGGTCTCCACAACATCCCAGGGAAGGAACCGGTTGTTGAGGCTGTTCTTTTCGGTGCGGACGACCTGCAGAATGATGAAAAATAAAATACTTGCTTAGCTACTAACAATTTTCAAAGAACTCGGATTGCCTGATATAGCACATTGCAAGAATCAAGACATGGGCGCGGAAAATCCGAATGGACCCTCCGCATCCTGCCCACCACCTTTTCCAGTTACTCTCCTCAGGTAGACACTACCGATCCATGCGCACCAAATCCAGCAGACATTTAAACAGCTTTTACCCCCTAGCCTTTAACTCTCTAAACAGTAACCAAATATAACTGTATAGTGCCTCTTTGCAATGTTGCACACATCTGTGGAACAGCATCACGTTATAATCATTGTAGCTCCAGCTCTGTACTCGAACCACTGTATGCTTGATAGTTTGTATATTGTCTCACAGGTGTTTCTGAGAGGTACCACTTTCACAAAAGAATTCTATTAGATTAGCCTTTATTGGTGTCCTTCATAATTAGCTGTAATGTCTTTTTTATGGTGATACTAATGCAGCATGTTCTACCAGAGACAAATTCCTTGTGTGTTCTACTAATCATTCTTATTCTGATTCTGAACAAGGTGTTATCTAAATACTTGGCTAATCAAAGTGATTCTTATTGGTACTTGTAATGGAATTAGGGGAGATTGAAAGGGGCTTTTTACACTATGACCACTAGTTTATTTGCCCGATTGAAACTCACCACAATTGGCAGCCCAATATCAGGCCACAGCAGGTCATCAGAAGGAGGCTTGGGCGAATTCCACACGACCACGACCTTGTTGAGGTATGGCAGTCCATTCAGCCGCTCCAAAGAGTTCATGAGCACTTCCTCCCTCTCATACGTTAACATGACAACAGTAAACTGTTCTCTGGGAACGTTCCCGCCTAAAGACGCTTGGAACTCTTTCCCAGACCCTCCCGTTCCTCCACCGATGGGCCTGAAACCTGTACCCGAACCCAGGAATTTGGCTTCAGAAGGCAGAACGGGGTCCAGGGGAGTATGGGGAAACAAATGAAAAGGGCCGGGAGCGCGGTTCCATGTTTGGTATATGCTCACCGACGTGTATGTAAAATTGCGGAGAAAGCGCGGGGAGGCGTACGGAGGTTCCGTCTCCACGGGACCCAAATCAAGATCCCCGTTGTCTGCTAAATTGGCATCAGTACCGGCGAGTTTCCCAGCTTTATGGGGGATTTCTTGTGCAGGCTCTTCATTGATGGGTGCGGCAGGAACCTGAATCCTGGTGCGAATGTTGGCAAGGATGGTATTAAGAATGTTCTCGGAGGTGGAAAAGTACGTCTCCCACAGAAAGCGACCCTGTCGTCTCAAAGCTAGCATGTCATTGTCTGATAGGCTGCGCAGCAGGAAATGGAGTTCTGTCACACGTGGTTTCGGGACCATAATGACAGCTTCATGCCATCTAATAAACTGATGGTAAGGTAGTTTGGAGTGGTCCCCGAGCACTACGGGGATGGCCCCGACCTCGAGAGCTTCGAAAAGTCTCATTCCGCAGCCCGCCGAGGCGACCACTTGCCCATCTCCTGCGGCAATGACCAAGGCAAAAGTAGATGCCTTTAGGACCTCCAGCCTGTCCTGTCGCTCTCCACAGAGAGACCACTCGGTCGGCAAACTCGGCTCGGGTTTTTTACAGGTGAACTCAATGAGCACCTGATCCAACTGACTATCCTGCACTGCTTTTAATGTGCCAATGATGCGATCGTCATAGTCAGCTGGAGGATCGCCGTCCATCTCGTCCTCAAATGACTGCGGAGGAACCTCTCGTAAGCTGCTCCTCAGCGTCTCGACTCTCTCCCCCTGGAAGGTGAACAGGTATTTCCTTTTTACTGGTACCTGATGAGGCAATTGCAAAAAGTTGGGCTCCGAGAGAGCGTGAACCAGTGGCGACGCGACCATGTCAAATCCATCTCGATACTGCTGCTCCATGAAGGTGGACTGAACCACGGCTGCTCGCCCCGTGCTGACATTATATAGGAAATTCTGCGTCATTGATTTTCGCGAGAGGTGGACGAGTGCATGATTGTGTCCGTCTGATCTCCAATAAGGAAGCGCTTTAAGTTGCCTCTCTAAATCCAACGGATTTGGCAGGTCAGAAGGAGGCGATTCCTGTAGTTCCCCGACCAACACCAAATAGAGACACGCAATGCTGGGGTCATCCGTTACGTAAATATTAGTCTTAGCCGACGCGACAAAAGCCTGCTTCACCAGCGGATCAATATTTTCCCCCCATGGATATGAGCCCGGGTCATAAACGTAAACTGGAAATCCCGATGTGAGGGGACAACGGGCATAGTCAAAGCAGGTGTGCAGGCGGCAGAATCGGGAAGATTTCGGTGGAGGGAGTCCAGGATCTTCCTTGTCAGGCAGCAACCTGACGGGCAAGGACAGCTTTGGCTGGTTTTGGGACATTAGTTCTTTATAGGAATGCTCCGTCTGACTGATGACATTCTTCAGTTGCAGTAGGTCCTGCTTGGCGCTGTCGATGCTACGCTTGCAGGCCTCAATGCGAAGGTTGAGCCTGGCGATCTCCCCGTTGAGCTCCTGTCTTTTGGCCTCCAGCTGTAGCAGTTCTTCGCTGACAGATTCGCGTATGCGGCACAGATCTTGCACATGTTTGGCCTCACACAATTCGCCACCGGGCCGGGGACCAAAGATCCGCTTGTCAGGACTCCCGGCTTCATCGATGGTCGTGAGGTAGTAGTGGGCAATCAGTGGGAAGAAAACCAGGATAAAGAAAAGCATGAAACTGAGCCAGGTGAGGCGCACACGCCTCAACACCCATGGCTGTCCGCCACCCCCGAGTCCGCCACCGTTGCGCTGCATTTTCCAATCAGTCTGCCCCTTGGCTCATCAAGAAATTAATGCTACGGGGATCTGCAGCAGCCATGATTCGACCTTGTCGGGCAGCGGGGGTGTGGATGTTATATCATCAAAGCTTGGTTCATGTGTTGACCTTCAAATCTTGAAAAGAAAAGAAAACCGGCACGGCCCGCCTCTTCTTCTTCTGGGTTCTGTGATTATCAACTGTGAACCCAGCTTCACTTGTAAAGTAATATGTACCGTACCATGTGAGAGCCTAATCAAGCTAAGGCCATATTTAAGGGGTGCAAATCAAGTCAGGAAACTGTTCCACTTCTGAGCAGTGAAAGCCCTCAATGAGCGACGAGGAGCAAGCATGATGGCTCAAAGAGAGGTCCAATCGGGTGGCCACGTTGCTCCCATCTGGGGTTGAACAATATTCTGACCCAAGGAAAATATTCTTCACACTTAGGAAACCTGAGAAACAGAAAGACACAAACGAGGGTACAAAATTTATTTTGCTGGTTGCTGCTCAACCGGATGTGTTCTGGCAAAGAGAGGCTGCTATAAAATGTAGGAATTGAATATAGGTTTTATTTGAATGCCCGTCAAAATAATCAATCAATATGGACCAGGAAGCGCACTATCACGGCTCAATCACTATGCCGCATAAATGGATGGATTTTCCTTTATTAGCTTCACTCTCACCTCACTCACAATAACCTCTACAAACAATTCCAGTCTGGTTTCCGCCCCCGCCACAGTACTGAATCGGCTCTCATAAAAATCATGAATGATCTTTTCATGGCAGCCGATGCCGGTTCACGCTTCATCCTCATCCTTCTCGACCTGACCTCAGCTTTTGACACCATTTCCCACCCTATCCTGCTCGACAGACTTTCCACCCTAGGCATCACGCACACCCCACTTCGCTGGTTTAATTCCTATCTCTCTGATCGCTCACAATTTATCCAAATCAACTCGTTCACCTCACAGTCCTCTCCTGTGTCCTCTGGTGTGCCTCAAGGGTCTGTCCTGGGGCCCCTTCTCTTTATTATCTACCTACTTCCTCTTGGCAATATTTTCCGTAAGTTTGGCATTCACTTTCACTGCTTCGCGGATGACACCAAACTCTACCTCTCCAGCAAACCTGACGCCTTTCCTCCACCTTCATCCCTCTCACTTTGCCTCTCAGAAATTAAATCCTGGCTTTCCAATAACTTTCTCAAGCTTAACAGTGAAAAAAACTGAACTTCTCCTTGTCGGTACCAAATCCACCCTCCACAAAATTAACAGTTTCTCTCTCGCTATTGACATTTCAACCGTGTCCCCCTCCCTTCAGGTCAAGAGCTTGGGTGTCATCCTCGATAGCTCAATATCTTTTCACTCCCATATAAATAACATAACTCGGTCTGCTTATTTCCACCTCCGTAATATTAACCGTCTCCGTCCCTCGGTCACCCCTCACTCCGCTGCTATCCTTATCCACAGTCTTGTCACCTCCCGCATTGATTATTGTAACTCACTTCTCTTCGGTGTCAATCAGAATTTTCTCCATAAACTCTAACTCGTCCAAAATTCTTCAGCCCGGATCATCACTAGAACCCCCTCCTTTCACCACATCACCCCTGTCCTCCAGCAACTCCACTGGCTCCCTGTTAAACATCGAGTCAAATTCAAAATACTTCTGTTTACATTCAAAGCCATCCATAACCTTGCCCCTCCCTATCTTTCTGACCTGCTTTAAATCTCCGTTCCCTCTCGGTCCCTCAGATCCTCATCCTCCCTTCACTTCTATATGCCCTCTGCCCGTCTCACCACGATGGGATGCAGAGCCGCTCTGCTCCCAAACTCAGGAATTCACTTCCACCCAACATCCATAATATTGACTCCCTCCCTATTTTCAAGTCCCACCTCAAAACCCATCTGTTTAAAATTGCTTTCAATGTCTAGTTGAATCTGATATTTTATTATTCATCATTTTACTTATTGTTTTATTGTTATGTGCTTTGTTTTGTTTTTATTGTGAAGTGTCCTTGGGTGTTTTGAAAGGCGCTTGAAATTAAATGTATTATTATTTATTAGTCTCATAGTGGAGAAATTTACATTTCACAGCAGCAAAGTGATGAAAGGAATGAAAGTACAAAAACTAAATGCATGAGCTGCTGGAAAGGCAGCCATTCGCGCGGCGCCGTCTTGAAGTCAAAAGAACAAAAAAAAAAAAAAATGACAATATGACAACACAAAACACAGTCATTCATTCTTAAGCACTTTTTGTACCGTCTTTGTTATATGAAGCAGTTCTAGATGAATGAGGAGAGGATCAAAGCGTCTTTCCACCACTGGATATGGGACATCATAGTGGAACGTCAGACGTTCGCTGACGAAGCCTCTTGGATAGGAGCCGAAACGTCCGAAACCTTCAAATTTGTACAGATGATGGCTGAAGAAACCTTCTCATCAATTGACTCTATTGTTAATTTGCTTTGCAAGGACAATACTGCAAAGAGCAGAACTGTGAAATATTTTTATTCAAATGCAAAACACCAATAAAAATGACTTAAAGTGTCCAAAATCTGCAAAAAAATTGAGCTGCGAATTGGGCATTTTCAGAAAGTCCCGCCCCCAGTTCGTGACGTCACGCCAAGACATCTTGCATTGCTAGTGAATCCAAACAATGGCTTCAGATTCGGAGAATATGCTTTCTTGTTACACATCCAGTTATGAATATGATTCAAATACTTCTGGAAAGCATACATTTTGCAATCGATTAAATAATTTTATTTGTGCCATTTTGAGGCAACATTGGGGAAAAATCTCTCACCCAAAAAAGAGGCACTAAATGGCGACCTCCTGTGGCCACCTCCGTTTCCATAGGCTGATAAATTCCTTATATGGCGCTTGGACGCCCTCTTCTGGCCTTTTGGCAGCTTATGGGTGCAACACCAGGTCCCGAGACCAAACAAGTACAGCAAAAAAACATTGACGTGATGGAAGGACCGCAACAATGCGTCTTTTTTACGGTCAAGGGCGGTCCTTTTGTGACGTCACGTACGGACTCGTCACCAACTCAAAAACAAGACTTCCTGAAAATTCAGCGCAACTCTTAAAACGTAAAATATAGCTATATGGGGTGGAATCTTTGTAAAATACGCTCAGTAGAAGTCATTTGAAGCCATTTTACAAATTATGGACACAACTTGTCCGGAGACGTCGGTTGTCCTTTAATAGCATACACCAGGAAACCATGAAAAACACCCAAGCCTCACAACAAAGTGTATTATCCCAATTTGAGCATGAAACGTGACGACTGCCAGTGAAAAACGACGACTGTGCGGAAAAGGCATCAGCAGACTAATTTTGCTTCCTGACATGCAGGAGTGTTGCCGTAAAGAGATGGCGTTGAATCACATCATCAAATCTCAAGACATGAGATGCTACTTGCCATCCAGCTCATGGATTTTTATCGGAAGTTACAACTGTTGGCATCAGAAATAATCATTATGAAACAAATGGCTGCCGTTCTGACAGCAATGACATGGAATAGGCTGCCTGCAAAAGTCTCCAATCTCTGAAAACAGATGTTTGTATAAACAGGAAGAGAGCCTAGCTATGATTTTGTGGTTTCTGGGGGTTAGGGCATGCAAGTAGGCAGCAGCTGCATTTGGTGAATCAGTCTGCGCCGAGGATGGCAGATGGCAGCCCCCCCCACGCCCCCCCCAAAAAAAAATCATATCCAGTCTTCCTTGTTGCAGCTGTTCTTTCGCTACAGCATCCCAAATTCTGGTTGCATCGTGAGGCGTGTGATGACTGAAAACCGATAAAATTAACCGTCTTTTGGTTCCCTTCAACATTAACGTGTGTTCTCATTCAACTGCCTGTATTTTTCAACAGGGACAGAATTTTGAAAAATGTATTTTTGCGTGTTGACAAAAAGTCAAATCAAACCTGTCAGGCAGTCCATTAAATATTTTATTTAAATCAAGGGAGGAAAAGAGTCAGACCAGGTAAACTAAACTGCATGCAATATTTACATTTGGTTTATTTTAATTTCTTCACCGTTGTTGTGTAATGGTCTTATTTTGAAAGATAAGAACATGACATCATGCTTACTAGTGTTTTAATATTCTAAAACAAGACAATTACTTCTCAACATTATTTTGATTTCCCTTCTTTCCTTCCCAAATAAAGAGCACATTGGTTTTTGCTCAATCCCGACTTCATGTTAGTCATTTACGAATGGAAAATGTTAGATAATATATTGCCAAATATTCAGACTCCTTTCTTATTTGCATAGTAATGTTGACGGTCAATATGTTTTTTTTTTCATTTCCTCTAGATCAGCATCCCTGTTTATGTTAACTATAATGGCAGATTACGATAGGATTATGGAGTGTTGATGCTGCCAATGATCTGCAGTGTGTGATCGATTTTGAATGACACACAATGTCAATTGGGACATTGAGAAAAATCAATTGTTTTTTTCATAATGGACTCTGACAACACTGAAAAGTACGAAACTTCGTATGCCACCAATGCTTTTAATGAAGTGGTTTAGAGTCGCAGCTCTTGGATTGGATTGGATTTGCCTTTATGAGTCTCGCAGTGAAGAAATTTACATTTCACAGCAGCAAAGTTATGAAAGAAATGAAAGTAGAAAATATACTCTCCTCAATCTTGATAATCCCCAAAATATTTGTTTGCCAGCAATGACGTGTGCATTTTATAGAACATTGTAATGATTTAGTGGAGTAAAGCGCGTTCTGTGTTTCATTTGTTAATGTCGCTAAAATTAATAAACTAATGCCGCATAACTAAGAAGAGCCAGCTAGGCTCTGAGGGTTAGCTCATTTGTTCAATTTGTAGCAATACCGGTTAGGAGGAGGAAGACAAAGGTCTAATCTATCTGGAAAAAGAGGTAATGAATATTCATGGATATATTTGTAGCTCTCTCACTTGTTTCTATTGATAATTGCATTTTATTTATTGCATTCTATTTGTGATTGTATTTTATTTATTATAGTACCTATGCTTGTTTATGACTGGAAAGTGTCCTTGAGAGCGCTTAAAATGTAAAGTATTAAAGGACAACGACACCATTTTTTGTTTCTTAACTGACATCACATTTTTTATGTTTTTTTTCTTTCAGTATTAATCATATTAACGTAGATTTTGAAGTCCTGTTTGTGATGTAATATAGGGAAAGAGATGCCCATTTCATGGTAAGATCAGAGCATTGTCATCAAATGGTGAGTATAGTTTTGCTTTTTTGATTGTTGCTGTACTGATGACCATTTTGTGTTTGGGAGCCTTTTACTGAGCGAGTTGCTTGTTCTGTAGCCACAAAGGAACATAAGTCTTCTTGTGCCGGTCCCAAGCCCGGATAAATACAGAAGGTTGTGTCAGGAAGGGCATCCGATGTAAAAGCTGGGCCAAAACAAACATGCAGTATCCTACCTCTGAAGATGGAGGTTACTGATTCGCTGTGGCGACCCCTAGAAGCCGAAAGGAAAAGAAGAAGAAAGCAGACATAATGGTGTTCATTAACACGGGATGCAAATCTATATACTTAAGAGCACGCCGATGTGTTGTTTCAGTACAAACACACACACACGTCTTGGCTGTATAACACGACAAGCATCACATATTGGCCTCCGATAAATCCTTCGTCATTTAACTGCAACCACGTCAGAATCAACAAACATTAAACAAGTTGGACGTAACCATAAACTGTCATCTCGCTACTAAGGTTAGCCTGTAATCGTCACAGCATTATGCATCATGCTCTATCCTCTTGACTGGCCCAGCAATGTTAGCTTTAGTTGCTACTCACCGCTCTGAGACACCGGAGGTGCAACGTGTTGTCCAAAAAAATAAACCACTCCGCCTGTTTGCTTACTTGTACATCCAGTGTGTTAATTTGGAACGAATGGGTGTTTGGGAGCGAGTAGCAAAGGAGGTCACACCATCATCAAAAACTGCATTGTCGATAATACCGCAGTACAAATAGTGGCGACGTTTTGCCGCTATGCATTGTGGTAAATCAATGGTGTTGCACCACGTACGCGAACACTGTAAAACTCTGTCGTCGTCTGGTTTTGAATGGTACTGCAAAGATCTATGGCAAATGAATTTGCAAATTGAATAAACTTTCGTGCAAGTAATGAGCTTTTCAACGCAATCAAGACATGACCTTTTCCAATGCAGACGCAGCCTCGGCTATCATTGATTAGTTGATATGTGAGACGCGTTGTTCACAGCCCGGCTAGCTCAGTCGGTAGAGCATGAGACTCTTAATCTCAGGGTCGTGGGTTCGAGCCCCACGTTGGGCGTAGTTTTTTCCTTCCTTACCCTTTTAAATGATCACCGAATTTCCTTTGTACGATTTTGAATTTAGAATGAAAATAGAATGTTTCTCACCCCTGAATTCCAATTCAATTGTACTCCATTTTATGGGATAAACAAATCAGGTGATGGAGGAGGATTGGAGAATAAAGAAGTCCAAGATGGCGCCCGAGTAGGCAGCCGTCAGCAAGTGCCTTGCTTTTTTTGTTGTTTTTGTCTTGTTTTGTGTTTTCTTTTGTCACTTTGTGTTGTTGGGCGTCGTGTGGAATGGATACGGATTGTTCTTCAGCATTTTTGACCATGACATTCATCAAGGAGGATACTGTGCTGAGCGGTTGCGCCTTTTCGGCAGCATGAATATGCCAGTACTGTTTTTGAATGGGAGGAATGTTGGTGCCATTCGACTGCCATCGCTGGCCACCAAAGGGGCCATTGTGGTTTTTTTTTTGCGCCTGTAATAGGCAGCATCTTCACAGTCCCGCTTTGTTCAGCGGAAAGGTCGGTGCTGTTGGACAGTCTGCGGCTGGATGGATGTATGGCTTGAGGAGCCTGCGATAATCAGAATCAGAATCAGAGTCAGAAAACCTTCATTCGTCCCACAATGAGGAAATTTGCAGTCCACAGCAGCAGTTGAAAAGGGATGGGGTTGGGGTGGGGGCGAAAGGATAGAAAATAAGATATTATAAGCATAACAAAATAAGAAAATAAGAATGTCAACTGTAAATAAGAATATCAACTGTAAGATAAGAAGAAAGGAGCGTCAGCGCAGAGCGCCGATGCATCTGTGGAACTGTTGCGGCTTGGAATTGAAGCAGATTTATGTGGGACAGGAGATGTGAGACAATCTCTTTTCGTCAATGGATGCTACAGCTGTGTGTTTGCTTTCAACATTTAGCTTGTAGTCGACGCGCACGTTCCACCATGATGTCCCTGATCCACTGGTGGAAAGACGCTTTGATACTCTCCTCTTTCATCTAGAACTGCTTCATGTCATCACAAAGAGGGTACAGCAAGTCCTAATGAATGACTCTCTGTGTCTTTGTGTTGTCATATTATTTGTTATTTCGTTTTTTTTTTTTGTTCTTTTGACTTCAAAGGCGCCGCGAGAGTGGCTGCCTTTCCAGCAGCTCATGTATTTCTTTTTTCTACTTTCATTCCTTTCATCACTTTGCTGCTGTGAAATGTAAATTTATCCACTGTGAGATTAATAAAGGCAAATCCAATCCAATCCAATTGTCAGCATTATTTTCAACCTTAAAATATATTTAAGAAATATAATAAAAAATAACCAAGAAGTAAAACAAAGGCTGTGCATTGTGTAATGACCATATAGAACTCTGAATTATGAATTAAATACTGTACGATGAATTTTAACCCGTAAGGAAAAGAAGACAATGAATTTTAATTTTACAGCACCTGCAGTATCGCTGGGTTCCCAGGGAGCGCGCTAGAATATGGAAGTGTAAATGACACATTATATTGGCCGAAGAAGACACGAAACAAGTCGCCGTTTTATGACATCAATGCCCACGATGCGAAATGGAGAGAAAACAAATATCCGCTTATTCCATCTATCAAACACTCCAACCTCAATTGTCATTCTCTCGCAAGAAAAGTTCATTGCAGGTAAAAACGAAAGAAAAAAAATAGATGGTTTAGATGTTTGCATCTACGCCATTGTTCTCTTTTAACAATGGACCAGGTCGGGAATGTGATAACGTGGCCATTGGCATATATTTTTAATTTTCTGCAGAGTAACGGTTCTCTCCATTTCATACTACAAATACATGCCTATAGTTTTAATATAACTAATGATCCAATTATTTTAAAAGCATTTTTAGGCTGCATGACCTCTTTTTAAACTCGTTTTATTTTCTAGACGTCATCTAAGAAAAGGATCCAAGGCAATGCAGTTGAAAATGTTAATTCTAAAAACATCGCACCACCAAAGAAAAGGAAATCAAAGAATCATGCAGCAGAGGTTGAAATCCAGGAGAAGACCGAAGTGAGACTCAAACTTAAATTGCTCCAACCTTTTGAGGATGTATTGCCCTTTCTGTCATACATGGTTAAGTTTTTAAGAGTTTGTTATTTTTCAAACACAGCGGGAGTGTGTAAACGAGGGCGAAGAGGCACTAACTTTGTTACTAGCTGAGTTGGCACAGATAAACAACAGCAAGGAGCGTGCCGGCAAGCTTTTCCAGTGGCTGATCAACCCTATTCCCACCCAGGCCTTCTTCAGGTAGATGGATACTTTTCTTTTACAAAATGTGACAACCATTTCTATCATTCCTGAGTGTTATGGCCTTAAAATGTTGCCTTTCTTTTGCATGCCATGTGTGGATGCATATACTGTACCATTCTTGTTTTCATCTCCAAGGGAAACATGGGAAAAGAAACCTATCCTTGTTCAGCGTGAAAATCCCAACTACTACAAGGGGTTATTCTCCACAGAAGAATTTAATTGCATTCTTCGAGAGGTAAAAATCAAAAACAGCTTCATATGCTTCAGTGTTCGCTTTTAATTGTCAAGACCGAAATCTTAAACCACATGCTTCTGGTGCCATTTTTTTCTTTTTATAAAACAAATAAAAAATAGGAGGATGTTCAGTATGGCGTGAATCTGGATGTCACAAGCTACACAGATGGCAAGAGGGAAACGCACAACCCCCCTGGTAGAGCACTACCACTCACTGTTTGGGACTTCTATGAGGTATATTCAGACGTACCATTATTAGTAATTTTTAGAAACATTTTCGTCTTTAAATGTGGAATAAATGACTATTTTCCCAGAATGGCTGCTCTCTCCGTATGCTGAATCCTCAGGCGTTCTCCTCCACCATGTGGAATGTTCTGTCCATCTTGCAGGAGCATTTTGGCAGCATGGCAGGCGCCAATGTGTGAGTAGCACATCGACACGGTAGCCGATTTATATCAGGTTTTTATCCTAGTCATGTTTTTTTCTCTCCGCCTCAGCTACTTGACGCCACCGGGCACACAAGGATTCGCCCCACATTATGACGACATTGAGGCATTTGTGATTCAGCTGGAGGGAAAGAAACACTGGAGGGTCTACAACCCAAGGTGAGGTGACACAAAAGTAATGTGATGTTATTTTGAAAGAGGCGCAATGATTGCGATCCAACACTTTGGAGTAACATAAAGTCATAACATTGCATCAAGGTATCGAAAACGTGTTTCAATTAAAAGCTTTACAAGAAAAAAAATACCATCCTTGAAGCGAGAACATATTCATTGCTGAGACTCATGGTGTCAAAAAAATATTGAATAATTCGTCAGCTGGTATGCAAGATTTGTTTATGTTGTGTTGTAACTTCCCCTCAGGTCAGACGATGAAGTCTTGCCCGTGCTTTCAAGCCGTAAGTACACCATGTACAATAATACAAAAGAGTAAAACCAACTTGAATTAGTTAGTGGTGATGTTTTTGTCTTTCCAGCTAACTTTAACCAGGCAGAGATCGGGAAGCCCATTTTGGAAGTTGTTCTAGAAGCAGGAGATATGCTGTACTTTCCGAGAGGTTTCATCCACCAGGCCGACTGCCTCCCTGAAGTGCACTCCATGCATCTCACCATTTCCACTTACCAGAAAAACAGCTGGGGAGATTTGTTGCAGAAGGTAATGTACAGTAATCCCTCATTTATCTGGGTTAATGCGGACCGGGACCACCCGCGATAGATGAAAAATAGCAATGTAGCAAATACGACATGTATTGGTAATTTTACATGTGTATGAGTACAAAAAAATATTTATAAGGGCAAATTTAGTAGAACACAGTACAGGACATGCATAAAGAAGCACAGTAAATGTTTGTAGTACAGTACAAAACTAATACAATAAACAGCCCACTGTCAACATGCATATACAATATAATATTTACATATACACGACTTGTCTTTTTTTGATGTAACACACCGTAAATTCATTAACATTGTAATGGCGTGCAACTTTCCCTCAGTTTGTCAAGTAATTTTACTTTTTCACTTACTGTCATCATATTAAGTAAGAATTAAAATGCGAGAATACGTACAGTATGTAACTAATGCGAGACCAGGGGGAGGGATAAGCATTCAGGTGGGTGCAATGATGTCCAGTAGTGTCATCTCTTGGCCAATTGGCTTCTGCCCAAGTCAGCACGAAAACAAATGAAAAAAGAAAAACCAGAGCTGACAGCGCTGCATCACATGAATGTAAATAAAGTCAAGACGATTAATATACAGTACGCAAAGTGATGAAACTTTTGTTTACATTAATCGTCGACTCATTGTGAGGCGTGATCAAATGAAACCAATGTTTTTGGTGACTGAACTAATTTTAGATTTTGTGCATTTACAGCACAGTAATACCTCAAAATGGATGAATAAATTAATGGCAAATCTCATGAATGTTGTATACTGCTCTCTGTGACCCGTTGTAGTTTTACAGTACTCTACCGTAGTGACTTTCACTGCCATTTGCGGCCTTTTTTTTTAAAGGTTCGAAAAAAAATCCACAATGCATCAAGGGCCGAGATCATCAAACCATGAAGTAGCAAGGGATTACTGTCCTTGCATCACAATAAACACAATGCTTCTTGGTGACATGAAACGAACAAAAATACAGTAAAACCAGTTACTGATTAACAAAGCTGTCTATCTGAAGGGGAAACCACTCAAAATTTTGACCATAATAAGGAAAATCGCAAGAGAAAATTCACAATAATAGGCATTATTTTATTGTATTTTTTTGAGTCACTATTTTGGGGATGGAGTAGCACCATACGGTTCTCTTCCCAGATAGTCCCGACTGCTCTCGAAATCGCAATGGAGGAGGATGTCGAATTCAGACAAGGCTTACCTTTGGATTACCTTTCCTACATGGGCGTTCAAAACTCTGACAAGGTGTGCCTCTTCACCCAACGTTAACATTTCGCGTGTGCTTTTATCGCATATCCCAAATTGTTTGCTTTCTTGTAGGATGATCCACGCAGGGCTAAATTCTTGTCCAAAATCGACAACCTTATGAACAAGCTGAGGAATTTTGTTGCCGTTGACGCCGCTGTGGATGTTAAAGCCAGAGACTTCCTTCATGACTCCTTGCCGCCGAAGCTCACTGCAGGTGAGCCCTTTTTCCGTACTGCGCTTCTCAATGTACTGTAAATGTGTTATACCACGGACGTATCTTTTTTAATTAATTCAGTTACTGAGCATGTGACTGAACACCGCTCTGTTTGAACACACCCCTCCCATAGAGGAAGCAGCATGCAGTGTGTCTGGCGCACCTGCTCGATTGGAGGAAGGGCGCGTAAGGAATGCAGGCACACATATCACAAGCCAGACCCGGGTTGGTCTCCTCCGAGCAGAATGTGCCCGGTAATTTGACCTATGTAACATAATTTATGTAAACACGCGATTTTCAGCTCACATGGTTTTGGTTTTTAATTCTGAAGGTTATGCAGTGATGGAGATGCCGTCCATCTTTACTACAACACAGACAATTCCAGAGTTTATCACAAAAAAGAGCCGAAAAGCTTTGAAATAAAACCTGAGGTAGATGTCAAACTAATCTGACCTTTTCTTTTAACTCTGAAAATGTAATGTATCGAAAATCCTTCCTCCAGCACACAGATGCCGTCGAGTTTCTGATACACTCGTATCCAAAATTTGTGACTGTGGGCAGTTTCCCGTGCGATTCTCTACAGGAAAAGGTGTGTGTTTTTCTTGCTCCGATAATGGAGATTTTTTGTATCAAGGCACATAGAATGATGGGTCGGTTGTTGCTCATGTGCCTGCACTTCTATTCTTCCCCAGATCTATTTGGCCAAGCTACTTTTTCAGGAGGGGGTCATCCGGATGGAATCGTAATTTGAAGAATTAATAAATGGAATGATGTAGTTGTCGAAATAAACAATCATCAAACAGAAATCTCCAAATGTTTTCCAATTGAATGCTGAATCACATCGTAAGTGTTTGCTCTCTAACGAAGGAGAATGAAGGCCCAGCTGGAAAAAAAACAAGGCATAATATTACGGCAATAAAGAAATTCGGATGTGTGGATACACTCCCATTCTCCCACTCTTTGATCTGCACATTTGAAGCTCAAATACTGAGTCTGAGCAACTCACTTTTACATGATCTGATTACTTTTTTTAATAAAAATAAAACAGAAATGGATGGGAAAGTACATTTGTTGTTGGTTGATACAACTCAAAATAAAGACATGAGTGTTTTTCAATATAATTATTTCAGCATCATCCATTATTTACACTGCGGACATAGTGGACAAACACTGGGGTGAAGAAGTCTTATTTCCAAGTCACCTCCTCGCCAGGCTTCAGCTCCCTTACACAGAATAGAAATATGAAGACAATCAACACATTTGCTTTGAGAGACGACAACAAAATATTACGTAGAATCCTACCTGCCGTATAAAAGACTTTTGTTCCTGAAAGCCGTCAGCTTCTTGTCCTGTTGCTTGTCGAGGTACAACCCAATCACAAAACCCATGGGCACAAGCAAGTTCACCCAGTACTCGCGGGCGAAATGTACAAAATTGACCATGCTTGCTGCAAATACAGAAAAAAAAGCAGTAAGATTTTAGTAATAATCTTGACATTCAGTCAAAATGTATTAAGCTAAAGAATAAAAGCATATATTCAGATTCAAATCACATTGCGGGGGTGGTTTTGTCCTATTCAATAAGAATCAAATACTGTATACAGTATGTTATTTCATACTCTGCATGACCAGTTGCCGTTTCCACCTTGACGCAATCGTAGATGGGAGAGAATGAGCAGTAAAACAAAGCTCAGCTCGAGTACATTTCAGAAGGGCTGCAGTACCGACCATGTAATATGTTTTAGCATGTCATATTGTTTGGACAAGTGGTCATGAAAATGAATGTATCGATAAGCTAATGGCTTAGCACTGCGTGCAATAATCTGTTTACATGAAAGTTTTTATTACATTACAGTAATTAAACCATAATTATGACAACAATTTAAAGGCGGTTATTAGTCACATGCCAAAACGTCTATTTTATGTTTTAAGTTACCTTGTGTTTAAAGAAAGCTTTGTACGGCCTTTTGCTGTTCACTCACCCTACAGAGGACATTGGAATACACCATCTGCGCCGACATGAGTGGGTGGTTTTAGCAAGTTGTGGGCATCAAAATAATGCATAACAACATGTATTTAACAATTTCAAAATTTAATATGGACATTTAATATAGATATAATGTTCGTCTAATAATGTTACAGAAACGAAATCGATTTGTTATTGGTTAGAATATTATCCTGCATCTGATAGCGAGTTGGTAGGCTCTTATTCACTTTGACCTATGACGCAGAGGCAAACATGGCTGCTTGTGATGCTTCGACGCTTGCAAAAATGTCCTAAAAGAAAAGAAAAGAATATTACGATTATTTGCTTGTTAGACCACCCTGCTTAAATATTTAAATCTATACGTATTCTATCTGAATGGTACGTTTAAAATATTGAATTTATCTTGCGTTACGTATGCAGAAGCGAAAATGCAGCTTGCAAGTAGACTTACTGGTAGTTTTGGTAGCGTGACCCGCAACAGTGTGTTTATCCAAATGTGTATCCTAATTAGTGGATCAATTAAAGTAGAGGCGGATACAGTTTTAAATAACGATTGTTGTCTTTTTGTGTCTTTCCAGACATGTACTTTGCCAGTGAAGTTCATAATTCAATGCTTGATGTCATATTGTTTTTTTTTCCAGCGTGAAGACAAGTGAGAAAGCCAAAATGACGTCCATTATCAAACTGACAGCTTTGTCAGGGGTTCAGGAGGAGTCCGCTCTCTGCTACCTTCTCCAGGTGGATGAATTTCGCATCCTTTTGGACTGTGGCTGGGACGAGAACTTCTCCATGGACATAATTGATGCCATAAAACGGTAATTGGAATATTGGTCTTAAATTTAGAAGGAGGCAACACAAAGACAAAATATGGGGGAAAAGTGGAGGTGTTCAATAACTTGGAGAGAAACTGCTCAAAGTGATGGACATTGTGAAAGTGCACAGACAGAATGGGCCTGATGATGCCTATGGAATCATGGGTAATCTGTGGTCATTGTATATTGCAGGCATGTACATCAGGTTGACGCTGTGCTTCTCTCCCATCCTGATCCTATCCACCTTGGAGCTTTACCGTATGCTGTTGGTAAATTAGGTTTGAATTGTACCATATATGCAACGATTCCGGTATACAAGATGGGTCAAATGTTCATGTATGACCTGTATCAGGTGAGAAGGATTCCCAGGTGCATTTACACCCAGCTTCATTTTTCATCTGGTATTAATTCCCTTTTCATCTCTTTTCCATATATAGTCACGGAACAACAGCGAAGATTTTACTCTGTACACCCTTGATGATGTAGACAGTGCTTTTGATAAAATTCAGCAGTTAAAGTATTCGCAGATTGTCAATCTGAAAGGTGAGTTAAAATGTGTTATTAATACATTTTGTCGTGAATGTTACAGCTGCGTTAGTGGATATAAATTGTCAAGACACCCCCAGTAAAATGGCTGTTCAGTGATTTTAAAAGTGTGATCCAACATAAATAATTTAATTGCTGCCATTTATACTGCAGATAATGTAATCGTCATTTCTTCCTCTCTGATAGGCAAAGGACATGGTCTTTCAATTACACCACTTCCTGCCGGTCACATGATTGGTGGAACTATATGGAAGATTGTGAAAGATGGGGAGGAGGAGGTTGTTTATGCCGTCGACTTTAACCACAAAAGAGAAATGTAAGAAGGAATAAATGTTCCAGGCACAAATTTGCACATCACTTCGAATGTGAATGGTTACAACATGATTAAAAATGGACAACAACATGGAATGTTATTGTCTAGCTATTCAGACTTTGTTTGTGTTTCTATTTTTAGCCACCTGAATGGCTGCACTATGGAGAGCATCAGTCGACCATCTTTGCTCATTACTGACTCATTCAATGCGGCATATGTACAACCGCGCCGCAAACAAAGAGATGAACAGCTACTTAGTAAGTACTGTAATTGTTTAGATAACAATCCTACTGTAATTGATGTATTCTAAAAGCAAGGTGTGAAAACGATTTTTTTCCCTCTTCTCTGTCCCTTTTATTACCTCCCTGCAAAGCAAACGTAATGGAGACACTCCGTGGGGACGGTAACGTGCTTATCGCTGTGGATACAGCCGGTCGGGTGTTGGAGTTGGCTCAGCTCCTAGACCAGATTTGGAGGACAAAGGATGCCGGGCTCGGAGCTTACCCACTCGCCCTACTTAACAATGTCAGCTACAATGTTGTGGAGTTCTCAAAGTCACAGGTATCAGTCTTGCCTTCGTTGTTTTTTTTTTTGTTTTTTTGTTTTTTTGCTTCGTTAGGTTCAATGCAACAGTGGGAGCTGATGCACACTTTGATCACAGGTGGAGTGGATGAGCGACAAGCTGATGAGATGTTTCGAGGACAAGAGAAATAACCCTTTCCAGTTCCGTCATTTGACCCTCTGCCACAGTTTGGCTGACCTTGCTCGGGTCCCCAACCCTAAAGTGGTACTGTGCAGCCAGCCGGACCTCGAGTCTGGTTTTTCTCGAGAACTCTTTATCAAGTGGTGTCAAGATAGCAAACATTCGGTCATTCTGACCTATCGTACCACTCCTGGAACATTGGCCCGATACCTCATTGACCACCCCGAAGAGAAGATGCTGGATCTGGAGGTAAGAAGGACATGATGAATATGGCCAGAGGACATTTCCATTTGTCCCCGCATAGTTTTTATTGCAACTTTAAACTTAAAGGACAACTGATGCCTTCGGACAAGTTGTGTCCATAATTTGTAAAATCGCTTTAAATGACTTCTACTGAGCGTATTTTACAAATATTCCACCGCATATAGCTATATTTTACGTTTTAAGACTCGCGCTGAATATTTAGGAAGTATTGTTTTTGAGTTGGCGACGATACCTACCTTGACGTCACGGTTGGAACGTCCCTGACCGAGAAAGCGACACACAGTGCATTTTGGGTACTTTGGTCTGAAAACTTCGTGTTGATCCATGTTGATGGCGAAATTAGAAGGAAAACACATAAATAACGCGATGGTGAATCGTGTTTTGCACCAAGACTACTATTTGATACAAGCTGACACAAATTCCTAGCAGACAAATCAGCCCACTTCCAATGGAGCTTGGGCGCCATATGTAAATTTTCTGGGACGCTACATTGCAGTCCAGATGCGTCAAAATGACACGGAAGGACTTCTTTAATCGATTGCAAACATTTATGCTTTCCTCTTCAGAACTATTTGAATCATATTCATAACTGGATGAGTAACAAGAAAGCATCTTCTCCAAATCTGAAGCCATTGTTTTGATTCTCGAGCAAGGCAAGACGTCTTGGCGTGACATCATGAACAAGGGGGTGGGACCTTCTGAAACTGAAACTTTCTGAGGTCATTTTGAAGTAGTTTTGGGACACTTTAAGTCATTTTATTGGTGTTTTTCATTTGACTAAAAATATCAGCCTGCGTGTTTTGGGTGTTTTAGATGCTATAAAACATTTTTCTGATGTCAATGAGGAAAAAAAAAATGGTGTCCGGTAAAAACGTCGGTTGTCCTTTAAAGGACAACCGACGTCTCCGGACAAGTTGTTTTCATCATTTGTAAAATGGCTTCAAATGACTTCTACTGAGCGTATTTTACAAAGATTCCACCACATATAGCTATATTTTACGTTTTAAGACTCGCGCTGAATATTCCGGAAGTCTTGTTTTTGAGTTGGTGACGAGTCCTCATGTTACGTCACTGAAAGAACGCCCCTGACCGAAAAAAAGGACACATTGTAGCAGTCCTTCCATCACGTCAATGCATTTTTCTGTACTTGTTTGGTCTGAAAACTTCGTGTTGCACCAAAAAGAGGCAGAACAGGGCGACAAAGCTCCGTGTAAGGAATTAATCAGCCTGTGGAATACATTATTTAATCAATTGCAAACATGTATGCCTTCCTCTTCAGAACTATTTGAATCATATTCATAACTGGATGAGTAACAAGAAAGCATATTCGAAAATTAAGCCATTGTTTTGATTCTCCAGCAAGGCAAGACGTCTTGGGGTGACACCACGTCCAAGGGGGCAGGGCCTGAAACTGGCCACTTCCGGGTTCATTTTTTTTTTTCAGAGTTTGGACACTTTAAGTCATTTTTATTGGTGTTTTGCATTTGACAAAAATATCATACTGCGTGTTTTGGGTATTTTAGATGCTATAAAACGTTTTTCTGATGTAAGTTAGGAAACAAAAAAGTGATGTCGGTTGTCCTTAATGTGTTTATAGTCGCATGTACGTTCACCTGTAAATCAAGTCCATTTTGCAATTAAAAATATGTCGCACCAGAAAGGGCTAAAGCAATGCTACCTTGAATGCATCATTGGGAAGGTTGCATGTTCAGAGGCAATGAAAATAGAGGGAAAGAGAAGGCTTTAGCATGCAGCTGTTGTAGAGGGAGTGCAGAGAAAACATGGGCTGTTACAGCAAAGTGGAGACTTTGGAATATGATCAAGCCACAGTAACAACGCAAGTGACCATTAGCACATGCTAGATTTATGTTCTTTGTTGCTGTATACTGTACCCTCAAATTACCTAAGTTTTCCATGTATAAAACAATCTAACATGTCACTTTGTTGCGTGTTCTGACAGGTGAGAAAAAGAGTGAAGCTCGAAGGAAAGGAGCTTGAAGAGTACCTTGAAAATGACAAATTAAAGAAAGAAGCGGCAAAGAAACTGGAACAGGAAAAAGAGTAAGTCAGGTTTACAGTGAAGTGATTCTAGAATTGGAAAAACAAAAAAGTAAAAGAAATATGCATGGCAAAAATAAGGTCCAGAATGAATACGTCTGTAGGCTCTCAGTCATACAGGAGTGGTCCATCGATGAAAAAGGTTTCTTCAGCCGTCATCTCTACTTCTTTGAAGGTGTCAGATGTTTCACTCCTCATCCGAAGAGCTTCGTCAGTGAACTAAAGTTGTGCTGGTAACTATGATCCTCTATATATCCCTA
The DNA here is from genome assembly GCF_051943395.1 of Hippocampus bargibanti. NCBI lineage: Eukaryota > Metazoa > Chordata > Actinopteri > Syngnathiformes > Syngnathidae > Hippocampus > Hippocampus bargibanti. The sequence continues at coordinate 8,849,614 of NC_142752.1, forward strand.
ATGGACAGAGGTGGCGGTGCCAGACCTCTGCTCTTATAGGTCCCTGCTCTGAGCTTCGGGGAGCAGTAGACTATTCCCTGAAGCTAATCTGATTACATCTATTGTCCTATCCCTGGCTCTGGTTTCACCTCATTCAAAGAAGTACAGATGACGGCTGAAGAAACCTTTTCATCGATGCTCCAGAATGAATTCATGTCATTGAGATGAGTGGCGATTTGACTGCATCTAAGACTTTGCCTCATACTTTGGGTGTGTTGAGTGTGTGCGATTGAGCCAATCGGAGCTAATCTCAATGCTGGTTTAAATATTTCAATATGTGTGGATTTGAAAATATTAACAGTTAATACTTCAATACGGACCTCATCAAAGAAATTATCATACGGTAAACTCCCTGATTTGGATTGGTCTGAATATTCCGGTATGTTAAAAAAAATACAGATACAGGTATATCAACAAATATTGTATCAAAGTGGTAAATAGTGTGAAGCTGACACTTGAAGCCGGAAATCCCGCAGGGTGGATGTGGACTCAAGCGACGAGAGTGACTTGGACGATGACCTGGATCAGCCGACGGTGGTAAAATCCAAACACCACGACTTGATGATGAAGGGCGAAGGAAACCGTAAAGGCAGTTTCTTCAAACAAGCCAAAAAGTCCTACCCAATGTTCCCAACACATGAAGAAAGGATCAAATGGGACGAATACGGAGAGATCATCAGGTATCCAGTGGAAGATATTTTTGGAAAATAAAAGTTGAGCTGTTATTTATCAGTCGGTCATTCTTTTTGATTGCAGGATTGAAGATTTTCTGGTTCCTGAGCTGCAAGCTGCAGAGGAGGAAAAAAGCAAAATGGAATTAGGCTTGACCAACGGCGATGAGCCGATGGACCAAGATCTCTCTGTTGTTCCTACAAAATGTGTTTCTAGTATTGAGAGTCTTGAAATCAGGTGAGCGATTACCAACTTGATCTGGGCATGTTAAAATCCAAGGAGCGTCATGATTGAAACATTATTCTGCCTTCCCATTTTCAGAGCCAGAATAACATACATAGACTACGAAGGTCGCTCTGACGGTGATTCCATCAAGAAAATCATCAACCAGATGAAGCCCAGGCAACTTGTGATTGTCCACGGCCCTGCGGAGGCCAGTCTGGACCTGGCTGAGTCCTGCAAGGCTTTCAGCAAGGATCTCAAAGTGTACACACCCAAACTGCAGGAGACAGTAGACGCCACAAGCGAGACGCACATCTACCAGGTCAGCTCTGTGTCTCCTCTTCTCCAGCTTACAATTGGCCTGATAAGTCAATTTATCGATTATTGGTCAATCGGAAAAATATTCTCTCGCTAGTGCATTGTGAAATGACACCTCGGTGTAATAATGATGATAATAATAATAAAGTCAAAGTCAGATTTATTGACAAATATTCTAATATGCATGACATACAGCACAGATGAAATTACTGTCCTCTCGGATCCAGCATGCAAGGCACTTATAATGACTTTAACAAACATAATAAACATGAAAATGCCAATTTGCCGGGAGATAATAATATTAATTATTATTATTATTATTATTATTATTATAATGATAATAGGATATGATAATAATAATAGTAATATAATAATAATAATACAAAACATCCTAAAGATAATAATAATAATAGTTAATATTATTATTGTTATTATTATTTTCATTATTATAGGTGTGTTATATGATTGTTATTATTCTTATAATAATACTTTTAATTATCATTCTTATGATAATAATAATAATAATAACACTACTAATAATACTACTACTACTACTACTACTACTAATAATACTATAATAATAATAATAATAATAATAATTATTATTATTATTATTATTATAAGAAGAAGAAGAGTGTTATTAATAATAATAATTATAATTATTACATTTGGGATGAAATGCACTGCTAGTTAAAACCAACAGACGGTGCCCAGGACAACCGACATCATTTTTTTGTTTCCTAACTGACATCAGAAAAACGTTTTATAGCATCTAAAATACCCAAAACACGCACAATGATATTTTTAGTCAAATGCAAAACACCAATAAAAATGACTTAAAGTGTCCAAAATCTGCAAAAAATTGAGCTGCGAATTGGGCATTTTCAGAAAGTCCCACCCCCAGTTCATGACGTCACTCCAAGACGTCTTGCATCAAAACAATGGCTTCAGATTCGGAGAATATGCTTTCTTGTTACTTGTCCAATTATGAATATGATTCAAATAGTTCTGAAGAGGAAAACATACATGTTTGCAATCGATTAAAGAATTTATTCCGTGCCATTTTGAGGCAACATTGGGGGGAAATGTATCACCAAAAAAGAGGCAGAAAATGGCGACCAAGCTCCATGTGATGAATTAATCAGCCCGTTTTCACAGGCTGATAAATTCCTTACATGGAGCGTTGACGCAAAATGCATTGACGTGATGCAAGGACTGCTGCAATGTGTCCTTTTTTGCTACAATGTGTTCTTTTTTTCGGTCAGGGGCGTTTCAAAAACAAGACTTCCGGAATATTCAGCGCCAGTCTTAAAATGTAAAATATAGCAATATGTGGTGGAATCTTTGTAAAATACGCTCAGTAGAAGTCATTTGAAGCCATTTTACAAATTATGGACACAACTTGTCCGGAGACGTCGGTTGTCCTTTAAAGGTACATTTCAAAATAGTTTTTTTTTTATTCTATTTTTATTCGGACAAAGACGTATTTGTGAATATCATTAAATGTACAGTCTCTTGAAATATTTTTTTACCTGCATGAGATCATCCATCTGCTTGCATGAAGGACAACTGCAAATTACGGAAAATATACTATTGAATACACACGTGTTTTGGTGTGTGGGGTTGAGGGATGCAACAGATTAATAACACTGCAAATTTCATCAGAGAAAATGATTTGGGATTTAAATGTTTTTTTGTCTGCTCATTGTGACAACGGAAGAACTTAAACCTGTAAGTCAAGGTATCAACATTTTGGTTTGCACCAAAGGTGCGGTTAAAAGACTTCCTGGTGAGCTCGCTGCAGTTCTGCAAAGCCAAAGACACAGAGTTGGCATGGATTGACGGGGTGCTGGACATGCGGGTGGTAAAAGTCGACACGGGCGTGATGCTGGAGGAGGGCACCAAAAATGAACCCGATGAAGGCGAGCAACCCATGGACACCGCACCCGACCTCGGTAGTGAAGACAGTGCCGCAATGGTGGCGGCTCAGCGGGCCATGAAGAATTTATTTGGAGAGGATGACAAGGAGCCGTCAGAGGAGAGTGATGTCATTCCCACGCTGGAGCCGCTGCCCTCACACAAGGTGAGTGAATTTATTTATTTATTTATTAACTCTTACACTGCCATTCAATTTATTCTAGAATTGAAAATATGACGTAGAGCGCCATTCCTGAATTTGTTCGGGTTTTGTTTGTTCATGATTGGTTGCCCGATGAAGTGCTGGCCTTGGCCTCTGGCAATGGTTTTTATTTTCCACAGGGGGGCAGCATTTGCCTAAATTCCATGTTAGCACTTTGTTCCAGCTTCAGCTGTTATTAAACCGCTATATAACCAATATGTATTTATTGTATTGTATTTCTTACAGCTGCCCCCATCTCATGCTCAGATAACTCCAGACCCTTATAATTTAGGAATTAACTTTTTTTTCCAATGCAAAAAAACAGGGTCTATGGTTTATTGTGCTGAATTGAATGTTTATGTACTCCTAAAACTCAATATTCTGTGGGTCCTGGAAATCAAGTGACAATGACAAAAACCCTGACATTGAACACATTTATGCACATCGTCTGGCAGTGAATGAGTTAATAGATTATTTTTAATAGTTGTATTTATTTTTTAACAGTTTTATTTTAAACTTTATTTTTAACTGTGTTATTTTATTAATTGTCAACGGGTTACACCACTGACATAGAATTAGAATTTCTCATTGACTTTACTATTCCTCTATTTCAAGTTGTGTCAGTGACCGTGCTTTTTTTTCCCTTTCATGCAACAAAGTGCTTTCAATTATTATTCCCGTGTCTGTAAATGTATCTTCACCGCGGTCTGTCTCCTTGGCCTCCCAGGTTCGACTGACTTCATTTCAGTTCATTTTACTTTTCATGCAAATTAACCCCAAACTCCATGCAGTGGATCTCTTTTTGGTCTCGCCTGTAAAAAAGTTTCACATTAGTGACTTGAAATTTCTTTCTAACAATGTCCTTTTGTGTGCTTAACGGGGAGTGTGATATTTTCCCATGCACACACACGCGCGCACACATTTCAATTATGAAAAGTCCTTTCTTGTGGGTCACAAGTTATGGAGTGCTGTTACATCATTTAGTTACGCAGCAGTCAAAAATCTCAGCAAGGGCTATCACGAAGATGCATTACAAAAGCACAGCAATATTTTTAAATGAGTATCCCTGTGACGGTCTCCGTCAAAATGGAACATTATCATCTTGATGACGACAGATTACTTGATACAGTGCTTGCCTTGGGGCGGCCGCGATGTCTCGCTGCTATAAATTGTCGCATAGATTTTAGATTTTAGATTTTAGATTTTAGATTTTAGATATTCGTATTACGGTAATGCATTAACAAGGCCAGAAAACCAATCCAGCCCGTCCTTGAAGTTAGTGTCCAACTGCTCTACCGCACCTCTGTGTTGCATTCAGGCGCCTGGACATCAGTCGGTGTTCATCAACGAGCCCCGCCTGTCCGACTTCAAGCAGGTCCTTCTCAGGGAAGGCATCCAGGCTGAATTTGTGGGAGGAGTGTTGGTGTGCAACAACCTAGTAGCTGTCCGCAGAGTGAGTAATATATATATATATATATTTTTTTTTTACTCACTATTTTATTTCATTGCATTCAAATGTGATATTATATACAGTGATACCTCGTTACTTTGCGGTTAACTTTTTTCAAGAAAAAAACATTCAGAATAAACAAAGGCCGAATGATTCAGAGGTTTTTTACATGATTGGTTCCCAGAGCTGACGTCACCCAATGACAGCACGATATCCCATAATTTACAGCCATGTGGATTTGCTGTACATCTTCTCAGTCCCGCCCAGCACCCACCTCTGTCTTATCACGTGGTTCTTACATAACTCTATTTTGCGGATTTTCATTAATCGTGAGTGGTCCCCGTTAATGGCGAAAAATGAGGGATTACTGTAAACGCACGATTTAACTCATTCACTGCCAGACGATTTGCTCAAATACGTCCACTGCAGTGCTAGGGTTTTTGTCATTGTCACTGAAATTCCAGGACCCACAGAAGATTGAGTTTTAGGACTCCATAAACATTCAATGCAGCGTAAAAAAACCTTAGACTCTCTTGTTTCATCAGAAAAAAAGTTATTTCCTAAATTATGTGGGTCTGGAATTATATCAGCTTGAAATGAGGGTGGCTGTCCAAAATATAATGCAATACATACATATTGGTTCATATAGCGCTTTTACAATAAGTTAAGGTAGAATAAAGCGCTAACATGGGAAAAAAAAAATGCTGCCCCCTGTGGAAGGGAAAAAACATTGCCAGAGGCCATGGCCAGCGCTTTATCGGCACCCAGGCATGAAAAAACAAAACTTGAATAAATTTGGGAATGGCGCTCTACGTCATATTTTCAATTCCCGAATTAATTTGTGAATGGCACTGAATGAGTTAAAAGAATACCGTCACTCATACTATGATGTTTTCAATGTTTCATTAAAATAATTTGCGTGTGACCATAATGTAGTTTTGAGTGGGAAAAAATACTCCGAAATGAAACTCAACAGAACATTCACGAAACACAGTTCGTCTAAGTAGGGCAGAAAGCCCAGAGGCTTATGAAGAATCTCACCGCAGGAAACGGGGAGGGGTGGGTACAAAAAACACCACCACAGGTGAAACTTGTCATATCAAGCCAAATAAAAAGGAAAAGCAGGAGCAAACCAGGACGTCAACATGAAAATGTGTAATTGACAAGAACTTAAAATAGATGCAGCGCAGAACATGAACTCAAAGAGGACGCTGCGTCAAAGTGGAGAAACCTTTGGTGTCAAACCGGTGAACATTCCTTTAGTTTACATGTCAAATAAAATTGCGTGTGTGTGATAGGTGAGATTGAGGTCAAACTTTTTTTTTTTTTTTTTATACAGACGGAGGCGGGACGCATCGGCCTGGAAGGCTGCCTGTGCGATGACTACTATAAGATCCGGGAGCTGCTGTATCAGCAGTATGCTGTCGTATAACAGCAGTAGCCACCACCAAGGCCGTCCCGTACAAGGACTCGACGCAAAGAAGTCATCCGTTGGACCCTTGGTACCTCCAACTGTACAGTTTCATATTATTTTATATTCCATTCTTTAATGTTAGATCATGACAATGGATTCTTTTTTTGGTGTTTGTTTTATACTGACTGATTGATCTCTGTATGTGACAAGAGATTCCTCTCCACTTCATTTTGACAGTAAAACACATTTTTCCTAATCTGATTTTTTTGTATTTGTTTCTGATGCTCACACAATAGTCACATCACAAATATGGTCGTTTAAATATTTTAGTTGAAATACAGAACTATAATCTCAGATTTTTTTAGAAGGCAAGAGAGTGCAGATGAGCTCAATACTGCCTGGCATGTTACGGCCCAATGTTATACAACACTCAAGACACGCAACAGGAAATTCACTTGGTCTCGTAACGTGTGAGATGGAATTCTCTAAACTGTCCCGAGGTGTGACTGCGTGTGTGAATGATTGTTTTAAATTCCCACTTTCTATCAACTCAAGATGATGAGTCGATGTAATTTCTAGTTTATAAATGAAATGTATTATTGTTGCTATTATTAGCTATCCATTGTCTAGCTAGCTAGCTTTCTATCTATTTGAGTTACGTATTATTGTGATTATTATTATCGACCTATTAGCCAGTTAGCTAGCTTTGTATCTATTTGAGTTACTTGCGGGTTGAGTGAACGCTGGTGCGTCTGGCTGCCGCTACTCACCCACTGCAAAACTTATCCTGTGGCTGTAAAGTGACCTTGAGAGTTTTGAAAGGCGCTTATAAATGAAATGTATTATTATGATGATGATTATTATTACTATTATCTATATTTTTATTATTATCTATATTTCTATTATTTATATTATTATTATTTGTATTATTATTGTTGTTGTTGTTCGTCTGTGTAAGCTCTCAGTCGTACAAGAGTGGTCCATCGATGAGAAGGTTTCTTCAGCCGTCATCTGTACAAAAGTGAAGGTTTCGGACGTTTCGCCTCCTATCCAAGAGGCTTCGTCAGCGAACTAAAGTCTGACTGGTCGTATCGGCCCCATTTATATATCCCTAATGTGTAAAAAGGAAAAGCAGGAGCAAACCAGGACGTCAACATGAAAATGTGTAATTGACAAGAACTTAAAATAGATGCAGCGCAGAACATGAACTCAAAGAGGACGCTGCGTCAAAGTGGAGAAACCTTTGGTGTCAAACCGGTGAACATTCCTTTAGTTTACATGTCAAATAAAATTGCGTGTGTGTGATAGGTGAGATTGAGGTCAAACTTTTTTTTTTTTTTTTTTATACAGACGGAGGCGGGACGCAACATTAGGGCTATATAAATGGGGCCGATACGACCAGTCAGACTTTAGTTCGCTGACGAAGCCTCTTGGATAGGAGGCGAAACGTCCGAAACCTTCACTTTTGTACAGATGACGGCTGAAGAAACCTTCTCATCGATGTTGTTATTATTATAAAAAACAGGCTTGTTTATTGGCAACTCTTAGTGAAGTTTACCGTCAAAATAAAGCAGAAGCAAGGATTAGTAGGTGCTTTGAAAACAATTCCATCAGATTTGCCTGAGGAAAATCTTCAAATGCCTATTGCATATAAATAGATGGATTAAAAAACCCAACCAACATCCTCCACCTGCAGATGGAGACATTTCCGTCTATTTCTCGCAGACGGTGTCCAGTGTCCTCGTGCAGCGGGTTCATGTGAACCGTCAGAGGCCATATGACAGTATTGCCTAAAGTGACAAGTGGGCTGGAAAAGACCCTTCAGCCGCTGTCGTGCCATGAGCTCGGATTAGCCCTCTCGTTTATCATTTTGGGATTGCTGCAGCCAAACAGATTTGAGCTCGCTTTCCTTATCTATTTTTGGACACGGCAGTGTATTAAAAAGATGGCTGATAAAGAGAACGGCGAACAGTCACGCATCAGGTGGCATCGTGTGAATCCCCCAGCGTAGCTCTGTAAAGTGTAAGATTAATGTCATCCTAGCAAGTGCACATTATTTGTCATCTCTTTCTTTTGACACATGGTCCTATCAATCTCGACTTTGCATACTGGCGAAAGAAATGTTTTGGCGGTCATAAATTGTTGTTTGGTTGCTCTCCGACACCATTAAATAAATATGTGACACCTCTTTCACCCTATAAACATCTATCTCTCCGCTTAAAGAGAGACTGGGAGGCGACCTTAACTCATTCACTGCCATTCACAAATGTATTCGGAAATTGAAAATATGAAGTAGAGCGCCATTCCAGAATTTGTTTTTTTTTTTTTCATGCTAGGGTGGTGATACAGCACTGGCCATGTCCTCTGGTAATGTATTTTTCCCTTCCACAAGGGGCAGAATTTCCCCTTTTTCCATGTTAGCGCTTTGTTCCAGCTTCAGCTGTTGTTAAAGCGCTATATAAACCAATATTTATGTATTGCATTGTATTTTGGACAGCTGCCCACATTTCAAGCTCATATAACTCCAGACCCATATAATTTATTAATTAACTCTTTTTATTCAGATAAAAAAAAACAATTGTTTAAAGTTTCTTACGCCACATTGAATGATTATGTAGTCCTAAAACTCAATATTCTGACGGTCCTGGAATTCGTGTGACAATGACAAAGACCCTGGCACTGGACTGCACACATTTTTCCACAACTGGCAGTGAATGAGTTAAGTCAATAGACGCTAGATCAGGTGAAGCGTCAGGCGGTGCAGAAGAGAACCCCAAAAAGTAGTGGGGGGTCTGACAGACTGCGAAGTGCACACTGTGGCACATGGTGATGGCAATATGGCCTCTAATATGATAGAAACAAGTTGATGAGGCAACACGACAATACTCTTTACCAAATCATCACCATCACAGCTATTTCCCACGAACTTTGCACGTGCCCCCGGGTGTGATGACAAGAGGGCGGGGTTGGGGGGCATTTAAACGGGAAACCAACAGTAAATCGGGTGAGGGAGGGAGAAAGAGTGTGTGATCATGCACATGGTTGGAGGAGTTAGATTCCAGCACGGATGACTGGCTGTCGTGCAAGCGTGTTTTTTTTTTTTTTTTTTTTTTTTTACAGTTGCATAACATACAGTTTTGCTCTTTAGAGACATTAAAATTTAAATGCTCTGTTTTAATCCATGGCTCACTCACAAAACACACAGAAACGTACCAATTGTGCGTTGCAATTATTTGTTCATTGTCATCATTGTGTACAGGGGAGCAATACGAAAAGGGCAGAGTAGAGACATGGGGGTGGCCATGGTTATATTGCAACAGAACATACCATCGCTTTGCCAGTGCCGTCACTACTTTTCATTTCGATAATTGACCAGCCACGCCAGAAATGTCCATCAGCTAATCCTCTTAGTTTTCATAATGCTGACTCTGTCACAGAAGTCCCCTGTTTTAATGTAACAAGCGGCTAAACCTGGCGAGAGAAGCTACAAAAAGCCTCCCCCCCTTTACTCCCCAGAGACCCCGTTTTTGAATGACACAACCTGTCAGAACAATCACAGATCGATAGTGGAGCGCCGTACTGGCTGTAAAACTGGTCTTGAATACAGCTGAAAAAAGATTATCTTCTCACCAGAGGATCTGCAGAGTGGGTAGCTATTTCCTTTTGTGTGGAGGATAGATGGAATATAATCCCTTTTTTCCTCACTAAGCAGACCACTTTATGTCGCTGACATAATCATGTGAAAGTGGATTTTTTTTCCTTTGTGTGTGTGTGTAGTCACAAAACATTCAAAGCTAACATAAGGCACATCAAAATCCTGCGCTAAATAATAGGAGAGCATCTTGTAAATCTGCCCAACTGTCATCGTGTGTAAAGTTTTCATGTTTGGTTATTTTTTTTTTATGGCCTAATCCCCCTTCAAAATGCGATATGGTTTAGCCGTGCAATTTGATATAATAATTGTTATTTCAAAACGATGATATTGTAATTTCATGATTTGTTGTTAGCGAGCAAAAATAGAATCTTGTCGCCAAAATACCAATCACATTTTTTTTAATACGGTTTGTCCTCATGAGAATCGTGGGCAAGTTTATCCAAACTGATTTTGAATGAACGGCAGGAATGGTCGCAAGTCATTGGCAGGCGATTTTTTTAAGGCTAAATCATGTGAAACTGTTTTACTGACAACCTGACATTCTTCTCCCTCTCGGAGCAAAACAAACCGGAGCAGTTCCTTTTTGCAATACTTGAGGCACTTTGCTGACGTGCGGTTGGGGACAATTTAAACTTGGGATTTGCTTATCTAAAAGTTGTGAAACCTTTATTTTGTTATTTATGAAGCTTGAGTTGATAAACAGGATTCAAAGTGTTGCCTGTTTACGTTTAGCTCCAATGTCATTCACTTAACTCATTCACTGCCAGACGATGTGCAGAAATGTGTGCACTCCAGTGCCAGGGATTTTGTCGTTTTCACTCAAATTCCAAGACCCACAGAATATTGAGTTTTGGGACTACATAAACATTCAATGTACCGTAAGAAACCTTCGACTCTCTTCTTTCATCAGAAAAAATAGTTAATTCACAAGTTATATGGGTATGGGGTTATCTGAGATTTAAATGAGGGCGACTGTCCAAAATACAATTTAATACATACATATTTGTTTATATGGCGCTTTAGCTGAAGCTGGAACAGAGCGCTAACATGGAAAAAAGGGGAAATGCTACCCCCTTGTGGAAGGGGAAAAAAACATTGCCAGAGGCCATGGCCAGCACTTCGATAATAATAATACATTTCATTTTGAAGCGCCTTTCAAAACTCTCAAGGTCACTTTACAGTCACAGGATCAGTTTTTCTGTGGGTGAGCAGCGGCAGCCACACGCGGCAGCCACACGCGCCAGCGTTCACTCGACCCGGAAGTAACTCAAATAGATAGAAAGCTAGATAGATAGCTAATAGATAGCTAGCTTGATAAACATGAAAAAACAAAACCATAACACATTCGGGAATGGCGCTCCACATCATATTTTCAATTAAGGGACTAAATTCGGGAATGGCGGTGAATGAGTTCAAATCCACCAAGACGGGAAAATTAGGTTAACCCTATCATGCACCCCATAACCTTGATAACAGGATAAGATGTCTGATGTCGCAACGGCTGACCTTGAAAGGCTTATATTCACCACTAATTGAACCACTTCTCAAATATTAACCAAATGTTTGCACACACTTAGACTCACATGACACACATTTACTTCCAGACGGTCAGCAGAACACAACCTGTCCGAGACCCGCACATCACATGGAACCCCCCACCCCCCGTATATGATGTGACACGACTGACACAACCTTGAGAGATACGAGGAGACCCTGTTGATGATTAATTCAAAGCCGGAAAGCAGAACGAAGATTAGCTGGGTGTGGGTATGTTTACGCCCGCAGACCACTTTTGCATGACACAAAGCCATGTTGGAGGGCTGAATCATGGATGCTGAGTGATGTCCGTGTGAGGATGACAGGAGCCCAAACAGAAGAGTGTTAATCCATACCGGCGAGTCAGCGTTTGTCTGCCTGCGTGCTCTCATCTGCAGGCCTGAATCATGTTTGGAAAAAATAATAAAGAAATGAAGACAGCAGCCCAGAAGTCTAGAATAGTCAGATGGATCTGTACCCTGCCCTTGTTTACCCGCCACACCTGTGCAGGCGTACAAATAAAGCGAGGAGATTGTTCAACACACGCAATGACTATTTGAGTCACATGCTGCCATTCCCGAATTTATTCGGGAATTGAAAATATGACGTAGAGCGCCATTCCCGAATTTGTTCGGTTTTTGTTTTCTGTTTTTTGCCGGCAGGCCGATAAAGCGCTGGCCAGACCTCTGGCAATGTATTTTTTCACTTCCACAAGGAGGCAGCATTTCCCCTTTTTTCATGTTAGTGCTTTGTTCCAGCTTCAACTTTTGTTAAAGTGCTATGTAAACCAAAATGTATGTATTACATTGTATTTTGGACAGCCTCCCTCATTTCAAGCTCAAATAACTCCAGACCCATACAATTTAGGAATTAACTCCTTTTTTGACGAAAGAAAAGAGTCTAAGGTTTCTTACGCTGCATTGAATGTTTATGTGGTCCTAAAACTCAATATCCTGTGGGTTCTGAAATTTGAATGACAATGACAAAAACCCTCGAACTGAAAACAGCATGGTCTCCTTAACTCATTTACTGCCAGACATGTGCAAAAATGTGTCACTCCAGTGCCAGGGTTTTTGTCATTGTCACTCGAATTTCAGAACACACAGAATATTGAGTTTTATGACTACATCAACATTCCATTCAGCATAAGAAACCTCTTTCATCAGAAAAAAGTTATTTTCTAAATGATCTGGGTTTGGAGTTATATGAGCTTGAGGGTGGCTGTCCAAAATACAATGCAATACTGTACATACATATTGGTTTATATAGCACTTTAACAACAGCTGAAGCTGGAACAAAGCGCTAACATGGGAAAAAAGAGAACTGTTGCCCCCTTGTGGAAAAGAACAAACATTGCCAGAGGCAATTGCCAGCGTTTTATCGGCACCCTAGCATGAAAAAAAATGAACACCTTTGGGAATGGCGCTCTGTCATATTTTCAATTTCAGACTAAATTTGTGAATGAGTTAATTGTTTAATCATAAATACAGCAAGCCCACGTGGGGTGCGGGATAGGGGGTGGCTTGGAGGTGGTTGGCCAAACCCTACTTCACGGATTTTTATCTATCGCGTCTAGTCCTGGTCCCCATTAACCACGTCAAACAAGGGATTACTTTGATTATTCATGTACGTATTTATTTTTCCTCGCCGTGAACTGCGAAGTCTTTACAAGGAGCAAAATCCGAAACTCTCGGGAGGATGCCTCGCATGTACACCAGCCATTGGCCAGAGAGGGCCTCAATAAAAAAGTAGACAGGTTGTGCGGAGGGAAAACAAAGAGATCATCGTGCCTCCATCTGTCTGCTCGATTCATTCGAAAAGCATCAAATGCAATGCCAGCGCTGCATAACGGAAGGTGTCGTATTCGTTTTTTTTGGGCCATGTGTCATTTGGTCAGCTTATTTGTGGGATAACCGAGCATCTTATGGATGTCATGCAACACGGTGAAAGGACATATAGTTCCGCTGTCCCTTTTGTCTCTTGCGTAATCCAACGCAGAAGTCACGTCAAGGACAGAATATATTGCTGTCATGTACATTTGATGCTTTCATTACTGTTAAAGGGTCATTGACACATTATATGTTTGTGCATTGTGTGTATTGTATAATAGGTCGACTTGGACATAAGTTCAGTGAACACCCCTTTAGGTTGCAAAACAAAACAAACCAATTTTGTCATGTATCAGATGTTTTTTGTTATTTAAAAAAGGTACCTTATTTTCCGGTGTATAAGGCGCACCTAAAAGCCTTGACTTTCTTCAAAAGATGACCCTGCGCCTCATATGCAGGTGTGCCTTATAGAAGTAATTTTGAGCCACAACAGGTCTCACAACTACTGTCAGCAACCACCGACTCCATTTTTACCCTGTTGAAGAAGTAGTGCGTAATCCCAGCCTCGACTATAGCGCCTTACAATGTGGTGTGCCTTATATTTGGAAAACATTTATATATAATTTTTTTTCATTCATTGAAGGTGTGGCTTATATATGGAAAACGTTTAAAAATAGACCATTCATTAGGGGTGCGCCTCATACTCTAGTACACCTTATACACTAGAAAATACTTCAATGTTCCCTTAAAGGACAACCAACGTCTCCGGGCAAGTTGTGTCCATAATTTGTAAAATGGCTTCAAATGATTCTACTGAGTGTATTTTACACAGATTCCACCGCATATAGCTATATTTTACGTTTTAAGACTCACGCTAAATATTCCGGAAGTCATGTTTTTGAGTTGGTGACGAGTCTGTACGTGACGTCACTGAAGGAACACCCCTAACTGAAAAAAGGACACATTCTAGCAGTCCTTCCATCACGTCAATATATTTTGCTGTACTAGTTTGGTCTGAAAATGTCATGTTGCACCAAAAAGAGCCAGAAGAGGGCGACTAAGCTCCATGTAAGGAATTTATCAGCCTGTGGAAACGGGCTGATTATTTCCTCACACGGAGCTTGGTTGCCATTTTCTGCCTCTTTATTGGTGATACAGTTCCCCCTCAATGTTGCCTCAAAATGGCACGGAATAAATTATTTAATCGATTGCAAACATGTATGCTTTCCTCTTCAGAACTATTTGAATCATATTCATAACTGGATGTGTAACAAGAAAGCATATTCTCCAAATCTGAAGCCATTGTTTTGATTCTCCAGCAATGCAAGACGTCTTGGCGTGACATCACGAACTGGGGGCGGGACTTTCTGAAAATGCCCAATTCACAACTCAATTTTTTGCAGATTTTGGACCCTTGAAGTCATTTTTATTGGTGTTTTGCATTTGAATAAAAATCTCATACTGCGTGTTTTGGGTATTTTAGATGCTATAAAATGTTTTTCTGATGTCAGTTAGGAAACAAAAAAGTGACGTCAGTTGTCCTTTAATGGGTCTGTTAAGTAAGTTTAACCAAATGGCCATACTTGGTCCACGGCTCTGTATTACTTCCCCTTAACTCATTCACTGCCAGACGATGTGCAAAAATGTGTCCATTCCAATGCCAGGGTTTTCGTCATTGTCATTCAAATTCCAAGACCCACAGAATATTGAGTTTTAGAACTACATAAACATTCAATTCAGTGTAAGAAACCTTAGAACCTTCTTCCATAAAAAAAAGTTAATTTCTAAATTATATGTCTATGGAAATATGAGTTTGAAATGAGGGCAGCTGTCCAAAATATAATGCAATCCATACATATTGGTTTATATAGCGCTTTAACAACAACTGAAGCTGAAACAAAGCCCTAACATGGAAAAAGGGAAATGCTGCCCCCTTGTGGAAGAGAAAAACATTGCCAAATGCCTTGGCCAGCTCTTTAGCGGCACCCAAACAAGAAAAAACAATACCCGAACAAATTTTTGATTCTCAAATAAATTTGTGAATGGCAGTGAACGAGTTAAAGTCGGACCTCTGATCACAGCCTCAAAACACGGACTCATTGCCACGATCACCGAGATCGAATCCGAAATGAATAACTGTGACTCTCGTGGCAATCATGCACAACTCTGGGCTTGTGCTCTTGACACCCTTGACATCAAGCCATTCATTGACGTGCAGCGTGATGTGACTCATGCTTGCCATTTAAACCAAACAACACATTTACACCAACTTACTCCTCCATTTTCTACATCGCCCCACATTGGAACACCCTCACCAGACCAAAGCAGCAAAAACCGCAATCCACTCGTAAGAAGGAGTTCCAAAAGAGACCCAAGTGTGTGTGTGTGTGTGTGTGTGTGTGTGTGTGTGTGTGTGTGTGTGTGTGTGTGTGTGTGTATGTGTTTGACCAAAGCGGCGAATGTAAAGTCATGGCTAAATCTCTGTAAGCAGGCCCTGGCATTGGTCCCCAATTGCCTGCCTGCTGTGTGGGCAAGGTCCCGGAAGGGACATAATCTCCTGGCACGGATGGACTCACTCATGTTGATGGGCATTTCTGTTTTTACAGTCCTTGCATGCAGAGGTTGAAAGATAAAGCTAAGAGTTTCTGAGACATCACCAAAAAAAAGCCCTGGTGTAAAGCGGCTCTTAATAGCACCCTTCACAGAATGTCTTGCATGCTTCTTGTAAATGGTGTGCTGTTGTTTTTCTTTTTTTGGGGGGACGAGGGAGGAGGTCTGCCCGATATCATCCTGACAGGGCCAATTTTCATCTTATGTAACCTTTTCGTCTGCAGGAGATGGCAGTGCACAGCATTTCTACCTTTCCTGCTGCTTTGGTTTTTAGGTGGGCAGCCGTGGGGGTGGCAGAGTTGACATGTCTGTTCAGTCTTGACAGGCTCTGAGTGAAGGACAAGGCAGCCCTTACTCGCCCCTCTTCAAATTGTGGCACTTAAAGTGACCTCAGCCAAGTTTCACTTGTTATTTTGTAATTCAAGGAAGTATAGGAAGTAGACATATTCGTTTACCTAATCCATCTCATGTATTTATTTTCTTGCCCGCTTCTTTTGAATTATTGCAATGTGTCCTTGGTTGGAAGTTGGAAGGGGAATATACATTGAAGAAGAGGGAGTGGGGGTAATACTTTCCTTGCCACGGGCACTGGGGGTCGTGCTACGCCACTGGAGGAAGTAATTGCCATCTGGTGGTTGGCTGAGGAGGTCTGACCTCACTTATTGAGCCTGGGATCTAAAATGCGGATCGCGCGTAACTTCAAGGCTGTTTTTTTTTTAGTTATTGGTGGAGGAACTCAGGACCTGGGAATTATTAGCTTTTTGTTTCATAAGACACAATAGAACATTATGTTACTTGCATGTGGCGGTGACTGTGTATTAACTCTTTCACTGCCAGACGTGCAAAACTGTGTCCACTCCAGTGCCAGGATTTTTGTCATTGTCACTCAGATTCCAGGACCCACAGAATATTGAGTTTTAGGACTAGACTACATAAATATTCAATGCTGCGTAATAAACCTTAGACTAGAAAAAAAGAGTTAAATCCTAAATTATATGGGTCTGGAGTTATATGTGCTTGAAATGAGGACGGCTGTCCTAAATACAGTGCAAGAAATACATATTGGTTTATATAGCGCTTTAACAACAGCTGGAGCTGGAGTAAAGCGCTAACACGAAAAAATAGGGAAATGCTGCCCCTTGTGGAAGGAACAAAACATTGCCAGAGGTCTGGCCAGTGCAAGGCCAGTTATCGGCATCCAAGCAAGAAAAATCAAAATTGAACAAATTTAGGAGTGGCGCTCTACATTATATTTTTGATTCCCGAATAAATAAGTGAATGGCAATGAATGAGTTAAGGGCAGGTAGGTGAGAGAGTAGATTCAGATTATATAAATATATAAATCATATGTTTCATATAAATCATATGTGTATATACAGTAGCGGGTCGTGCATGGCACTTCTAGGCCTTCAGTAGTGCTACTTCTTAATCAATCAGCTGGGAGTGTGATGTTATATTACTACACACTAGAAATGTCTGGCCAGGAAATAACTGTGTGTGTTCGAATTTTTACCATGAACGTGTGGATTCATGATGACCTCATAAAATTGCAATATTATTAGTTAGTTTTGCTAGCTTCTGAGCTGTCCAACCTTAATGATGTCCATCTATTCTTGAAAAGTCCGTTTTGAAAATGGCTTTAACAATATATCTGCAACCAAATCCATTTCTTTCCTACTTCAGCTATTGTTGGTTGACAAAACTGCTATTAAATCAACACAATATATTTACTTATACAGCTTGCGACAGATTTTGTGTGCTAGCTCAGTCCAGTATGCTCTTATCACTAGCGGCTAGTGATACTATGACTGGCTAGTGACAAGCCAATCATCATTTGCATAAACTCTGATGTTTCCAGCGCCTTCGAGCAGGCCTTGGATTGCCAACTTGAAATCTGATTGGTTAAACCAACTGCTTCATTGACATTGATTTTTATGCTCCAGAGCCTGCAGAAGTGATTGTGAAGGCGTCCAGGTAGACTTCTGACCCTGGTAATAAATGATGGTTGAAATGTGATAGGTTAAATGCTTAAATATGAAAACACATCTGCAAGCGGCACAGCAGGGGAAAAGCAATAAAAGGAAGCTGAAAGACAAATTGAATTATTTAATAAGAATTTATGGACACATTATAATTCACATTAGTCTGTGATTCAGATATTTTTAGGCCAGCTATGAAGGACTTGCAGGCCCTGATGGCCTGCCACTGCTTTCAACATATCAATCACTGATTGGCGTTTGATTTCATCATGCAGCATTGGAAGATTTGCTGTCTGCACAAATTCGCATGATGGCGAGCTCCAAATCCTTTCTTTGATTTGTAAAAAAAAAAACGTGACAGCTGATTGACAAATTGATTTCAATCATGGACAATGGTGGAGCCCACTGAGATTGGGAGGCGGGGAGGGGTGGGGGCCGTGGATGAAGGTCGGCCTGGTAGGAGGAGGGAGGGAGGAGTTAGACTCTGCTGCACGAGCACGACTGCTGCCTTGAATGTGACAATTTGCCTCCACGGCCACGCACGCACACACGCACGCTCACGCATAGAGCATCAGGCGCAGGTGCGTGGACTCGCCCCCCACGCAGCTGAGCAAACCTCTGTTGATGACGGGACGTTGGAGCCCTTGGAGGAAGAAAAAAAAAACGCCAAACTACAGAAAGGAGGAGATAGGACAGCCTTTTTTTTAATGTTGTTTTTTTGTTTGTCCTCGCTACCCCAGTCCTCTCCTCTCCACGGGACAAAATGCACGCCGGAGTGGGAGCCTGCTCGTTTTTCTTATCCCCTTGCCAAATTAAACGGTCATCCTACTGAAATGAGGACATCATCTCAGCTGGGTTCATTGTGATTAAAAAAAAAGAGAGGTGGACGCTTTCTTCGTCTTATTCCAAAAGCGGGGATCGAAGAAAAGAAACTAATTAGGGAAATAAAAGTGGCCCGAAGGACCAAGGACACATGGAACGGGACGACACCATAAAGGCGCCCAAGAAGAAGAAGAGCATCATGGCGAAGATGTTTAAAGTTCGCAAAAGGAGGGAGATGCTATTTGTACAGGTGTGCTTCATCTGCAGTGCACTCTTAGTGGCGTGGACCATGTCGGCGATGTTAACCAAAGCAGGTGAGTGCGTGGATGACATAAACGCACACATGAGCGCACGGAGATCTGCATTCTAATCACGCATCATAACAAACGCGATACCAAAAGGGGGACGTGAATGCAACATCGCTGCATTCATCTGCATATTTTTACCGTTATTCCAAAATTGGAATGCATTCGTTTTGATTTAACCACACCGAGGTCGCCTTTTACGATTCTTCTCCGTATTGCCGCAGTGTGCTCCGTGTGGCAGCTTGCACATTTTAATTCGGAGGGGAGGCACAGGCGCGTACGCACGCCTCCTGTTTTACATGCATACACACGACGGGACCGGGAATCCGTGTGATTTGCTTTTTTTTAAACCTATTTATTTTGCAGCAGCAGCAGCATCCCATGTTACCGTGCACCGTATACTCAGCACCTCCCCCATCATACACGCACACGTATGGATGCTGATTTTTTTTTTCATCTTCAGTGTAATTGAGATGGTTAGTCATGTGTGATGCGTGTGATGTCCCTCACCCTCGACACATGACCCCCGCCCCACCCCCTTCATGTCAAAAGTCTTCTCTTTAGCCTTGTGCAAACACTGACATGCAGAGCATCCCAAAAACGCAGCATCACAGCCGTTATGTAATCCACACGCCAACCTTGGGAAATATTTTGTGTTGAGCATTCCACTAAAACAGCAGGGATCCGAGGTGAACTGGTGGACAATGGGAGTCTCCAAAGTGGTGTCGGTGTTTCATCAGTGCTCTTATTGCAAGATGTGACCTGAATTTGGAAAAAGGGGAGTGTGTGGGGGTCACACATACTATTATTTGAGAGATTATGAATACAGTCAACCGGCACTTATTGATTAGATCTTTTTTTTTTTTTGCTTTTCAAATAGAAACAAATTGCTGAAAAAAGCATTTTGCATCATCTTGCATTCTACATACCCCCCAAATAAAATGAAATGAAATAGAAGCACCTGTCTCCTCGATGTTATCATTTTGACAAAATCGTTTCCCATCTTCCTTGAATGGTGTTTTAGACAAATCCCCCATTTTCTATGACCCCGCTCCCACAAATGAGACGTACTGACAGTGACCCCATCTCACATGTAATAAATTGTTGTCAATGTTTCATTAATGTAATCCATATGTGCACTCAATGCCTTTCTCATTAAACTTGTTTTTTATTTAGTTGTTTATTTCATAATACATTTCATTTATAAGCGCCTTTCAAAACTCTCAAGGTCACTATACAGTATTTATTTATTTATATTATTGTTTTTTATGTAGAATTGTTATTTTGTGTTTGTTTGTTTGTTTTTGTATTTATTTACATATTTATTTTTACTGTTCTTTATTTATTTTGGCTGTTTACTCATTTTTATCTATTTATGTCTAACGATGAGAAGGTTTCTTCAGCCGTCATCTGTACAACACATATTTATGTCTAATTATGTATTTATTTATGTATGTATTTATTTAGTATTTTTATACGTCTGTGTAAGCTCTCAGTCGTACAGGAGTGGTCCATCGATGAGAAGGTTTCTTCAGCCGTCATCTGTACAATTTTGAAGGTTTTGGACGTTTCACCTCCTATCCAAGAGGCTTCGTCAGCGAACTAAAGTCTGATTGGTCGTATCGGCCCTATTTATATATCCCCAATGGTCAGGCATGGCGGCGCCGGACACAGCTATGATAGGTCCCTACTCTGTGTCCTTCAAAATTGTACAGATGACGGCTGAAGAAACCTTCTCATCGTTAGTATTTTTATGTATTGTTTTTTATCGCTATGGTTTTATTAATTGTGTATTTATTTATTATGTATTTATTTTTATTGTTAATAATTTATTTTTATTTATGTATTATTTTTTATGTATTCTTATATTTTTTATTTTTGTTTGTTTGTTTTAGTATGTATTTATTTTCCTATTGATTTATTTATTTACCTCTTTATTTATCTATCCATTTATTTAATCCCCTGTCGTGGGATCTGTCCGTCCGCACCCACTTAGCCTCAGTATGGGGGGCAGGTAGGTACACGTAGGAACGAAAAACTCTCCTAGCTGTAGGGCAGATCTCCGTCGAAATCCACAGAGTTTCATTAATTACATTAAAACAAGAGGCTTAAATGATTATTCTGCAATGATCTCATAACATGCGAGTGCAAAGCTCTCAACTCCAAAGGCAGCATTTGATATACACGCGCGGCAGCGCATTGCTAATGGCCTTAATCAAGTATGTCTGACCTACGTAGTCATAGCCATGGCGGGACTGTTGGAAAGAAACCTCGTGAATTGTTTATCTGCAGTTTGACCGCTATACGTGGGCCTTGGTGAGAACAGCAGAAAGCCCCCTTTGAACTCACGAGGCCTGCCATAATCAAATCTGTTTAATTGAATAGATCTTTCCAAGTAAAGGGCAATGTGGGGATTGGTGGTATGGGTGAGGAGGGGGCTGTTGGCAAGCAGGCATGTGTAAGGAAAACAAAACTTTACATCCGCCTGATTTATAGTGCTTTGTTGATTTTTCGGAATAATACAGATGGATGAGATTTGATGCTCCTCTCCTGGGTCATACACATGGAAAAAAAAAGAAAATAAACCATTCATTGGGGGTGCGCCTTGTATTCCGGTGCGCCTTACACATGGGAAAATACAATAATTTGCAGAGAGAAAATCCGGTACTTTGTATTATATTTGGAAAACTTGTTTCATTCACTGAAAGTGCGTTTTATAGTCCGGTGCGCTTTATGTATGAAAGAAGTTGGAAAATACACCATTCATTGCGGGTGTGCCTTATACTATATAATATATAATGTGGTCAGCCCTATATTGGGAAACTTTTGATATATTTATATATTATATTTGGAAAACTTGTTTCATTCATTGAAGGTGCGCATTATAGTCCGGTGCCCCTTATACAATGTATATGAAAAAAGTTTGAAAATACACCCTACATTCGGGGGTGCACCTTTTACTCCGGAATACACCGGAAAATACGGTAATTTCCTACACTCGCCAAAATGACCATCCAATGGGGTTTTCTTCAATTTCTTAAACACTTTGAAGTCCAAATGTTGCCGTTATCTTGATTTGCTCATGCCTTTCTTCCTCATTTGTGGCGAGAGAGGAATTTTGATTGCTGAGGCATCACGGTGTCATGGTGCGAGTGCCAATTATAACCGTGTCATGTGAGTGGACTTTCGCAAGCGCAATCTGCGTGACCTCACAAACCAGAAGTCTGACTGAATATCTGACTGGTTGGTTGTATTGCATGCTCTTGCGCGGCAATAATTAGGCCCTTTACGTCACCTCATATCGACTCATCATTTTGATCGCAGCAAACAGTTTTCTCATCTTCCCAGAGGCCTCGTGTCATTTGTGTGGCACAAATGATGGGCAGAAGAAAAAAAATAAAGAAAAAATTAAAACGGATCCGGGCGGGCTGCTACGATTTTTACATAAGATATTTAGGACTGCAGTGCTCGTCGTCGTTTACAGAGGCTTAAAAGCAGCGAAAAAGTGTGTGGCAGCTTCGTTTTTGATGCACTCTTGTCAGGGAAGTGGGGAGGGGCAACCACACACGACACATTTAGAGGATTAGGAATAACCATCATCGTGATTTTTTTTTTTTTAGATTCCCTCAAAACAGCAACCGTTGGTATCTTTGCGCTTACCTCAAGCCTGTTAGTGATACACCTGAGGGGCTTTCAGACATATGAGCATCGCTAAATCAGAATCTTTTAGATTAGATTAGCCTTTATTAGACTGGCAGTGGAGAATACATTTCACAGCACCAAAGTTACGAAAGGAAAGGAAAGGAAAGAAATAAGTAGAAAAACAGAGTACAGGAGCTGCTGGAGGGGCCGCCACTCTCGCCGTGCCATCTTGAAGTCAAAAGAACAAAAAATAAATAAAAAACAATGTGACAACACACAGACACAGACAGTCATTCAATTTTAAGTACTTTTTGCACCCTTTTTTGTGTCATGAAGCAGTTCTAGATGAAAGAGGAGATGATCAAAGTGTCACCAGTGAATCAAGGACGTCATGGTGGAATGTGCATGTCTGCTACAAGCTAAATGTTGAAAGAAAACACGAATTGTAGCATTCATTGATGAAATAAGATTGTCTCACATCTCTGTCCAACGTAAATCCGCTTCAATTCCAAGCCGCAAAATTACAGGCGCAAAAAAGCACAATCGCCTGAGGTGTCGAGCGATGACAGTCAAATGGCACTGATATTCCTCCCAATCAAAAACGGTGCTGGCATATTCATGCTGCCGAAAAGGCGCAACCGCTCAGCACAGTCTCCTTTTTTGATGAATGTCGTGGCCAAAATCGCTGAAAAACAATCCGGATCCGTTTCACATGACGCACAACAACACAAAATTACAAAGGAGATAACAAAAAAAAAAAGCCAGGCTTGTGAGCACAGTTGCTGACGGCTGCCTACTCGGGCGGCATCTTGGACTTGTTATTTAATTTTATTTTTTTATGTTTACTTTGCAGGCCACAGCATGACAATGGAGGGCCGTCCTGACTCGGAGCGCTGGGGGAGGCGGCTGATGGCGTCGATGGCCGAAAATGAAACGGAGACCAAGAACTGTTCCGCTCCAGGTATGGCGGCCAAAACCGTTTTGGTTCTTACATTTGTGACTGTAAAGTGTCCTTGAAAGTTTCTTCGAAATATTATTATTATTATTAGTACTGCTTTCAGACTCTCTTCAAAAGCAAACTTCATAAGCAATTACTTATGAGAATCAAATAGGCCGTAATGTGTTTTTCCAGCCTCAAAATTGCTGTGCTCAAAATTACTGGAAAACATCAGTCATGCGCAAATTGAGATGAGGGAGATAAGATCTTCAATGACAACAAAACACATTCTGTAATTGTCACTCTTTCGAAGTCCTTAAAATATTTTGACGTGGCGCAACACTTCATCTATTTTTTTCTGTTTTCGATTCAATTTGCAAAATGGTCCCACTGTTTTGCGTGTGGTAGCTTATGTTTCTATTTTGGAAGATATCGCAGTGATTCATTGCGGCCCTGTGGCATTTCTTCCACACTTAATCATCCAAACAGTGTTTTCAAGATACATGCAAGTAATTGTTTAACCAAATGGGGTGCATGTCAATTTGACGATTTGTTTTGTTTGCATATCATACAGTATGGAAGAACAGCTGGGCGTAGGCAATTTGCATGTCGCAAGCTGCCTGGCGGGGTCCCCCCAACAGGCGATTACCTAATTTCTGCTCTCATTCTGGAATTATTTCAAAAATCCCCCCTGTGCACCAGACTGAAAATATTTAGAACCCCCCCTACTCTTTTCACCGCTCTGTTGTGTCCGTGTGAGTCAGTCATATGACTCGCCTCATCTCTCAAAGAATGCCGCCATGGACACATGTGTCGCTTTGTTGCAAAACCGATTGGTCTGTTCTGACCGGTTGCCCAGCACATGACGCACTCGGATTGTTCCTCCAATTTATCATTTCACGAATGCTCCCATGTCATGTCACGTCACTCGTGGCCCATTTCCTTCAACAGGCTTGCGAGTGCTTTTGGTGCTCGGGGTCAAATTGTACGTGATGTTCAATTTGCCCTTTTCGAGATTTTCAAAACACTCCGGCCTTGACGTCATGTGCACGCCAGGCTGTAAATTGATGATTTCATCCATCCATTTTCCGTACCGCTTATTCCTCACTAGGGGTGTGTGTGTGTGTGTGTGCTGGAGCCTATCCCAGCTGTCTTCGGGCACGAGGCGGAGGACACCCTGAATTGGTTGCCAGCCAATCACAGGGCACACAGAGACAAACAAAAGTCACTCTCCCACTCACACCTAAGGACAATTTGGAGTTTTCAATCTGCCTGCCATGCATGTTTTTGGAATATGCGAGGAAACTGGAGGACCTGGAGAAAACCCACACGGGCCTGGGGAGAACATGCAAACTCCACACAGGGAGACCGGAGCGGAAAAGAGGAAACATACTGAGAACTGTTTCGAATCTCTTCGCCTGCTGCATCATCCAAACAATATGACTTCAATGGAATACTGTGTAGGATTGGATTGGATTAGCCTTTATTAGTCTCGCAGTGGAGACATTTACATTTCACAGTCGCAAAGTAATGGAAGGAAGGGGAAATGAAGAAGTAGAAAAACAAAATACAAGAGCTGCTGTAAAGGCAGCCACTCTCATAGTGCCATCTTGAAATCAAAAACAACAAAAATAAAACAAAATAACAAATCATGTGACACAACACAAAAGACACGGGCAGTCATTCAATCTTAACTTAGTCACTACCATTCCCGAATTTATTTGGGAATTGAAAATGACGTAAAGAGCCTTTCCTGAATTTGTTTTTTTTTTCTTGTTTGGGTGCCGGTAAAGCGCTGGCCATGGCCTCTGACAATTATGTTTTCCTTCTACAAGGGGGCAGCATTTCCCTTTTTCCCATGTTAGCGCTTTTTACAGCTTTAGCTGTTGTTAAAGCGCGATATAAACCAATATGTATGTATTGCATTGTATTTTAGACAGCCGCCCTCATTTCAAGCTCATCTAACTCCAGACCCATATAATTTAGGAATTAACTATTTTTTTCTGATGAAAAAAGACATTTCTTATGCTGCATTGAATGTTTATGTCGTCCTAAAACTCAATATATCTGTGGGTCATGGAATTTGAGTGACAATGACAAAAACCCTGGACCCATTTTTGCACGTCTGGCGGTGCAGATAAGCACTTTCTGCACCCTGTTTGTTGTATGAAGCAGTTCTAGATGGAGGAAAGGATTAAAGCCTTCTTTTCACCAATGGATCAAGGATATCATGGTGAAATGTGCACGTCTGCTACAACCTAAATGTTGAAAGCAAACACGAAGTTGTAGCATCCATTGACGAAAAGAGATTGTCTCACATCTCCTGTCCCATATAAATTCACTTCAATTCTTAGCTGCGACAGTTCCACATATGCTCTTTTCTTCTCCTTTCTTCTCATCGCAGTCTCCTCAAACCATGCATCCACAGTTGGACCAAACGTTGACAAATTGGGCGTATTGTAAATAGATATAGATAGATTGTAAAGTCGATAAGAATGAGAACGATCACTGGGAGTGCGTGTGTGTCATTGTGAAGGGTGTTTATATGCTGAGCGGGTTCAACTATTGAGTCTCCATTTCACCGCACTGCATAGATCACACTTGTCTTTTCTGATCGTTATTGATAGAAGCTTCACAATGTGCCGGTGCCCATTTTATGTTCGCCTTAAGTGCATTTTTATGGATGTGCTCGTTTGAATGCGATGCAGGATGACGCTTGACTCGACGGGGAAGTCTCGTCAATTTTTTAGGGATGCATAATCGCTAGATGTAGATGCATACTCGCTGGATGTACTGCGTTTTTTTTCTGCTGTTTGTTAGTTTGAACATGAGAAATTTATTTTTGGGGTATTTTTGGAAGGGCGGGGGGTCCCTTAAAACATTTGAGACAAATTCTCCATGCAACTTTATTGAGTTCAATATTGTGCTTACCTGGAAACAGGGGTTCAGAATATTCATCTCCCCATCCAGCCCATATTTG
Organism: Hippocampus bargibanti; assembly: GCF_051943395.1. Classification (NCBI taxonomy): domain Eukaryota; kingdom Metazoa; phylum Chordata; class Actinopteri; order Syngnathiformes; family Syngnathidae; genus Hippocampus; species Hippocampus bargibanti. The sequence continues at coordinate 8,876,143 of NC_142752.1, forward strand.
AAAACATGTCATTTCACAGCACTGCACCTTGCGGTCCAACGGTTTTAGCAATCATACGCAAACGCCACCTAACAGGACTTCATGCTTAACTACGTGCTAGCGTGCATGTTCGTGCGGAATGGCGTGCTTAAATGAACATGTGAGCACGGCTCCACATGTGACGCGAGCATGTGGATGTATTGACCCGCCAAGGAAAGAGGATAATGGTGCGTATGCGTGCGTGCTTTTGTAGTCCCCCATGCAAACACAAAAGACTGTAAAATGGCATCTGGATACACGCAAATAGCAGCAGCAGCAATTATCTAATTGGCCAATCATGACCCAGAAGAATTCTTCAGCTTTTCTTTCCGTCTCTTGAGGATATCGGTGTTGCAGTATTCCGGTTTGGTACACATAAACTAAGTTCCGAGACATTTTATTCGGCCATGGAGTTGACTATGCATGCAAGACTTTACTGCGGTGTAGAGAAGACTTGATGGAAGGCTGAGCTCGCTATTATGCAACACATTCGGTGTCTGCAGTCTTACATGATTTTGAACAAAAGAAGCACCACTGGCTGCTTTGTTTATAAGTCAGCATCGTCGCCCTGAGAACCCTTTGTCGTCTTGTGTCAAGTTAAGTCGTGGTAAATGTTAGCGCTTAATCCGATATGATCTCATCTGTGTTGACGATAATAACATTTTTTTTTCTATCAGACTTCATCCCTGACAGGCTCAACAGAGACGGCCACCACGCTCTCATCAGACTCATTAATTCATGCTAAATGGCCGAAGGTTTGACATTTTAGAAACTATGGTGACATTTTACACCATGCATCCCATTTAGCTTAATTTACTTGACGAAATGAAAACAATTATTCTATTTTTAGCTAACATAGCCTGGAAGGAAGGGGAGGGGGGCCATTTTAAGGAACTTGGATGTGAAGAAAAATGTCCTTTGCTGCGGAGTCATTTCATAAAATCTTCTTGTGAGCTGTCTGTGTGGTTTTATAATGAGCTGATAAAAGGAGCCCATAGGGGATTGCGCTGAACACACACACACACACACACACACACAAATGAGTTATTTCTTGCATAAACATCCCAGAAAGATGTCCAAACGCAGAACGTGAGGTCTATTTTTAGATTTGTGGCTTCGGACTTTTGTTTACAATTTTTATTTGGCCTTCTATTCTCATGGCGGTCTTTCGTTTTTGATTTTCCTCCTTTCTTGACATGGTTGTGCGCAGGGAAGAGAAAAAAATGGCATGGGTAATATTTGCATGGGGGATGAGTCAAACTTTCTTGCCAGACTTTGAAATATGAATTTATATTCTCCCAAGGACTTATTTTCCTTTGCAAAGTGACTTTATGCTAATGCCGTCGCAAGCCTATTTAAAGGAGTCGCTTAAGTCGACTCCGTCCTCTCGTATTGGTCTGTCCTTGAGCGGTGAAGAACGTCAGCGTGTTCGTGTCCGAGCGAGAGTCGCACGCTTGTCTGCTCAGGTGTCACCAAGGACTGAGAGGTGATCACTGCTGACATGCAAACACATCGGTGATGTAAACAGCCACTCAGCTTGTGCTATTTGTGGTGGTGAATAATCAAATTTGCAACTTCCTCCGTGTGAAAACTCACAATGGACTTCTTTGCAGGAGAAGAATGAGAAACTGGGCTGTGTCCCGACAGGCCTTATAAGAAGTTCTAGATGTCGCATGAGTAGGCAGTGCCAGCACTGTTTTTGATTTGGGAGGAATGTCATTTGACAGCTTTGGTGCATTTTTGCACCTGTAATGGGCAGCATTTTCACAGCCCCACTTTGTTCAGTGAAAAAGTAATTGCAGAGCGGCGAGGCATGTGAGGAACTGTCGCGGCTTGGAATTGAAGCGGATTTACGTGGGGCAGGAGATGTGAAACAATCATTTTGTCAATGGATGCTACAGCTTCGTGTTTGTTTTCAACATTTAGCTTATAGCAGGTGTGCACATTTCACCATGACGTCCCTGATCCACCGGTGAAAAGGATGCTTCAATCCTCAATTTCAGAGGATTGAGGGCGCAGAAGGCACAGAAAGTGTTTAAGGTTGAATGACTGTCCGTGTCTTTTGTGTTGTGTCACATTATTTATTTCGTTTTTTTATTTGAAAATGGCGCCTTGACAGTGGCTGACATTACAGCAGCCCCCGTATTTGTTTTTTTTTACTTCTTTCCTTTCCTCTTTCATCACTTTCCTTTCCTCTTACTTTCATCACTTTTGCTGCAGTAAAATATAAACGTCTCCACTGTGAGACTAACAAAGACTCATCCAATCCATCCAATCCAATCCAGTTTGAGAATATCAAACCAAATCCAGCAGGTGGACCAACTTCTCATAACAGATTTGATATTTTGAGGTTCTATTTGGGGTAATACTTACTTTGCAATTTTTTTCCCCATGATTTTTTTTCTTCCAATTTGCTTGTGAAGAACATTGACCCAGTTTCATAATATATTCCGGCCCTGAAGGACCAGCATCATGTTTCAGGGCGGTGAGGTCATGAAGGTCTGATGACCTGTCACAATGTCACAGAAGTGTTTGGGGGGGGGGGGAGATGTCGAGCGATGTCGTTGGCGGTGGACACGTGTCTTGCTGTCACGCCGCCGATTCCGTGCGATGACTGTGACATTTCCTCTCTCTCCAGCAATCCACGAGTTCCCCGATGACCTTTTCACCAACGACGAACGAAAGAGTGGTGCGATCCTTCTGCACATTGCAGCGGTAAGTCCGACAATCTTTTCAAGTTGTTTTGCACCTGCACCCATCGTGGCAAAAAAACAACTTGATAAGCCCATGTACAACTCAGTGATCAATGTTTAAAGTGGTTCAGTGAAATAATAGTGTTGTAATCATTTTAGGCAAACCACAACCTGCAGCGCTAAAAATCAAATCTACTAATGCCAGCCATAAATCGCACATGCGGCTAATGTGCAGCGTGCATGGGGCGGCGATCAAATATTAATTGTATATTCCGGAGTGTTGGAAATGAAGTCCTCCTAAATATTCATTAAGTATTGAAAGTAATTGTCAACCCGCGCGTGGTGAGTGCCATGTTGGTTTGAGTCATGATGGTGCTGAGACAAAAATAAAGATGAGTCATTTCAGTGAATGACTTCATTTATGAATCCTGTCATGTAACACCTTTGGATTGTGAACACAAGAACATCACTCGGAGAGCAAGATGATCAAAGAGACTGTGTTTGTTAAAAATAAATATTTTGGGGTTCAAATAAATGCATCGTGCAACATAGCAGTCATGATGAAAAGGTTTCTTCAGCAATCATCTGTACTTCTTTGAAGGTGTCGGACGTTTCGCTTCTCATCCAAGAGGCTTCATCAGCCATCTTATAGGCTTCCAAATGAAAAACAAAGTAATGTAGTTTATTCAATAAATTCAATAAAAATGAAGATTGTAAAGAGCAATACATTGGGGAAACTAAACAAATTCTTCAAAAAAGGCTTTATCAACATCGCAGGGATAATACTCGTGGGCCTCAATCTGCAGTACATATGCACATAAAAGCTAGAAACCACTCATTTGACGACAATGCAGTTTAAATCTTAGCGAAAGAAAATAGATGGTTTGAAAGGGGAGTAAAAGAAGCCATTTTCATAAAACAGCAAACCCTTCACTAAATCGCCGTGGTTGTGTGAGGTTTAATTTGCATTGTGCTTACAACACACTTCAGGGATAATTACCAAATATGCTTAGTTATGCTGATGAGGTGATACCAGAGCAAATGGGGGAATCAGGCCAGTCATTTACCATAATCAGTCAGGACAATAGAAGTAATCAGTGTAGCCTCTGGAAAAAGTCCACTGCTGCCCCCAACCATAGAGCAGGGACCTATCATAGACAGTAGGGATAATTATATAGGGCCAGAGCTACCAGCAAAATTTTAGTTCGCTGACAAAGCCTCTTGGATGAGAAGCGAAACATTTGAATACTTCAAAGAAATACAGATGACGGCTGAAGAAACATTTTCATCGATGGACCACTTCTGTACGACAGACCTTACAGAGACGTATAGCAGTAATGAGGAATTACAGGCTTCTTGCAAAATAGCACAACTGTGTTGGAAACCTCTTCTATTGAGCTTTTTTCATGCTTTTCTTGCACTTTATTCTTTTACTTTATGTTATCGAAAAAGTTTGAAAATACCCCATTAATTGGGGTTGCGCCCTATACACCGGAATATACGTTTTTTTTTTTTTTTTAAACTTGATTACTTCCGGGTTGAGTTTTTACTTTGTTACTTCCGGGTGGAGTGAACGCTGGCGGGTGTGGCTGCCGCTGCTCACCCGCAGATAAAGAATATCCTGTGACTGTAAAGTGTCCTTGAGAGTTTTGAAAGGCGCTTATAAATGAAATGTATTATTATTATTATTATAAGCGCTATATAAATCAGGATGTATTATATTGCATTGAGTCCCTTGAGCTCAGCTTTGCTTTTGCTGTGCCTGCGCTGCCCCCTGTGCATAACATAGAGCACAGCAGCACAAACAGGCCTCTTCTCATGCCTGATCTATAATTTATAAATTCAACCTCAGCTACCGAAATAGGCAAGCCTGATCCCACCGCAACCCCTCAAGCCCCCACGGGAGCGTGAGCACGAAAACCTTCCCTCTGCGCCTTTCCTGTTTGGAAAAAGGGACACATTGATAAAGCGCGTGTCATGCTTTTATTCTCCCAGCGATGGCATCCAAACATGTGGATACAGTATTTTCCGGTGTATAAGGTGCACCGGAGTATAAAGGACAACCCCAATGAATGATATATTTTCAAACTTGTTCCATATATAAGGCGCACCTTCAATGAATGAAAAATATTTTCCAAATATAATATATAAATATATAAACGATTTCCAATTATAAGGCACAACCCATAAGGCGCTACAATAGAGGCTGTTACGCACTACTTCTTCTAGAGTCGGTGGCTGCTGACAGTAGTTGCAAGCCTTGTTGCTGTTTAATATTACTTCACATATAAGACGCACCTGCATTTAAGGTGCAGGGCCATCTTTTGAAGAAAATCAAGGCTTTTGGGTGCACCTTATAAACGGGAAAATACAGTACTTTTCTGGTAAATTCCTGCCGATGGACTTTGTGTAAATAAGTGTTTCATTGACAGCTTGCTCAGCGCCTATTTGCAACAAAGTGGCATTACTGGAAAAATAACAATCTGCGTGGACATTTATTTACAGAATGAGGCTCATTTTCTTCTTCGTCTTGATGAGCTCACTCATGATTCATGTTTTAACCCGGTTAGCAAGGTGTTTTCATACCTGGCTGCAGCAATACTTCCTGGCCTGATATTTTGTGTATTTTATAAAAAACAGCTTGTGACCAACATCCAACACCCAATGTAAATGCAAAATTGCGCTATTTGCCCCAAACGTGGCAACATTATTTGTTTTTTTAAATGTATTTATTTACGTACGCGTTTGTGTACGTGTTTATGTATGGTTTGTTTGTTTATCATGTATCTAGCTACCTAGCTAGCTATCTGAAACTGAATGAAATCCTATTCTTGAAATGTCCTTGAATTTGAATTTCACTGCCTGTGACCGCAGACCCTCTACATGTTCCTGGCACTTGCCATCACATGTGACGAGTATTTCGTCACATCACTGGAGAAGATATGTGAGGTAATTTGAGGGGCATTTAGGGGTGTATTTATTGCAAGGCTGCCACTTAAATCAAGTCACCATATGGGCTCTTTTCATGCAGAAACTCGATCTGAGCGAAGACGTTGCCGGCGCCACCTTCATGGCAGCTGGCAGCTCTGCGCCTGAGCTTTTTGCTTCAGTCATCGGTAGACGCACACACACAAGCACACGGTCAGTGTCACCAGTGATCCTGATAGACATCCTTCTTGCGTGCAGGTGTCTTCATCACCCACGGAGACGTAGGGGTAGGGACCATTGTTGGCTCGGCGGTCTTCAACGTCCTTTGCATTATTGGAGTGTGCGGCATCTTCGCTGGTCAGGTGTGTGTCCACAATCATTTACATTTTGGAAATACATACTCATTGTTCACGGATTTGTGCCCTCTTAAGATCGTGATGGATGTTTGATTTTAAATAAATGAAACATCTCTGATTGATTGATGAAAAGGTTTCTTCAGCCGTCATCTGTACTTCTTTGAAGGTGTCGGACCTTTCGCTCCTCATCCGAAAAGCTTCGTCAATGAACGCAAATTTTGCTGGTAGCTCTGTCCTTATAGATCAGAATCATCTTTAACAAGTATTTAGAACACACAAGGACTCCACTTCTAGACATTAGGGATATATCTATATTAGGGATATATTTATATATATATAGGGCCAGCAAAATTTTAGTTTACTGACGAAGCTTTTCGGATGAGGAACGAAACATCCGACACCTTCAAAGAAGTACAGATGACGGCTGAAAAAACCTTTTCATCGATGGACCACTCCTGTACGACAGAGAGCGCACACAGACATGTCTGATTGATGGTATACATATTGTATATTCTGTGTACCTCGTAGGTGGTGATGCTGACTTGGTGGGCAGTTTTTCGGGATTCCTTTTACTATATCCTGTCTGTCGTTGCTCTTATTGCAGTAAGTTGGATTCATCCACAATATTGTTGTTACATTCTGCAACTTTTAATGTTTTTTTCCATGTTACATGTTGCAGTTCATCTATGACGAGAAGATTGTGTGGTAAGTCAAATGACACAACCTCAATGTGTGCCTATTTATCGAGAATTATGTGGTTTTATGTGCAGGGATTGCTCATTTTGGCCTAGGCTCCGCAAAAATCTTTGCCGTTTGATATGTACAATGAATAATTGGTTATAGGTTAGCGTGGGGTCACCAGCTTGATTATTATTGATCATTTTCCATATCAAACAGCGAACGTTTTCTTTTAATTCATTTTTTCAGGCAAACTCTTCAAAAGAACCTGCCTCAGCAGTCTGTGCTACCTCAAATCGTGATGAGGGTGCATGGGGTAGCAGATAAATATTCATTACTTGATCTTTTTATTCCCCCTTTTTTATTAAGTTCCTTTTTCTTTATCCTGATCTCCAAATATGGGAGGAATTTGATAAGAAATGTTCTGCGCTTCTACTCCCCGTCTAAAAAAATGCCTGCAATCGTTTAATTAGTTCACACAGAGGCTGTAGTCCTTTTTTATCCAGTAATTGCTGATTTCAGCCTTTCCAACCTTAGTGCAAAGTTCTTATTCAGTGCACCTCTGCTGCTTCAAAATACTTCTGCATGATACATATATATACATATAAAAAAACTATGGAACTAAAGTTCTTGAAATGGATGTATACCTGGTTTTAAAATCTGTTGGAGACAGATTTAGATTTTTCGAACTACTTTGCTTGAGGTTACCGTAGGTGGTTGAAACTTGTGGCTATTCTAAACTGTTATTTTTGTATTTTTAGGTGGGAGAGTTTAGTGCTGGTGGTTATGTATGCTGGATACATTCTGGTCATGAAGTAAGTGAAGTTTTCAGGCTCTCGGGCAACATTTAAACCTTTGACTGCAAAGCGCTATACCATCTTATGTTAATCGATGATAGAATTAATTCAACTGAATTCAATCTTAAAATATAGACTGAGCTATATGTGTGTGTGTGTGATTGCATGCAAAGGAGCAAGCCATGGTGTGTGTGACTGTCAGGGTCCAGCCAGTAATCTCTGTTGGGCGCTCAGCAGCGGAGGCGACGGCCCGCTCGCTCTTACTGCCACCACAGGCTTAATCATCCGCTCCATGCAACCCTACGGAGCACCGGCTTAACCGGATCATTCCTCTCTCCTTCTTCATTCTGTAGTTTACTGAGATAGGGATGCTGTCATGTGACACTCCCCACCTAAAATATCCACAGGCCATTTTAGGTTGTTTCGTTTAAAATGGAGGTTGCTTGGAGGCATTTCTTCTAGACTCAGAAGCGCATTTTTTTCCATGTTCTGCGCACACACACCTGACCAGCAATGATTCCGCTCACTCCGATAACCCCCACATGAATAAACAGCTTTGTTTCCAACTCGAACATGACACAGCAACAAAAAAAAAACATGTGCAATGTTGCAAAATGTAATTTTTGTGAGAGAATAATTCACACCGTTTGCACTTATTATAATTTTTCAAAGAGGAAATGACAAAGGGGCCACTGACTCTGTTCACAAGATCCACTTGAAGTATGCCAGGAAGATTCCATGACAAAATGGCCTAAAAGATGTATTTTAATTCCAAATGACCAGTTTTCGCCTTCAGTCATCCCTGGAGTCCAATGCACATTCCTTCATTTGGGTTTTAAATACAGTCGCGTTTGTGACACCAACCCTGGAATATTTCTGACTCACCTTGTACAGTACATCCTCAGACATTTAATTTTCATTGCCCGTTTCATCTTCATAAAGTGCAGCGCTTGGCAATGAAAGGTTCAGGTTTTGCAAAGTAACGGATCCGTCACAAGAGTCTCACATCTGCCAAAGCTCATCAATTTTTATGCGCGGCACTTTTTGAATGGCATTTTGCCTAATTCACGCGGCGGGAAACAACTTTATTTCCTTTCTTTTATTTAGCCGTGGGCATGGTTCATCAATTTGATTTTCAAGACTCATTGTGGTGAAACCGTAGAGGGGAGTGGCTCATGTTCATGACACATTCAAACGGCTTTGCAGGAATATGTCACGAGCGGCGTGATGAATAGGGACTGATTTCAAGCACAGCATGTGTCTGGTCATGGCCGTTCTGGTTCAAACTGAAGAACAGCAAAGAATCAGAAAGCCACTTGAATGAAAGGGTGAGAAACAACAAAGAAGGCTGTGAAACCAAAGCCAAATGGATTCCCGTGGCATTACAAGCCTTTTTGGAGGACATTAAGTTCAGTTTAGCCGGACATGACCAACCACAGAGCGGCTTTTGTGCTCTGTCGTGTTCTCAAACTTGCTTTGTCATTGTCATACTTAGATCGATTTACTGACATGCCATGCAACAAATATCCCCAAGCTCACGTGGGTTTAAAAGAATGTAATTACAGATCCTGGACATTTTATTTATGAGTACAGTTGTCAAAAAATCACTAACGGTGCAATAAAAGTGTCCGCTGACCGATCCTTGTGCGCCCCCTCTCACTAGATTCAATTCCAGCATGCAGGCTTTCTTCATGGGGAGCTCCAAGAAGAATGTAGCCAACGGCAATGCGGCCACCAGCAGTGAGATGGAGGATGGTAATGCGCCTTTTTATTGGGATGACGACCCGTCAGTGCCCTTGCTGGCGAAAGGTAAGGTTAATCAGACAGGCGGGGGAAATAGGTGGTCAAATCTGGCCTGATGGTATGTCCATTCTTGAAGAAATGCGACTTTCTTTGTAAAACCTCCATGGGAGGTCATGTGGCTTTTGATCCCACCTCTTGTTCTGCTCAATTTGCTTCACTATTGCTTCATTCCCTCAACTGAGGGAGACTAATTCTCTATCAAGATTGACATACTTTAACTTGCTGTGATCTCAATGAACTGTATTGTATTAACCACTATTAACTAATTCACTCCAGTGCCAGGGTTTTTGTCATTTTCATTCAAATTCCAGGACCCACAGAATATTGAGTTTTAGGACTACATGAACATTTAAAGGACAACCGACACCATTTTTTGTTTCCTAACTGACATCAGAAAAACGTTTTATAGCTTCTAAAATACCCAAAAATTACTTAGTGTCCCAAAACTGCCACAAAATGAGCTCGGAACTGGGGAGATTCAGAAAGTCCCGCCCCCTTGTTTGTGATGTCACGCTATCGTCATCAACTCGAAAACAAGACTTCACGAATATTCAACGCGCATCTTTAAAATATAGCTATATGTGGTGGAATCTTTGTAAAATGTGCTCAGTAGAAATCATTTGCAGTGATTTTACGAATTATGGACGCAACTTGGCCGGAGCTGTTGGTTGTCCTTTAATTCAGCGCTAGAAACCTTACACTCCATTTTTTCATCAGAAAAAAATAGTTAATTCCTAAATTAAATGAGTCTGCAGTTATCTGAGGTTGAAATAGGGGGCAGTTGTACAAAATGCTGCCCTTTTGTGGGAGGGAAAAATCATTGCCAGAGGTCTTTATCGGCACCCCCCCAGGAAAAGCCAAAACCCAAACAAATTCATCAGTGGCGCTTCACATCATGCGTTTTAATTCCCGAATAATTGTGGGAATGAGAGTTAATCGAATGTTTGTGAATGACCCACAGCCCATATTTGTTTTCAACTCTGAAGTTTTTTTTTCCAATTAGATGCTAACATGTGGGTGAGAATGATGTCCGAAGTCACACAGTGTGGGAAGAAAAAGGTAAAGCAGAGGCACAATCCGCCGTTGGTACTGTTTGGTACAACTCGCCGCCCAGGTACACATTCCGATGGCAATTATTTTTTTTAAGTGTCATCTGGGAATGGTGAGTCCGCAATGTTGCTCAGTCAAGGTTCACTTCTTATAAGATTGAATGACAGTTACGGCTGCTAAAAGCAATTCAAAAAGTTAGCGAGTAGGCTAACGTTGCAAAGTCAAGTGGAGCTCGAATCAATTTAGCCTGGGATTACATTTTTTTGTCTGCAACTTTCTTGAAAAAAAACATAATAACATGCATTATTCTTTTGAGCCACTTTTCTTAGTTCTTCACTAATATCTGTTTTTACTGACTGAGCTAACCCGCCGCCTGTCTGTTTAGCCTTACTAAACTTGCTATTGCTTGTTGTCAGCGATGCTGTACCACTTTGTTTGTTTTATCATACTACTTTTCCACTGCTGCTCTCTTGGCACACTCCCAACTGAAGTGGTAATGATTTTAAGAAATGTTTTACGTGCTCAATATCAGTGGCGGGCCATGGATTTCATCACTAGGCCTTCAGTAGTGCTACCTCTGAATCAATCCTGACTGAAAAACGTGTGGTGTGATTTACTACAAGTCCACTAGAGGGTACCATTAGTCAGGAAATAACTGACCGACCTTTCTTAATGATGTCCATATTTTATGGGAAAGATACGTCTTGAAAATGGCTTTAACAGTATATCTGCAACCAAATCAATTTATTCTCCTCCTTCAGCCATTGTGCTGCTATTAAATCAACACAATATATTGACTTATGCAGATTGCTCCCGATAGTGTGCTAGCTCTGGCCAGTATGCTCTTGTCACTAGCGGCTTGTGATCAGAGCAGTTTGACGTTGACCAGTCCCTTCAAAAAGGCGTTGGTATCCTTTTGGGTTGGCAACTCGAAATCTGATTGGTTAGAGTATGATCGACACATTTAATGCAGGTCCCGCAGTACTGATTGTGAAGGCATCAGGTAGATTTCTGACCTTGGTAACAAATGATGGCTGAAATGTGATTGGTTAAATGCTTAAATACAAAAACGCACATCTGGAAGCAGCACAACAGGGGAAAAGCAATGAACGGAAGCTGAAAGGCAATTTATTTAATAAGAGTTACTTGACAAAATATAATTAACATCAGTCCGCAATTCAGATATTTTTAGGCCAGCAGAGAAGACTTTGCAGGCCTTGACGGTCCGCCACTGCTTCATATATTTGCCTTCTGGCATACATAAGTCCAAATGACACTGAAATTGGCAGTTTAATTCATCATCATCATCAGTGGGTATGGGTCAGGTATCCGGTTATGACTCCAATGTACACAAACGCTGTCCTTCAATTGAGGTTGTCTGTAACGTCTTCACCCCGCGTCTCCAGTCAAGCCCACAAAGGCTTACAGTCGTGGCTCAGTAGTGATGGTGGACGAGATCATGAACGCCAGCCCGTCCAAATTCCGCTTCCCTGAAGCGGGCCTGCGGGTCATGGTCACCAGTCACTTTGGACCTAAGACCCGCCTACGCATGGCGAGCCGTCTCATCATCACAGAGGTACACATGGGTGTTGTAGTGGACCGCTTTGTAATGCGTGGATGCTGTGTGCCTGGGATTTAGCGTCTCTCTTCTGAAAGCGCCAGAAGTTGGTCCAGGCAGCCAACGGCATGGAGACGCAAGTGATTGATGGCAAGACGGACATGGAGAATGGGAACGTACCAGAGGACAAACTCACCGAGGAGGAGCAGGAGGAAAGCGGCATCTCCCCTTTTGGTCTTCCAAGTACGTCATCATGAACGCGAACGACTGAAAGCATTGAAGACTCAAATTGTATGCTTTGTGCAGAGGGCTGTGGCAACAAAATAAAGTGGCTAATCTCATGGCCGCTGCTCCTGTTGTTGTTCTTCACTGTCCCGAACTGCGGCAAGCCGCGTTGGGAAAGATGCTTCATGCTCTCCTTTATCCTCTCAACCATCTGGATCGCGGTCTTCTCTTATCTGATGGTCTGGATGGTAAGATTTGGAACTCCGTGTCTCTTCAAACTCTCCATATATGAACTGTTGAGCACAAATTGGTGTCAATCACGATTCAGATCATCATTTTACTGCATAACAATTTGTTCGGTCGCTGATATTGCATAAATCCATTGTCAGACAGTCTTAAACCAGGTTTATCCTTGACCCATTTACCACCATTTCTCTTCCTGCTATTAAAAAAAGACCAACACTCAGTCTGTTAGTTTAATGTTGCGTAAAAGAATTGAATTGGATTGGATAAGCCTTTATTAGTCTCACATTAGAGAAATCTGTTTCACAGCAGCAAAGTGATGAAAGGAAAGGAAGAAGTAGAAAAACAAAATACAGGATCTACCGTAAAGGTGGCCACTGTCAAGTCACCATCTTGAAGTCAACAGAACAACAAAAAACAAAAAAAACAAAATACGACAACACAAAGAAAGTCATTCAATCTTAATCACTTTCTGCACCCATAGTTGTATGAAACAGTTCTAGATGAAAGAAGAGAGGATCAAAACATCCTTTTCACCAGTGGATCAGGGATGTTGTGGTGGAAGGTGCATATCTGCCAGAAGCTACATGTTAAAAGCAAACACGAAGCTGTAGCATCCATAAATGAAAAGAGACACATTTTCTGTCCCACGTAAATCCGCTTCAATTCCAAGCCGCGACAGATCCATACGCATCGGCGCTCTGCGCTGAGGCTCCTTTCGTCTCATTGCCGGCTCATCAAGCCATGCATCCATCCAAAACGCAGACTATCCATGAGCACCGACCTTTCCGCCGAACAAAGGTGGGTTATGGAAAATGGTAAACAAAGGTACAAAAAAGCATGATTGCCCCTGAGCTGTCCAACCATGACAGTCAAATGGCGCCAACCACTTGACAGGAAGACTAAAATATATACAGTAAAGTCCGAAAAAATATTGATATAACCGGGACTATCCGACTGTTTGCATGATTTTCTCAGTGCGTGCATAGAAGATCTATAACCGGGACTATCGATATATCCGATATCGATATAACGAAACTTTACTGTATTAAAAACACTTTTTTTTCTTGACCTAGATATGCATGTCACATCGCCCGAAAATAATCAGAAACATAACGTGTACGCATTTGGAGGGAGGTTGTACATTAGTCTAGAATATGTTGCAAAGAGTTCCTGCCATCTTTCCAGGTGACCATCATTGGCTACACTCTGGGAATCCCTGACGTCATCATGGGTATCACCTTCCTGGCAGCAGGCACCAGCGTCCCCGATTGCATCGCCAGTCTCATCGTGGCTCGTCAAGGTCGACCCCATAGCCCATTGCGTCAAATTTAATAATGCTCATAACTGTTCTTGTGTCCACAATTGTGATATGCGTTTCAGGCTTGGGAGACATGGCTGTGTCCAACACTATTGGGAGCAATGTGTTTGACATCTTGGTGGGCCTGGGCGTCCCCTGGGCGCTCCAAACAATGTGTGTTAACTACGGATCGGAGGTACTGCTTGCCCGTTTCTTTCATTTACTCAGTTTTGCACCACCACGACTGTTTGATGGACTTTGAGTTGTCAGTTGTTTTGTTTCAGAATCATTTTAATTGGCCAAGTATGTAGAACACACAAGGAATTTTTTTCCAGTAGCACACGCTGCACTAGTATAATAAAAAAAAAATTGCCACGAGGCACTATACAGGTAACATCCAACTTACACCCGGCTCGACTTGCGACCACCCGTACTTACGACCACGACCTCCAGACCCTATTTTTCAAAAATTTAATTATACGCCTGGCACTACAATGTGCTAGCAGGCCGGCATTGCGTACAACAATTTTGGCCAGCCAGCCAGCATCTCACTCTCGCACAGCAATCAACCGTGTGATGGCACCAGAGTGGGGATATTGCAGTCATTTAGCCTCCGAGTCTCTATTCAACATTTTGAATGGATTTTGACTTACGACCGTTTGGTCGGAACGGAACTTGGTCATAAGTCGGATGTTACCTGTATAGTTATATTTGAGTTATTGTTTAGAGAGTTAATGCCTTGGGGGAAGAACCTTTTTAAATGTCTGATGGATTTGGTGCACATAGATCGGTATCGCCTGCCTGAGGATAGTCGCTGGAAAAGTTTTTTTTCCGCGCCCTTGTTTTGATTCTTGCAATTTGTAAGTCCTCTAGAGTGGGTAGGGCGGTGCTAATGATTTTTTCCACCATCCCAACTGTACGTTGAAGTCAGATTTTGTCCATTTTTGTGGCGGCCCCGAACATAACTGTGATCGAAGAACACAGGATTGATTCGATGACAGCCGCGTAGAAATGTCATAGCACCTCATGTGGCAAGCCATGCTTCTTTAGGAAGTACATCTTTTTTTGCAGGTGATGATCAACAGTCGAGGACTTGTGTATTCGGTGGTGCTTCTTCTGGGATCTGTGGCCCTCACTGTGAGTGTTTTTTTGGAAGCCAAATTGGAAATTCTGTAGGGGGTTATAAACAAGCAGAGAATGTTGATGAATTACTGTAAATGTTCATTTTCTTACCTCCAACAGGTATTGGGCATTCACCTGAACAAATGGCGTCTGGATCTGAAGCTAGGACTATATGTTCTGATCCTGTACGCCGTCTTCCTCTGCTTCTCGGTCATGATCGAATACAATGTCTTCACTTTTGTCAACTTGCCCATGTGCTTTGAGGATTAACACACAATCCAGCATCAGCAACCGGACACCAAAACAATCCTCACCGCTTAGTGGACCTATCTGTTTTTTTTCCCCCCCCCCTACCCACATGATCTGTGTAGTTCCAAGTGTGTCCACGGGATGCCACTGTTGAATCATTTTGCATGGCATCGGATCGACGTCTACATAGTGCCAGTCCTTGATACTCATTTTGAGGATTGCCCCATTTGCAGGACCATTTCATCCAATCCATTTAGCAAGCCTTTAGCTGTCTGGCGTGGGGGGCTCCAGAATGGTGCCCCCCCCCCCTCACTGTCGTCACTCTTTCATGTTGACAAAATCCTGACAAGGTTTACACAGAACTCCAGGACCCAAAGATAAAAAGCACACACTTTTTTGCGCGCTTCACCGCCCCAAGACAACGGTTTTGTCCTTGGCAGCTTCCCTCCTCCAGCTACCAACTCGACACAAGGAACTACTGACTCTATCCCCCAATGACCGCCTGCAAACTTTGATCACCTCACTTAATTAGAAAAAAAGCAAAAACAACCAAAAAAAGTTTTTCAAGACTGTTTGGGAGTCATCAGTGAAAACAGAATTTTTTTATTTGTGACTGTACAACATGATTTGTTTTTGTATTTTTTGGGAGGGCGGTCAAAAATCCCTTTGTGAAAGACAGTGGGAAAGCATGTTGCAACCCACTGGAAACTACTTTTTACGCCAATGACTTCATGTGGAGATTTGAACACTCGCTGCGTTCACTCAAATCATCATTTTTCAGATCAGTGGGATTGATTTTGATTTTTTTTTTGCCATCAACTTTTAAGACAAAGGAAACTTTCTAGATGCTGACTGTCTGCTCAACCACCCCCCTGGTCAGTAAAGGGGAGTGGGTGCCAACCACAGCCACCAGTGATCAGGGACAGCTCTTTAGTACGAGGGGGTGGGGGGGATATGAGTTGTATGTAGATACTGCACTTTAAACAGCCATCTTCTCATTCTGAATCAACTAGTGCTTCCTTTGGGTGAGTGTGTATGCGTGTGTGTGTGTGTGAGAGTGAGACTAGGATGAGCACATCCGCCTCTTTTTCACAGTGCATGCTGGGATGTTAAATGCAGTGTATCCCGTTCCTCCGTCAAGCACAGCGTAAAGGCTGCTTGTGTCCATCAGGCATCTCCATGGCAACCGCCTGGTCCAGTTTTCAAAAAGAGTAAATAAATAAATCGGCAGCTACAGTGCAATTTGTTGCAAAATTGCAAATGAAGAGCTGTAAAGAATTATGACAAAAACTGGTGGGGAGGGGGGTGATATTTCTGTGCCACATATGTCGGCCGGCACTTGTATATGCAATCTCAATGTCATGATTTGTGTGTGCGTGCGTGACACGGGGGCCCCTGCCAAGTCGCCATGATGATGTTGTCCGTTTAGTACTCGATGTGTGAGCTCACAGGTGTGCTTTTTCATTCGTCTTTTTTTAAAATTAATTTATTTTTGTGATTGCTGTCGAACTGAGCCAAAGGATGGTCCAAAAAGAAGCAACGTGATGGATCAGTGATGTGTTTTTGTTTGGACAATGTCACTTTTTGAGGACCTGGACTAGTAGAGAGCACTTGGGGACAAAGTGAGTTGCACCCGCCCCTCCTTGAAGATGCTCGTTTATTTCTTTGCTTGATGGAGGTGACCACACAGGGCCTATATGTAGATACACCTTCTTATCTGGAAACTGCGTCGTACTTGTTTGGAGTCCAAATGTGCATTTTTCCCCTTTCTGCTTTGTGTGTGTCTTGGTTGCCAGGTTGGAGTTTTGTCCTCCTTGTTGATGAGCTTGCGTTTGTTTGCAAGTTTTTTTTTTTGAGGAGGAAGATGGTGAAAGGCCGGATTATTTGATGCAGTGTACAAAACTATCACGCACATGCCGTAGAAAAATGAGAACACGAGAGGACTCGTGTGTATTTCGTTCATTGAATGCGACCTGATGCACTGTGAGCTCAATGTGATGTGGGAGTTGTCAACAATATCTGATGATCAGAAAAATTCTATGTAAAGTTAGTTACTATTAAAAAAAAAACAACATACTATATAACTTACATGAATGTATTGTCTTGCTATACTGGACATATCCAACCAATGCATTTTATTGTAAAGCAATAATGTGAAGAAAAAATAAAATGGCAAAATCATTCCTGAATGTTTCCCTCAGTGTTTTTTGCATCACTCGTGAAATTCAAGTCATTCCAAGCTGCTTTGACACACAAAAAAATATTTATTTATTTTTCCAGGCCTGAGTTTGTTTGCAAAGTTTCGAACGACAAAAAGAGCTTTTCTTTGCGAACATCACATTGCCAGGCAAAAAGAATAAAAAAAAAAGCTTTCAATAACAATTCATCTCAAACATCTTCAGATGAAGTAGCCCAAGTTTGAAAAGAAAGTGAATTGTTGCCATGGAGTTTCAAAATATGACTTGTGTAAAGCAAGACTAAAAGTGGGAGAGGCTGTCCATCATAGCTTTTAGTTTAGCTAGCGTCCGTCTGTCGCCCACCTCCTCCAGAGAGTCCAGCGAGCAGCATAGGACAGAACTGGCCCTCTTGACAAGGCGCTCCAGTCTTTTCCTGTCCCGGGTGGTGATGCTGCCTGACCAGCAGACAATTCCATAGTGGATGGCTGAAGCCACCACAGAGTCATAGAAAGTCTTTAGGAGTGACCCCTGAACCCTAAAAGACCTCAGTTTCCTGAGTAGGAGGAGGCGACTCTGTCCCTTTTTGATTAAGGCATCCATGTTTGTAGTCCAGTTTATTGTTGAGAGTAACACCCACACTTGATTAGGTCAATTACCATGTTCTGCACACCCTCTCAATGCCCAAATCCTGGATGTTTAACGGTGCAGGTGAGGATTGTTTCCTGCTGAAATCCACTCCCAGCTCCTTGGTTTGGTGTTGATCTGGAAGTCCACAAAGTCGTTTGTCAGGCCCCTGTACTCCCGATCGTATAAAAAAATATTTCCTTGCTATCGTGGAGCATTGCTATCACCACTAGAGGACAATATTGTCTCACAAGTCAAACTCAAGCCAAGACTGAAACTTCATTTTTTTTTAATGGGATGAGGGTTTAGGGGTCATGTTTTTATTTTTTTAACTTTATTTTTATCTGTATAATACTTGTTTGTATGCTTTGGGAGGCAGCCATTCGATCCATGGGTCGGCATGCATACCATGCAGGTTGCATCTGCGTAATGAATATGCGTTTTGTGCGCTCAAGAGCTCCTTAACATTCATCCACCACCTCTCCAATGAGCATATGTGTACACACAAACATACAAACTGACCATGTATACTACACTCTCATCCCACTTGGAAAACTTGTACGTCTCTCCCCTTGACATTTTCATTGCTTTTTTTTGTTGCAAGACTGCACCTCTTGGTATTTCTTTGCTGCTTGAATGCATGGCAGAACAGAACAGAACAGTGATGGATGTGGAACAAACGAGGTTGGTAGTTCCGTTTCGTTTCTGTTCCCGTTCCATCAAAGGAAAATGTGAGTCAGTACTTGTTTTATTTATTTATTTAGTTTGCTTACCTGATGCCCCGCTTGCTCTGCACATACACTGCATGATGAAATTTGACACTTGATTAGGTCAATTACCATGTTCTGCACATTGGCACTATGCTGACCAAGAAACTGTCTGATACGTGTGTGGTTGTCTTTCATCTTTTCTGGCCTAGTCCGCCAGAACATTTAATCATTTCTGGAAAAAAAATCTAATGGGCATCACTCATGAATGGATAACCTGTCGTGCAAAACACATTCAAACAGCTCAACAAAATGGCCAATGCACCATTTCAGGCGCCAGATTGCAGACAGCGATTGAATTGGAACACAGCCTTTTTTTTCATGCTTCTGCTGCGGGAATAATTCCTCCACAATCACAAACACACTTTTCTACTTCTGCAGCGGCACATTTAGATTCCAATCGAAGCTACGGGTCAGAGTCCACCTTCCTGCTGGCTTTACCTTTAGCTCAACAAGCACAGTCGAGTCACAAAGTTTCTGGTATTGGAAGCGCCCCCTTTGAACTCAATCACAATGGCCTAGCGCCGCAGGCGTGGTCGAGCATCGCTATCTATGCACGGCACAGAGCTCTTCATCTTCATCGCCCCTTACCCTCGCATGTATATCCTCACCTTGTTTTCAATCTGCCGGTGAGATCTCGCCTCGTCTCTTGGGTTGTGGATTGATTGCCTGCAATACTTTTTCCATCCAATTGTCACAAACCGTACATGAAGGACACACTGTACGGTGTCTCAATAGGAGGCGCTCAGCTATTGTTGTCATAACCAGCGCCCGATGTAGTCAGATAATGATGTTTTTGTCACGGTGAACCAGTATGTAGCCCATTAACCAAGACAGTTGCTTGATCTTTGTTCTCAGTAACTGTAAACAATGTATGTTTTCTATCAGAAGCTTGTTTCTACTAAGTTTATGAGCATCTGCCAAGTTTGTCACAAGTCCCTATAGTTATATATTCTCAATGTACAAGCTGACACAGAGTGTCGCATCTACTTTAATCCTGTTTTTTATGCCACATGGTTTGCTTTACAATTGATGTCTTTGGGCATCATTAATGAGATGATGAGAAAAATCTGAGATAAGAAACTATTTCTGAGATATCCAAACCAGGCAACAAGCAGTACTTTTGCATCATAAATGCTATTATCATGTTCTGCGTAATCACCGTTGTAGTATATTTTAACACATGACACACAAGCATATCCAGTTCCCCCCCGGGGTGCAATTAGTTGACTCCTTTTGTGCCGTTTCCAAGTCTGTTCAACACTTACATGGCTAGCATGTTCTCAAATGTTATCCAAGAAGACAACGCAAGCACATGTTTGGAGGAGCGTTTCATTTTGTTTTAGAACAATCCATTTATTTTCTTTTATCTTCAGTTAAAAGACCCCCGGGGAACTGCCTGGCTCCCGTACAATGAAGTTGGCAGTTTTTCTTCTTCGTCTGCGCACCACCTGCTTCTCGACAAAGGCACTTTCACCATAGTTTGATTCAATGAGAATGAAGAGTTGGGAGCTGATCACGTTTGCAACGTTGATGGCGGCGAGAACATTTTAGCTTGCTAAAGTTGGCCACATGCAGATCGGTATTTGTGACATGCTAGCTATCTATTTGCTATCTATTAGCTATCTTGCTAGCTATCTATTAATTATATATGAGTTAGCTATCTAACTTTCTATCTATTTGAGTTATTCCGGATTGAGTGAACGCTGGCTCGTGTTGCTATCTATTAGCTATCTATCTAGTTAGCAATCTGTTTGCTATCTATTAGTTATCAATTGCTAGCTACCTAACTTTCATTTATTTGAGTTATTCCGGGTTGAGTGAACGTTGGCGCATGTGGTGTGCCGTCACTCACCCAAAGAAAAACATATCCTGTGACTGTAAACCAGGGGTCTACAAAGTCGGTCCTCGAGGGCCGCTGTCCTGCCTGTTTTCCAGCTCTCCGAGGAGCAACACACATGATTCAAATGATCAGCTCATCAGCGCGCTCTGAAGCAGCATCAAAATGGTCCTGATGATTTGAATCAGGTGCGTTGCTCCTGGGAGAGATGGAAAACAGGCAGGACAGCAGCCCACGAGGACAGACTTTGGAGACCCCTGCTGTAAAGTGACCTAGATAGTTTTGAAAGGCGCTTACGAATTAAATGTATTATTATTATTATTATTATTATTATTATTTATTATTATTGTTTGACCATCAAATGATTTGGCGGGCCAGATGTGGCCATCGTGCCTTGAGTTTGACACCTGTCTTATGTGGTCCAACCTTTCATGGGATTTCCCCCTGCACACACACACACCTGCCGCTCAAGGCATATTATTGTTCTATCAAGCGTTTAACTTGAGTATTGCAAACAAGCTAGCAGCTGTTTTATGAGTGAGCGAGGATCATTTGCATACAGATGAATGTTCTCAGCAGGTTGGACCGATGCGTCGCTCGTGACAAGGCCAGCGTGTGATGGCGTGGGAGATGTTTACCTGAAAGTGGGCCCACTGAAGCAAGTAAGTGAACAAAGCGAGAGTTCGTTCGCGCGCATCCAGTACAAAGTGTCTCAGTTTATTAGACTGACTTTGATTTCATGTTGCAGAGTCTCGCAGCTTGAGGAGATGCTGGATGCATGCGAGGTGAAATGTCTATTAAACAACAGAAATATATACTTTTGCGGATGTGGAGCGTGGTCCTCTCGCAGGCTGATGTCGATGTACATACATTTTTTTGTTAGATTGGATTAGCCTTTATTAGTCTTGCAGTGGTGAAATTTACACGTCACAGCAGCAAAGTGATGGAAGGAAGACGAAAGGAAAGGAAGAAGTAGAAAAACCAAAATACAGCAGCTGCTATAAAGGCAGCCACTCTCATGGCATCATCTTAAAGTCAAAAGAATGAAAAAATAAATAATATGACAACACAAATACAGTCATTCAATCTTAAACACTTCCTGCACCTGCTTTGTTGTATGAAGCAGTTCTAGATGAAAAACGAAATGATCAAAGCGTCCTTTTCACCAGTGAATCAGGGACTTCATGGTGAAATGTGCGCTTCTGCTACGAGCTAAATGTGAAAAGCAAACACAAATTGTAGCATCCATTGACGAAAAGACATTGTCTCACATCTTCTGTCCATCGTAAATCTGCTTCAATTCTAAGCCGCGACCGTTCCTCATACGCATCGACGGTCTGCGCCTTTCTTCTTATCATTTAAAGCGTTCATTTGCTTCCCCGCCTTTGAAAACAATTTTTTTGCACCATCAAGATTGATTAAAACAATCACAGCATCACGCGTAAAACCAAAAATAAATCTGATTACATTCATAGCTACAGATCGCCATCTCACAGCCATGAGCATCGATAGGCAGTCTCAAACCTCCCAAAAGAGACTTTAATTAAAATCAGACTCCAGTTCTTAATTGGCTTTGAACAGATTCGATGGCAACAGCTTTAACAGTAGAGGGGCAAACTGTGACATAAACTGACGCTGTGGATTAAAAGACAATAGCAACACAATTACAGTTGTTGCAGAGTCAAGACCTCACTTGGGTGTGTAATTAAATACTTAGCCAGATTAACTGCTACAGTCGCTCCTAAACAAAGAATTTCAAAGGTGAAGTTAATTCAACCTTTTTTTTTTCTTTACACCAAGTTCACTACACCTCTGCTAGCCATTCTTATTCATTTGACAACATTTGTGGAATATTTGTTTCCATCTGTAGGGCGGCCATTTTTCCTGTCGCTGTCAAATCAGAGTGACTGAAAATGTCACATGACTAAAATCAGAAAACAGTTGAATTTCCTGAGCCCTTGAGTACCGTGATGTTATTTTCTGAAAGGATATTATGTGCTTGCATTACGACACGCAATGACGACGGATTGAGAGATGATCACAGAGCAATAAGTCAGCGACTGATAGCGCACGAGACAAAAAAAGAAAGCATTAGAGTTCTCCAAAAGCAAACAGGGCCATGTTGTGAATCCTTTCATTCTGGCCTAAAAATACAAGATGCCATTTTCCTCTAAATGAGGAAGTGGGGGCATTACACGAAGCATCTGACACTGAGCGATGCCCTCCGTTTTCTGCTGTTGCTTGCTTGACAAGTTTCTACACAGCGGTTTCGAAAGCCGCGAGCCGACATCTCCGGACAAGTTGTGTCCATAATTTGTAAAATGGCTTCAAATGACTTCTACTGAGCACATTTTGCCAAGATTCCACCGCATATAGCTATATTTTACATTTTACACACGCTGAATATTACGGAAGTCTTGTTTTTGAGTTGGTGACGAGTCCTCAGCCTACGTGACTGAAGGAACGCCTCTGACCGAACAAAGGACACATTGTAGCAGTCCTTCCATCACGTCAATGCATTTTGCTGTACTTTGGTCTGAAAATGTCGTGTAGGACCAAGAAGAGGCAGAAGAAGGCGACAAAGCTCCATGTAAGGAATTAATCAGCCTGTGGAAACAGGCTGATTAATTCCTTACACAGCTTTGTCGCCATTTTCTGCCTTTTTTGGGTGCGACATTTCCCACCCTTGATGCCTCAAAATGACACGGAACAAATTCTTTAATCGATTGCAAACATGTATGCTTTCTTCTTCAGAACTATTTGAATCACATTCATAACTGGATGAGTAACAAGAAAGCATATTCTCCGAATCTGAAGCCATTGTTTTGATTCTCGAGGAATGCAAGACGTGTTGGCGTGACACCACGAACATGGGGGCGGGACCTTCTGAAACTGGCCACTTCTGGTTTCAAATTGAAGTACTTTTTAGACACTTTAAGTAATTTTTATTGGTGTTTTGCATTTGACTAAAAATATCATACTGCGTGTTTTGGGTATTTTAGATGCTATAAAACGTTTTTTTCTGATGTCAGTTAGGAAACAAAAAAGTGACGTCGGTTGTCCTTTAAACGTGCCATCATAGTACAGTAATATAATTGTAATCGTAATATAATTGCATTAATGTGTGTACAGAATCTGACCGCCACGCTCAAAATTGAATTCATCTTGATCAACAGTATGAAAGACAAGGAAAACAATTGTCGGCAATGGTCCTTTCTTAAAACATATGTGGCCTCTTGTTTGTAAATAATATACAGGGTAATCATAACAACAATATTAAGAACAAAATCTTAATGAACTGAATAAAAGTCTGTTTGGCTTGTTTCAGTTGTTTGTTTTTTTTTCACTGATCATTTATTCTTTCATTTCAAGGTTTGAGACATTTAGAGGAAGGAATGTACAGTTAAGAAAAAAAACAACCCCTTTACTTTTTTCTTTTTTTCTGACATCAACAAATAGATTTATCACATTTGCACTTCACACACCAACAAACACATAATTGTATTACAAAGTGATCCGTTGTAAACAAACTCCCTGGTGGTAAACAAGCACACCTTTGCGCACAGACACACACATCCTCGCAAGCATCCGTTATTTCGATTGGGCATGCTCTTTTGCGCTCACGGGGCGATGCGCAATATGTGTTTGTGCGCGCATTCTATGGTCCAGTGGTGCTAGAGTGTTTGGTTTACTCAGACCCACAGTCCCATAGCGTCAAACCGCCCGAGGCGTCGGCTTCCACGAGTTACACAACACAACCGCACGTGGCCGAATGGCAGGCCGCTATCGAGCGGACTGCTGCATCAAAATGCAGGCCGCTTGCTCGCCGGGGCCATTTGTCACCATCTGCTCCTCCTTTTCCCAGATTGGAGGCAAACGGGGAAGCTAAACGTTTCCTCGTTTGCTGCTGGTACTGGTGACCTTTAAAAATAATACAAGACACTCACAAAGAAAGGACCGATTTTTACATGACGTAAATTTCTCCCGGTTGCTGAGTTTGGAGTCTCGCAGCGCAGTCTGAACTTTTGAAAACCTCTAGAGACTTTAAAACACAATCCATAAGTGGTACCCTGGTTTAGGAGGATCATTTGTCCTATGACGAATACATTTTTCATTTTTCTGTCTGTGTAAGCTCTCCGTCATACAGGAGTGGTCCATCGATGAAAAGGTTTCATCAGCCATCATCTGTACTTCTTTGAAGGTGTCGGACATCTCGCTCTTCATCCGAAAAGCTTCATAAGTGAACTAAAGTTGTGCTGGTAGCTCTGGCCTTATATATAACCCTAATGGACAGAGGTGGTGGTGTCAGACCTCTGCTTTGAAAGGTCCCTGGTCTAATATTGGGGGGGGGGGGGGGGGCAGTGGACTACTCCCTGACCGGTGTTCTATGACCGGAACTGATTGCCCCATTGTCTCTGGTATCACCACATCAGCATGACTAAATCCACTGTAAAACGTCCGACACCTTCAAAGAAGTACAGATGACGGCTGAAGAAACCTTTTCATTGATTTTTCGTTGTTGAAATAAAGTGAAATGTGTTTGGCCGGTTTGGCATTACAGGGGCGAAATGCTCGCGGTCATGTGTCAATCACGTCCTGTGTCGGCTTGGGTTCATGCGGCAAAGTGGTAGCGTTGGGCAGCGTCTGAGTATGGCCGACCGAGTTCTGCTGCAGCTCCATGGCCATGGCGTTCTGCGGATGAGGGAACTCTTTCACCTGCCTTCGGTACTCCAGGAAGGTAGACGCCTTGGTGGCAATGGCCACTACGTTCTTGCCTACAAAGATGGTGGACACGCGGCTATCCTGAAAGAGTACCATGTTGACGCCACGGATCAGGATGGTGACCATGTTGATGGTGACCAGGCTTAGGACCGGATAGAGCATCATCTTCTGGGGGGTCATGTTCTCGCCATGCATGCTGATCTCGCTGAGCGACACGCAGGGAAGGATGAGGAGCAAAATGTAGCAGTAGAAGAACATCAACCCCTCAGCCCAGATGGGGAGACCCGTGCGTTGCGGCTCCCACAGATTCGCCTGAATATCCAGAAGATCCAGTAAGTCCAGCGCGACCCAGAACAAACGGCTTCTCATGTCCTCCTTCTTGCGGAAAGTCCTCACGTGTTCCATGCTGTCTAGCGCCACCAGAACTAAATACAAACCCGGAACGCACACAGATAAAAGTAACGTCAATGCTTTCCTCGCCACTGTCTCCAGACTCTTCCTGTCTGCCTTGCAATTCTGGAAGACAAAATAGAGCTTGATCTCCAGCACAAAGATATACAGGAACCAGAGGATCATGGCGTAACCTCGCCGAGCCGTGCGGACCTCGGCCCCGACCCACACGGCCACGTAGCGCAGTACGATGAGGAAACACACGTCCCCCACCAACACGATAATACACACGCCAATCTTTCTGGGTCCTTGATTCTGCTCTACCAGGTAGGCGTCCATCAGGGCCATGCTGGTCATGATGACAATGGTGGTCAAGCACACGTGGCGTTTGTCGGGAGGCGGTAACACCATGGCGAGGGCGCCTCCGGGCTTTCACGTTACACCTTTAAGGGATTGCCTTTCGCCGGGAACGTCTGACCCACTACGTGGAAGGGGAGCAGTGCCAGTACAGGAACATTACTTGATCACTTGGGGGTACTGGCATTGATTTAGCTGTATCCACCCCTCCCAAGAGTTAATTCTGAGGGCTTTACAGCTGACATGCTGGTACTCCACCAGATGTGCGACGGAGATTGCTGCAGTGCAGCTATATAACGAGACGACTTGCTCTGTGGCGGTGCGAGAATATGAGCGAAGGGAACCGGAGGAGAGAGCAAGGAGTCTGCAGTGGCCTGGAGCCTCCTCCCTCCCAAAGCCGCCATCAATCACCGAGACAGCAGGTCAACGGCCCGTGAGGCCTTGCGTCCTACGCCGGCATCCCCGTAGGGAGGCTCTTGAAGGTGGTTGAGTATCCATCCTGGCCACTCGCCACCCCCTCCTTCTTCTTGCAGCCTGCAGGAAGGAATGAGATGCAATAAGAGGGGATTCTGTTGAGGGTGGGTGAGGTTGATGGAAGGAGGGAGCAATGGTGGGATAGAAGAAGGAGAAAGAAAACTGTCAGCACCGCGGGGGTATATAACACAGTTGTCATTGCCAGCAGCGGTTGTACACGCGAGCGGCAAAGTGATGTGTCAGCTTAGCAACGGTGCATATAGAACAAGACAAGGTATAATAAGATTGCTTCACCTCTCTCTCAAGAGTATGTCATGTGTTTCTGGTCATCGAACCCCGCACCTCCTTATCCTCTAATGAAATTCCATTTAGCGCATTGCACCCAGCGGTGTCATTTTGATGGCAAAACCAATAGAGGAGCTCATTCACAAGTCTTACCCTATATTGTTTTTTTTTGGCTTCGTTTTTCTGCGTCATTACCCAGCACTTCAATTTCAATTTGAAGCCCCAGCAAATGAAAAAACAAATACTTCATTTCCTGTGTGTCGAGGGAGTGGCAGTTTCCAAAGTCAAACATCTGCTGCTGTTGTGGTAAATTGAAATTGTTCATTTGTGGCAACTGAAGGAGGACTTAAAAGAACAGAGAAATATTTAAATTGTGGAGAAGTGTGTTTATTGTTTCACATCTGTCTAATTTAGTCACATTTACTGTACTGTGCGCAATCACTAATGTGTCATTTAATTTTTTCTGGCTGTCACTTCTGCTAAGTTACAAAGTCAATTGTTGATTTTAACTCATTCGCTGTCATTCCCTAATCTATTCAGGAATTAAAAAAATATGACGTGGAGCGCCATTCCCAATTTTTGGGGGGTTTTGGTTTTTCTTACGGATGGTGCCGATAAAGTGCTGGTCAGACCTCTGGCAATGTTTTTTCCCTTCCATGAGGGGGCAGCATTTGCTTTCTTTCCATGTTAGCGCTTTGTTACAGCTTCAGCTGTTGTCAAAGCGCTATCAAAATTGATATGGATTGTATTGTATTTTGTACAACCACCCTCAATTCCAACTCAGATAACTCCAGATCCATATAATTCAGGAATTGACTGTTTTTATGATAAAAGAAGAGATTCTAAAGTTTCTTACGCTGAATTGAATGTTTATGTAGTCATATTACAATTACATGAGAGTACAACATGGTATAACTTGGTTCAATATTGTACACAAAATTATGTCTTATTAATAGACATGTTTAAACGGCAGTTAAAATCATGATAAAGTCCTAAAACTCAATAGTCTGTGGGTCTTGCAATTTGAGTGAAAATGACAAAAACCCTGGCACAGGAATGGACACGTTTATACATTGTCTGGCAGAGTTAAAACCCTAATTCGAATTAATGTTGGTGCTACTTCTCCCCTCTAGGAATGGCGGCAGGAAATAATTTTGATCCAAAGCAGTAAACAAGCACCAGTTAAAGAGCAAAGAAGTGAAAATAACATTTATAAGACATAAACATTTTTTCGAGAGGGCTTGCAGAATAATATTGGAGCCAATTCCAAAATTGAGAATCACTAAAATCTAGTTTTATGCTGATGTGGAAATTTAATATTTCTTAAACTTAAGCTTGATATTTTAGTTCTGATGGCGTCAACCATCGTAACGTGAATATTAAATTAATGAAAAAGCTGATTTGGGCGAGCGTGTGATGAGAGAGGGTTCGGAAAGCATCACTTCACGAAAAGGCAAGCAAATCAGGCAATTGCAACTCAAATACATCCTTCCCCTCACTCTAATTTACCTCGCGCGCACACACACACACACACACACACACGCACACACACACACACACACACACACACACACACACACACACACACACACACACACACACACACACACACACACACACACACACGCACACGCACACGCACACACACACACACACACACACACACACACACACACACACACACACACACACACACACACACACACACACACACACACACACACACAACTTGCACGTTTACAGCTATTAAGACAATTGCATTCTTATTATTATGGGAATGTGCGTATTCCCTAACCGCTCCTGAACGCATCATTAGACTCGTCCGCACGTACGCAGGCACGCAAGGCACGCACGCACGCACGCCCGAAAACGCAGCAGGTGTTCCGATGCACCAAATTACGCGAATCTGTTGCTGCACAGCCGACTGCAATGTGCAACAAACAAGCCATGTAAGTTGATTTTAAACGGTTATTTGTCGTTTATGTCAACAATGTATGACAAGTTGAAAAAAGCCACCCACAAACCAAAGTTTTCCTGATTTTCTTCCCGCACATTCATGCCCGAAACAGGGTTGTGACATTGGGTTTTGGTGAGCATTGAGTACAGTATTTCCAAACTGTTCATACATAGTATCATGCACAGTCAAGATGCAATGTCTTTATTAGATCATTAAAAGTCCCTGTAGTGTCAATTGTGTCAATCTTTCATCACGAACAAGTCAGTGCAGAGATAAGAAAATGTGGAAATTGAGGTGAACCTCCCTCTAATGTCAGGAATTTCTCAATTGTACCATTTTATTGAAAATAAAATAAACTCCAGATGCGACTGTCATCTCAGAAAGCCAGATTTATTTGTGAGATAATCGTTGATTTACAACAACCTTTCCTCTACGTACTTGAAGGTCATTTTATGCGAATTGGAAAGTCATGTTCCTCAGCTAAAAATTCCAGACCAATATGTATGCGTCAGGTTGCTACAAAGAGCACACAAGCTTGGACTCAAGGTCTATTTATCAACACCCACGAACCAATTATAGTTCTTTGTTTGATAAAAGGTCCAACGGCGGTCAAGCAGATTATTAAAATAATTTTATCAAAGTATATGCATTTGTAACTTATCCAGCAATCAGACTGTGTACTGCAATATTTCCTATTAGTATTTGCAATGGCAATGAATGATGTTCGTATGTGGTTGCCTGAAAGAACTATTCGTGCTTTAAAAAAATGTTATATAAGATTTTTTTTTCAAATCTAAATGAGTGTACTTTGACTTTATTCGACTTTCCATTTCCACCTCTTGGTGTGATATGATAAATTTACATGCTGTTCAGATAAAAGCTAAATTGCCTCTGTAGGTGTTTGAGGTGGTTATATCTACTTTCTTTTGGAAGTATTGAAGCCCCATGAAATCACTCCACCCTAACACTGGATGGTATCACTGGAACACTGGAACAGTAACCCGATTATGGGGCTGAATGTGTAAAACCCATTAGGTAGAACACAGCTTTAGAGAGGGAGATTCCGCTTTTAAAATTATGATTAATTGGCTGCTTTGGAAAAATGCTGCAGATCTTGAGGAATGTACATGACAACTGCACCCTAAATAGAGCCTACCCATCACATTCGTCTATATATGGCGCTCATTGTCGAGAGTCTTCTTTTTACCTAACGAATTGATTACAAGCAACGTGATAATAAAAGAGTGTGGCCTTGAATTTATAGGTGTGGGTGAAATGCGCTCTATGGAATGGAAAGCTTATAAACATTCACAGTGAGTCATTATTATTATTCATTCTTCTTGTCAGGCTGTGTTAAAAAATAATTTTTGTGGTGAGGAAAAAAGGCCATGTGAACGGTTATCTTCCCTTTATGTTTTAATCTTGGCCTCTGTGTTCCTTTTGTGTATTTAGTGTGTTTTTTATCATGTTGGTTTTCTGGTTTCCTTCCAAAAATGTTGCATTACGTTTATCGATGACTCTAAATTGTGATGTGTTGTTTGTTCTGATCAGGCACTGGGCAATACAAAAATCTGAATATGTAAGAGTTAATGGTCGTTTAGATATTGTAATGCCACCAATTACTACAGCGTAGCGTATTTGGTGTGGTGCTTATATTGCAGTTTGAGTAGAATGATTTGGAATGATATGCAGGTCATAGATCGGAATAATAATAATACAATGTTAGATGTATTTTTATGCAAAAGGATCCACAATAAATTATGGCACTTAATAGTGTTGTTGTTGTTTTCAGCATTTTTGTGCTGTCCTTGAATGCATCTTAGGTGCATTAGGATAGACAATCTTCTTCTACACTTGACTTAAAAAAAGTGACAAAAAATTAAATATATTCAGAGATTGCATGGACATATTTTGTCCATTAACTCATTCACTGTCTTTCATGAATTTATTCGGGAATTGAAAATATGATGTTTTGTTTTTTCTTGTTTGGGTGCCGATAAAGCCCTGGCCATGGCCTCTGGCAATGTTTTTCCTTTCCACAAGGAGGCAGTATTTCCCTTTTTTCATGTTAGCACTTTGTTTCTATATCAACCAATATGTATGTATTTCATTATATTTTGGACCCCCACCCTCTTTTCAAGCTCATATAACTCCTGACTCATATACTTCAGGAATTAAGTGTTTTTTTTCTGATGAAAGAAGAGGGTCTAAGGTTTCTTATGCTGCATTGAACGTTTGTGTAGTCCTCGATATTCTGTCGGTCCTGCAATTTTAGTGAAAATAACAAAAACCCTGGCACATTTTTCCACATCCGGCAGTGAATGAGTTGATATACACTCCATCAGTGGTGGGCCGTCAGAGCCAGCAAGGCCTTCTCTGCTGGCCTAACATAATCAGAAATCATTATCATAATTATAATAAAAGTAAATTTCATTAAAAAAGTATTTTTTTTCTAAATATATATATAATTATTCTACATACTGTTTTCTTGATATTATATTATATCGATTTGGTTATGCTCCTTTCAGTGTTGTAGTTTTAGGTCAGAGTTTTTAATCCAATCAGAATTCAGCCAGCTTGTGTCGCCAGGCTGTATGAAATCTGACCGACGCCTTCA
Source organism: Hippocampus bargibanti (assembly GCF_051943395.1). NCBI lineage: Eukaryota > Metazoa > Chordata > Actinopteri > Syngnathiformes > Syngnathidae > Hippocampus > Hippocampus bargibanti. Next base: position 8,907,373 of record NC_142752.1, read on the forward strand.
GAATCAACAGTGAGGGCGTCTGTGCGCTGTACATGAACGGGCACATGTAGTTGATATATAGTTGCGATAGCCAATCAGATCACGAGTTGGCACAGTAAGGCCAGCTAGAGGGCTTTGCGTTGAACATGACATGTACGCGTCCTGTAATTGGATAGTCACTTTACCTCAGCCCTCAGCGGAGGCAGCGCTATGCAAATCAACCAAACTACAACAGATCAGACCTGGAAACTTTTGCAGAAAAAACAAGTATATCTACTCACTTTTTTTTAACCCACAATGGCTGAAGGAGAGCACAACTCGCTGTCGCATGTAGGCCTATTCTCAAGAACAAATGAAAAAGGTTTGTTTACTTTTATTTTCAACAAATAGTTCGTTTTGTGAACGTCTTGTTGTTTTTCTTATATTAAACTGACATTTTGTAATTTAGCGTAAAATCTTGTTAAAGATTGCATATTCTTGGTGGACTTAATAAAACTTCGTGGGCAAATGATTTTAAATTTCCTTTTATTTTTAAGTGTTTGCAGTATCACATATAGTGACAAGTTCTAATTGCTGATGCAGATTTATTGATGTGTAATTGCTCCGGAAAATAGCCTGTGTTGCAGACAATTAAGGTGATGCCACGCCCAGTACTGCGTGCGTGTGCTTTTGTAAATGATATCTCCAGCCGTTGTGTCATAAATTATGGTATTACGAGGGATATTTGTTCAAGTCGGACTAAGCAGGACTTCACTGAAGGCCTAGGTGTGAAATGCACGGACCGCCACTGCACTCCATCTCGTAGCATGCGCATTATTGGTGTCAATCCCCTTAGAAGCCAGGAGGTTATGTTAATAAAGTCCTTCAAACGAAAGCTTGAACTGAGCGCATGTTAACAGCAAGCAACATTTTCTTGTGTAGCTTTGGACCGTTGACTCTCTTACCCAATACTTTCAAAGGCCCGTCGGCACTTTTCAGGCCGGGTTTCCATCCATCTTGTTAAACCAGCTCTGTCTTAACACGACAGTCTACCACAGAGACGTCCCCCCGCCAATTAAATGCTGCATTCGAGACTGTTTGGAAGTCAGAGAAAACCCCCATAAGCACAGACACATACACAAACACGCGCACACACACACACACACGCACACGCACACGCACACGCGCACACACACACAAACACAAACACTTACTATGCAGCACACAGATATGAAGGTGTGTGATGATAAATGACTCAAATCAGTTGAGTGGAGAGGAGTAGAAAGTTATTTTTCCTACTTTTGGTCCATTTATTAATCATATCACATGCATTTTGATCAAACACGCGCAAGGTATAAAATGTACTTCTAACATGTAATGTCACTTTTGACCAGGGATTGGGGGCGCTACTGAGTGGACCTAAGTGTAATTCTACCTTTGACCATGGATTGTGAGAGGGGCGCTACTCAGTGGACCAGTTGTGACACGCTCTTACTTGCAGTACTGGTATGTATCCATTCGGGTCGCATACACTCACACCCGCATTTCCGTATTTTCGCCTTGAATACTTCCGTGAGGACACTTTAGGAAATGTCATGAAGCATCTTTAAAACATGTTCTGAAGTCTCTAAGAGCAATTTGCCCATGGGGACCGCATTTCAGATCCCTACGGGTAAATGAGTCCCCACTGGTTTGCGTGGAGTCAGGTTCATGTCCCCACTAGGTACAAAAACGAGAACACACACAAACCTACAGCCATTTTTGCGGATTTTCGGAATAGAAAATTTAGACAAGTCCAATGATTCCAGAAAGAGCTTCAGAAACGATCTGGACGAAATTACTGGCAACATCAATATTATATTGGGTAGCCTATATATATATATATATATATATATATATATATATATATATATATATATATATATATATATATATATATATATTGTATTGTATTGTATTATATATTGTATATTGGGTATTGGGTATTTTGTTTTTCTACTTTCATTCCTTTCATCACTTTGCTGCTGTGAAATGTAAATTTCTCCACTGAGACTAATAAAGGCATATCCAATCCAATCCAAACTTTAAAAAAAAAATCAGTTCATACAATTTTCATGGGGTGCCAATCAGGATGTCCTGTAATTTTTGGAGTTCTTTGTGCATGATCAGAATTTTTTTAAGACCCCAAAGAATATAAAATTGCTAGAATTTTCTGGAACAAGTGGGGCAGCATCATACAGAAGCACAGGGGTGTCAATATTTTTGGACTGTATCATTATCAGCTCAAATACCGCGATCTCAAGCAAGCACTTTCCATGTCGATCTGTTTGTGTTGAATAGTACAACCAATAAATTCAGAACTTTTATCATCCATGGGCCATTGTTGTGTGAAATGCGAATGACTACAGGCCACTAAATCGCAATCCCCTGAGTTGCAAGGAGAAACTCAAGTCCTCAAGCTGTCTCAAATACATTTTCCGAGTGGGAAGTGGAAAAAAATGTGATTTCCTCCACTTATGGTGATGCAATGGTGTCCTCATGTCAGTCATGATGCTACATGGTATATTGTGTGTGTGTATTTCTACCTACAAATCAATTTTGGTCCTCCCAAAGAATGGTAGAATTCTGACCGCTTGCCACTTGCATAATAGGCATTGCCTTCATTGGACGGCTATTTATTTTTCGGTTTGTGAGTTTGGCGTGTTGTCAAAAAGGGACAATCCCAAAAGGGAATCCAGCCAACAAAACTCAATCCAACGAGTGTTGAACATGCAAAGTCACCACATAGAGACAGTGGTGTGCATTTGTTTGAACCCACACCTTCTCAAATGTTTACCGACAGGATTTTTAGTTTTTGTGTGCCGGATGTTGATCCCATTATTCACAGTCTGGGAACTGCTAAATTGTAATCCCCCACCTCTTCCCATCCGATTAGAACATGGCAAAGTGCTTCGACCCAAATCACTAAACGCAGCTCGCTTTCATGCCTCGAATCACTTTCCCCATTTTATACCAATCGTAATCAAATATATGCATGTTTGTTAAATATATTTTGAAATATAAATGTTGAAATGTGCAACCCCGGTTAAAACCGAGAAATTCAGAAATGCAATGTAGACGTGCCGACCATATCGCGCTTGCCAACAATCGAATCTGTTATGGGCCGATTTTAAAAAGGATCATCAATTCCCCTCTCATTTAATCCAACGCATCATTAATTTTGCTTAAGCGAGGCCGTGGTGATTACAATAACTTTTTTTTCCTATTTCGTTTCAACATCGATGCTTTGTTAACATACTCCTCTGACACAGTCCCATCACTTTGACTCCCAGTGCCACGTGCGTATTGATCTGCCCGAACAATGTATAGTATAGTCCATTCAAGCATCAGGATGAATTATGCAGATCCTCTTCAATGTTCTGTCAGTGATTGTCTCCCTGACTCTCGCCATGCACTTTGAGCCCCACCACTTGCACCCATTCTCGATATGTTGCATATGGGCCACCTTGGGGGAAGATTGCCATCCATATTTCGCATTCAAGTCACGCCGAACAACTGCTTGCTCGATTTCACTTGACTTTTCAAAGACAAATATCTTCAGTATTCATCACATAGGTGTCCCCAAAAAAAATTAATAATCCTCAGAATTATACCCAGGCGGGAACAGCTGAATGACAAGAACAATGGGCTATACAGTCAAACCTCATGGCAACATACCTCAAGGATGTAACAAATATGTACGTTATAAGGCTAGTTTATTGGACCATTTCCATTAAAATGGCCGCCAACTACGATGTATAATACACAACAAACGTCTCGATTTTTGACTTTGTCAAACCGGAATCTCGGCTGAGCTTCATTATCCTTCAGAATACGTTCAACAGGGCAAGTACAAAAAAAAATATGGTCGTTATAATGAGCCTTATATTTTTTTGAGTGCTCATTGCAACCCAAATCTGCAAATGGAAAATACATTACGTGGAATCGAGACTTTGAAATGTGAACTTTATAGGGGGTGAAAACGTAGACGTGCAAATCATATTAAGTCGTAAGACCTCATGAGCAATTCGAGACTTTGCATAAAACATACACGCTCCTGTCACCTTCAATATGTCGTGAGAGGCATAGGGAACACAGCAGGGTGTATAAATAAATAAATAAATCAATAAAAAAGCTGCAAGGGGGATGAGTGGAAAGAGATGCAGCGGAGCAAAGGTTGCTGTTGCGTGTGATTGATTAAAAGGCCAAAGGTATGCAATACGGAGAGGATTTGATGCGCTGCTAATGAGGCAGGAGTTAAAACGGATTGCTGAGGGGAGGATTTAAATATTACCAGCCGGGGATTAATGGCGGGCAAAGTGAGAGATTTCCCTTTCAATAAGTCATGTTTGGAAAATCAAACCCTCTTCAAAAAGTAAGAAGAAGACCTGCACTTCTCCATTTTCTGGATTCATTTGAACCATAAGATGTGTTATTTGTTATTTTTATATTTAAGTTTCCTTTTTTTTGGTAAACATTGTGCACAGAAATAACTTTACAGCACAGGTTTCAAAGTCAAGGCACGGGGGCCAAACCTGGCCCGACACATCATTTTATTTGGCCTTCGAAAGCAAATCAAGCATTATGTTTGCTTAAGTCCGAACAAAAATTTTAAATTGTCATATGTAAACCATGATGACAGTCATTATTCTTCGAGGAAAATGTTTCTTCAGCCGTCATCTGTATTTATTTGAAAGTGTCGGATGTTTCGCTCCTCATCCGAAGAGCTTAGTCAGTGAAGTAAAGTTATGCTGGTAACTCTGGCCCTAGATATATCCCCAATGGACAGGGGTGGCCGTTCCAGACCTCTGCTCTGATTCGTCCCTGCTCTAAGGTTAGGGGAGCAGTGGACCACTCCCTGAAGCCTCGATTGTTCTATCCCTGGCTCTGGTTTCACCTCATTAGCCAAACCACTCCAATCTGATTACATATATTGTTCTATCTGTTAGGTTCGTTTAACAATAGAAAATGATGTTTGCAATGTGTTCGTATCGTGAATTGCCTTAACTAATTAGGGTGAAATAGAACTACTATCCCTGGCTCTGGTTTCACCTCATTAGCCAATCTCATTACCTCTATCATTCTATCCTTGGTTTGTTTTCACCTCGTGAGCATGACTAAGCCTATGTGGTATCGGCCTCAGAAGTTCTTTGGATGAGGCGTGAAACGTCTGACACCTTCAAATAAATACAGATGACGGCTGAAGAAACCTTTTCCTCGATGGACCACTCCTGTACGACTGAGAGCCTACACAGAGGTCATTATTCTTGACTTCAGATTTGAAAACTAGTTACTCATTAATTTGTTATGTGCTTTATATGTAATATGTGGAAGGCATTCAACATTCTAATGGTTTCCCCAAATTCATAACGGCCCTCGAGAGGAATCCGTATCTACAATGTGGCCCGCGGCAAAAAATGAGTTTGACACCCCTGCTTTAGCGTCACCCAGTGAATCAGCGGTAGCTTGACAATGCAGGAAATAAATCATTGTGTTCCATTTGCAAACATGCCTACGTCGAAAGAGGCCTGGCTGTCAGCCATCTCCCCCCCCGGTCCCAACGCAGCCGCACCATTTGCTCATTGCGGCATTGGAACAAAACATGGCGGTCCAACCCACAAATTGTTTCTTGGTGCAATTCTTCTCAGTGCCAAGAGAAATCAGTCTGCCATGGAATGCGCCTCCTCTGGCTAACCAGCCGACTAGGAAACGGCGAGGCGGGGATTTCCGCCTGACAGATAGCATACTGTGAAAGATGACTTTTGAGACACGATGGTTCCGTTTCTCCGCTTGTGATCGGAATGGACTTGTCAATCCTTTTTCTTGGGTAGTTGGAACGATGACACACCTCAGGCAGTGATTTGAATTTGTCTCTGGTGAGGGGTTTGATGTCGCCGAGGGAGGCTTTCTGATGTACATGGGTGTTCGTAGTCGAACGACTATTTTCACCGACGCCGTTGCAAATTTTGGGTTGTGACTGATGGAACATTTTTTCCAGATTTATCACGTTAAAGTATTTGCTTGCAAACATCTCCGCTGTCTGTGAAGTTCATGCATTGCTGCCACTTTCAGAATTTTCAACACCCGCATTGTGAGTTGGGATAAAAAACATTTCAGGGTTTTGCAACAGGGCAAAAGAAGTGCCCACATTGGAAATTGGCATCTTGGAGCGAAAAATATGTCCATCCTCTCCGGGTAACTGAAAAAAGTGCTTGGGTGCCTTGATTCTGACTTGAAGCTAATCAATCTGTCACAACAGCTCAAATGGCAGCCCTCCGAAAAAGGAGTGAGGCTATTCATCCATTGTGTGCAAGAATGTGGCTGAAAAATATTTCCTTTTTCAGTTTTTCACATGAAAGTCTTTTGTCATATCTTTGAAAATTGGCCTGTCTGGCACATGAACATTCCCCATCCCCCAGACGGTATGAAGAGCTACTGAATTCCACAAAAGGTGTTAGCCTGTTGCCTTATTGTATGAGGACCTGGTTGACAAACACCTACTTAGGTCCTGGCGCATTTGCAGCCCACATCAAAATATGCAAATCAGGTATGCATGTCTATTAGTTGTGAAAACGAAAATGCATGATTTCCATTTTCATTTGATTGGTCATCACGTCGTCACTAGGTTGGGCTCCTTGACTGGCTGATACACCAGCTATTGCTTCAGGCGAGGAGCCTTAAAATGATTCCATGGTGGACAAGTTGTCTTATTGCTCAGATGTGTGCCTTAAAGTCCAAAAAGAAGGAATAAAGCAGAAGTGGACAACTTTGGTCCTTAACGGTCACCGTCCTGCACATTTTCGGTTTGCGACCAACTGTATGAGCCCATCCTGCAGCTGCACAGTTGTTGGTCGTTTTAATCAGTGGCAGTTAAAATGACTCCGGGCATGACTATTAAATGTCAGGTCATTGTTTGTTTCACCTTGTTAGGTTTGTTTCATGTTGTCATGTTTTAAGTCATGGTTTTGTTTGCTACTTAGGTTTTTTTTCTTGAAAGGTCATTAGTGAAAGCACTATACTTCATATGCATATACTGGCCTGGGTTGGGTTTGGACTGCATAACAAGCAGCATTGATAATGTGTTAGTCTCTCAAAATGCCACCATGAGTTTGTTTATACTTCGGTTTCGCTCATTTAGGTCGAAAATAATTCAGGGCACGGCCTCCCGTTAGGCAATCTTGTTTTAGTTTTCCATTGACCAACATGGCTCGTTTCGGCTCTGCACTACCCCCATCGTTTGTAATCTCGTTTGACAGAAGCGGGGCCGGGATGAACGCGGCGTCAATGTTGACATGCAATTTATTTTTTGCTAATTATAGTACGCCACCGTCATAAATAATTCCGTGCTCCTCTGTGCCCCTCAATAGCTTGCTTTCGTCATACCAATGGCGCACGGATGCTAATGTAGCGGTATACCCAGATGCGTTGCGACAAAAGTGGCGAGGCAAACGGCGCAGAGGCCATTGAGCATTGCATCCCTCCCTTCCAGTTCAAAGCCATTCATAACTAGCCAGCCTTCACTCTAACCGATTCCATGAGACCCCAGTGCCTCTGCCTCCCTGAAGCGATGTTTTAATAACGAGAGCACTACCAAAAAAAAAAGACGGAAACATAAAATGCGTCTTGACAGGAGCCGAGGAAAGCATTGGGGAAAGAAAAGGAGGTTGAAATTGACCCGCAAACAAAGCATGTTCTAATGATGAGAAACAGCTATTTGCACATCCGTGTGGCACACTTGGTCACTGCCTTTGTACCCTCATGTATTTTTTTACATTTACTGCACCTCCGTTTCCTTTTTGCTCTTTTATCCTGAGGGAAAAGTGAACACCTGATAATGCCAAAAAGACGTCTCACTCGACAGCCATACCGAGCAAGAGAAAAGCAATGCGGCAATGATTGGAATACATATTTTGTTTCTTCGTCCTCTTGCTTTTCCTGCTGTCATAAATGCTGACATTGTCCTCCCTCCCTCGCTCACTCCCCCGACCATATTCTCCCGCTCCGTTCTCTCCATCTCAGCTCCCCTTGTTTTCTCACTGAGGCCGTTTGACCTGGCTGCTGAGCCTTCCTCACACCGACCAATCTTTGAATCCCTCCCTGCTTTACGCCGGATGATTGTGGTACACACCTCCCTCGGGGTCTTGTGTTCAAGGTTGACCTCACGCTCTCTGTGTTTACATGGCGAAATGGCGAGGACAAGCCATCTGAATCGAATGTGCACCTATTTGATCGAAAAAACATTGCACGTCAATGGTTCAGGAATGCTCGGTTCATGCTCATTGATTGATGAAAATAGTAAAATGGGTGATGCGATTCTGTCACAATTTGGAGGAGGGAGGATAAGGGTGTATTTGGCAAATTGTTTGAAGTAAAGTCCGCAGGAACAAAATCTCAGTCATCAGAACAAAAAGGTCAAAAGTAGCAAATCAAACCATGAGTAAAACATGACAAGATGAAACAAACCTGACAGGGTGAAACAAACAATGACCCGAAACTGAATGGTTGTACCGTGAGTTCTTTTAACTCCCATTCCTTAAAACAACCAATACCTGTGCAGTTTCAGGCGGGGGCCTACAGTGCCACCTGCTGGTCGCAAACTGAAATGTAACAAATTCATTTCCAACTTCTTTTTGGTCAAGAACATGTCAGACATGATCACGCCACTGCATTTTTTTTAATCATGCAAGGTGAACACAAACATTCAGATTTTCTTTTAACCCCCCTACAAAAAAATCAACCTGGTTTGCTTTAATATGTGGATATTTACTACTAGAAATTGAAAAAAAGCAGATGGCAGAAGATGCATGGCCCTGGCTGATAAATCACAGCCCAACATCTCTCGAGCCTTTTTACTCTTAGTGTTGATGATCTAAATGAGTCCGTCATCGCTTGAATTAGGGTGTTGAGGTCTCGGCTCATAAATCGCACGGATGCTACGACAACCCACTTGCGGCAAAGAGCCTCCTAATGTCGCACAATGTGCTTTTCTTCCATTTGGAACACGCTAGTGGGCGCTGCATCCGTGTCAGCAAATGGAGATTAGTGTCATAAAACTTGGCGCATGAGATGACAAGACATTTCACCCCGCCTGTAAAATCTCGGCGGGGTGCCCGTGCCGTCTCGCTTGGGTTGATTATGTTAATTGTCAGCATAAACAAAAGAGCGCCATGATTGCATGTGCATTTATCTCATTCATTAAACAAATTTATGCAGGTGTCTGTTAGTATGTCTGACTTAAAAAAAAATCATGCATATATTTAACTTTTAACAAAAGTAAAACAATCTCTGTTTGTGTGCCTCCGAAAATAAGAGGAACCTTTTACATTTTTTCATGTTTTACAATAATTAACTTTTGACGCTGTTTTTAACTCATTCACTGCCATTCCCGACCATTCCCGAATATTCGGGAATTAAAAATATGACGTGCAGGATTTGGTGAAAGTTAAGTGAGTTAAAGGACAAACAATGTCTCCGGACAAGTTGTGTCCATAATTTGTAAAATGGCTTCAAATGACTTCTACTGAGCGTACAGTAAAGTCTCGTTATATCGATATTCTTGGGAGTCGGAAAACCGGACTATCGATATATCCGATCCTGCGGCATGTAAATTTTCTCCTTGCGTTCATAGAAATAGTATCGTAATAAGCAGTACTATCATTATAACCGATATCGAGATAACGAGACTTTACTGTATTTTACAAAGATTCCACCGCATATAGCTATATTTTACGTTTTAAGACTCACGCTGAATATTCCGGAAGTCTTGTTTTTGAGTTGGTCCCTACGTGACATCACTGAAGGAATGCCCCAACCGAATGAAAGGACACATTGTAGCTAGCAGTCCTTCCATCACGTCAATGCATTTTGCTGTGCTTGTTTGGTCTGAAAACGTCATGTTGCACCAAAAAGAGCCAGAAGAGGGCGACCAAGCTCCAAATAAGGAATTTATCAGCCTGTGGAAACGGGCTGATTAATTCCTCACAGGAGCTCGGTCGCCATTTTCTGCCTCTTTTTTGGTGATCTATTTCCCCCCAATGTTGCCTCAATATGGCACGGAATAAATTATTTAATCGATTGCAAACATGTATGCTTTCCTCTTCAGAACTATTTGAATCATATTCATAACTGGATGTGTAACAAGAAAGCATATTCTCCAAATCTGAAGCCATTGTTTTGATTCTTGTCACGAACTGGGGACTTTCTGAAAAATGCCCAATTCGCAGCTCATTTTTTTGCAGATTTTGGACATTTTAAGTCATTTTTATTGGTGTTTTGCATATGAATAAAAATATCATACTGTGTGTTTTGGGTATTTTAGATGCTATAAAACGTGTTTCTGATGTCAGGAAACAAAAAAGTGACGTTGGTTGTCCTTTAAATATTTGGTGCTTCAACCACTACAGGACTGGGTTCGACTTCGGATGTTTCTCTGTAGCCTACTTGATGAACTCATTTACTGCAAGACATGTGATAGAAATGTGTCTACTCCAGTGCCAGGGTGTTTGTCATTTTACCTCAAATTGCAGGACCCACAGAATGTTGAGTTATATGACTACATAAACATTTAATTCAGCGTAAGAAACTTTTGACTCTCTTCTTTAAACAGAGAGTTAATTCCTAAATTGCATGGGTCTGGAGTTATCTGTGCTTGAAATGGGGGTGGCTGTACAAAAGGAAAATGCTGCCCTATTGTGTGAGGGGAAAAACTTTGCCAAAAGTCTGACCAGTTATTTATCGGCATCCCCCTGCAAAAAAAAGCAATTCCGGAATACATTCGGTAATGGCAGTGAAAGAGTTAACATCTTGCATGCACATATAATTAAGCCACATATTGAAGTCTATTTTGTACATTATATGCTCATTTTATTTTTTTATGTTGTCAACATGCAACATGCATGATAAGGGCACCATTTATCTTGTGCGTGTGTGTTCGCGTCTGCACGGCTCTATCTCTGGATCAGGCAAATGAAAAAAAACGGGGACAATGAATGACATTGACAGGCGACATGCGTCAGAACGTCTGTTGTAAGGACACCGAACTGATCGTTGATAACAGATGTGTGTCTAATTGCGGCGGGGTTGGGTGCCCCGAATATGTCTGTCTTCTCCGCCTCTGCCTACCAGAGAAGCACACCCTCCATGACTCCCAATCACTGCCTTTAATTAGAGGCCTTATCTCTGCCAATCACGGCGCCTTTTGCTCTTTTCCACGGCCCGCTGCGCATTTATCGGGCTAACAGGCACAGCCGAGGAGGCGTGCTGGTCACAGAGGACAAGAGAGAGATCGACAGAGAGGGGAGAATGAAGTGGCGTGAGATGCAGGATTATTTGGAATGAAGAGTAATGGGCTCTATTTAGCAGATTGACACATTTTGGGGTTTATTTCAGGTGAAATGAGTAGCTTTAAACCCTTCCTCATTTAACTCATTCACTTCCAGTCCAGAGGAATCTCAAAAGGGTTTATTTGGATTAAATCTTCGAAGCCTCCGATGCGCACACGGCATCACCAAACTAAAACAAATGAGTCTTTTTGTGTTACACACATACATGTTTGCAAATTTCCTCATTGTGGGACGCTTTCTGATTCTGATTCCAAAGACTGTACAAATAATGGATGGGTGGGTTGTATTTTGTACAGCAGCCTCCATTTCAAGCTCAGATAACTCCACATCCATATAACTTAGGAAATAACTCATTTTTTTCTGATGAAAGAAGAGAATCTAAGCTTTCTTACACTACATTGAGTGTTTATGTACTCCTAAAATTCAATATTCTGTGGGTCTGGGAATTTGAGTGAATATAACAAAAACCCTGGCACTGGAATGGACACATTTTTGCACATCGTCTGTCAGTGAATGAGTTAAATATTTAAACATTTTATGCTTTCCCCACTACTGGACTGGCTTCGACTTCGGATGTTCCAGAATGGCCTACTTAATTTATTTGATGGTGTTTGGTGGTTCAAGATGGATGATCGAATATTTTAAACTATTAGCGCCATAAAATCAACCCAATTTTGTAATTTCATGCAGAGCATATTGAATGATTGAATGAGTTAAAAATGTCCAAAATAGTACACGGTTTGTGAAGCATCATTTGAGTTTACAAGTACGTCCGAATTGAGAGTTGCTTGCCTTCAATGTGCCAAGAGGTCTGCTGGAAGAGATACAGCATCATTAAGAGCGAGACAAAATGGCAAAATATGTCCTCATGGCCAGCTCCGCTCCAGTAATAGTCACTGTTACCACAGGGCTCAATCCCTGTCCCCCTGTTGTTTATTTCCAGTTAGTATAGTATCTATCATACATAGCTGCCTTAGGTGTTTTTTTTCTTCTGCAGGCCGAAGTAGTTAAGTCTACGAGGACATTTACTTTGGGTTGAAATTGAGTCTGCTTGTCTGTCACCCTTGAGCAAGGCGCACTGACAATTTTCCCTCTATTTCATGTTTGGTATGCTCCCTGGGAATTCGTTTTTTTCCCCCATCGAATAGCACACATTATGTTTTGCTTTAGTGGGCGTCACGACACTCCCCAATTAAGTCGTCACAATTGATTAGCACGGCCATCTCTTGAAGTGGTAGTCGTCGTCTCTTTTATTTCTACTGCTGCCAAACAAGATGTAATGAAAACAGGGTGTTTTTGTTGTAAAGTGATGCAATCTCATTTGGGTTTGCTTACTTAGCCATTGGTTTTACTGGATGGCATTAAAACTATGAACGACACAGTTGGTATTGACACTGAGGTTAAGATCATGAGAGCTTTCCAGGCAATATTATAGCCGGCTAAAGTAGGTTAACAGAGGTTGCCATGGCAATGAAAGAGATACTTGTCTTTAATTTCAGGTGATTGGCTGTTATTATAAGGTCACATTGCTGTGTGATTCGAGGAGTTTTTTTTTTTTTTTTTGGAGTGGGGGGCTGATTTTCTATGGGACCGATTCTGAATTGATACATTAGAAGATTTTAGTCCTCACTGTGCTTCAGATGTGAACCAGAAATAAGTTGTGAATTTGATGTTTAAAAGCTTGGTTTGGATTTTCCTTCATTAGACTCACAGAGGAGATATTTACATTTCAGAGCAGCAAAAATATGGAAGGAAGAGAAAGGGAAAGGAAGAAGTAGAAAAACAAAATACATGAGCCACTCACGCGCCGCCATCTTGATGTCAAAAGAACAACAATTAATAAATAAATAAAATATGACAACACAAAGACATTCAATCTTAAGCACCTTTTGCACCCTTTTTGTTGTATGAAGCAGTTCTAGATGAAAGAGAAGATCAAAGCATCCTTTTCATCAGTGAATCAGGGGCGTCATGGTGGAATGTGCACGTCTACTACAAGCTAAATGTTGAACGCAAATGCGAAGCTGAAGCATCCATCGACAAAAAGAGATTCTCTCACATCCCCTGTCTCACGTAAATCCACTTCAATTCTAAACCGCGACACAATAGCCCCAGAGCTGTCCATTGATGACAGTCAAATGGCAGCGACATTCTTCCCAATCAAAAACAGTGCTGGTATAATCATGCTCCCGAAAAGGCGCAACTGCACAGCAGATTCTCCTCCTTGACTAATGTCATGGCCAAAAAAATGCTGAAAAACAATCCGTGTCCGTTCCACATGACGCACAACACAAAGTGACAAAAGAAAACACAAAAAAACAACAGAAAAAAAACACAGACCTTGCTGACGGCTGCCATATTGGACTCTAAAATCGATTTAAACAAACGGATGTGACGCATTATGCTCAGACTTGCGTGTACGAAGTGAATGGCAACCCAGAAATTCTCTGTCTCCTTTTTTCAATGTCTGTCCGTGTTTGTTAGGTCGGGGGAACCTCTTCAAAATAGATTTGAAAGGGAATTACAATTCAGCCAGAGTTCCATCATCAGGTTTTATAATTTCATCTTCCTCCTTCAGTGCCTTTATCCCAGAGCCAGTCAGTTCATCTCTGCAGCACAACCCCGGTGAATAATTAACCGCAGTCGTGAGCGGCAAGCCGATGAACGACACAAGCGTTCTATCGTTCCCACACAGACGCACACCTGCAGCGGTGGTGGGCTTTTAAGCTTCTTCCTGCACTTTTTTTAATCTCACTGCGGTTTTACCATGTCTGGGGCTCTGACACACCGAGACAAGGTCTCAGGTGGATGCGCAGGGCAAAAAGTGTCGCGTCCACTTACTACCACGCCGATATCGCTTCTTTTTAAGCTGGGGACAGCGAGGGTGGACAGGCGTAGGAATGATACGAGGCACCTTGGGTCTTCCTGCTGTGACACAGAAGGTGACAAGTCTGTTAACTTAAACGAACAAAAAGAAGGAACCGAGGCATGACTAGCTCAAAGAGCCAATTTGGGAGGGAGGTTCAAACACCTGACGGAATGAGAGTCTTAGCTGGGCTTTGGCGCTAAGATGGGATATTGACGAACAAGGTCCTCCATGATTAGTTGAAAGTCTCCTTCGGATGTTTTTGAGCAACAGTTGTAAGGACACATGGATTTTGTCTCTGGGTGCATTTTTAACTCATTCACTGCCATTTATTCTGGAATTGAAAATATGCCTAATAAGGTAAGGTAATAAGGTATTTGAAACACCTACAATACACTGTCTGTAAGATAATTTTAAATTTGAAAATATGCCATTCCCGAATTTGTTCCGATTTTGTATTTTCATGCTTGGGTGCCGATAAATCACTGGCCATGGCGTCTGGCAATGTGTTTTCTCTTCCACAAAGGGGCAGTTCCGTTTTTCCATGTTAGTGCTTTATTCCAGCTTCAGCTGTTGTTAAAGCGCTACATAAACCAATATGTATGCATTGCATTGTATCTTAGACAGCCGTCCTCATTTCAAACTCGTATAACTCCAGACCCATATCATTTAGGAATTATCGAATGTTTCTAATGCCGTATTGAATGTTTATGTAGTCCTAAAACTCAATATTCTGTAGGTCCTGGAATTCAAGTGGCAATGACAAAAACCCTGGCACCGCAGTGAACACATTTTTGCACATCTGGCAGTGAATGAGTTAAATTGAGTGAAAGGACAGCAAAGTCTTTGCAGTAGTTTTTTTATGAATTTGTATCAAATAAAGGTGTTTTAATAAAGAATCTGTCGAATCCGCTGTTACAGGGACAGCGTCTCGGAAATCAGAATCATCTCTATTGCCAAGTATGTAGAACACACAAGGAATTTGTTTCCGGTCGAACATGCTGCACTAGTATCATCAGCAAAAAAATTGCAAAGAGGTACTATACAATTCCATTTGGACTACTGTTCAAAGAGTTAATGGCTTGGGGGAAGAAGCTGTTTAAATGTCTGCTGGATTTGGTGCGCATGGAAAGATATTAAAAAAGATATTAAACAGATGTTCTGATGACATTTGTCACGTGTGGTTTCCTCCCACTCGTGGATATTATTGGTTACGTTTGGTGTGATCAAGCTCGAAATTCTCATGAATAATCCAATTTGGAATCCAAAAGTTGTGAGATTTGACAATCGGTGCGAGATCATTCATCTACCCTGCCTCTCATCCAAAGTCAGCTGGGATGGGATTCAGCTCACCGGTGACTCTCGGGAGCAAAAAAGGCGACCATGGATGGAAAGGTAAATTTGAAAGCAGTGGAATTAAATTTGACGCAACGACTAACCTGGCATTTGTGGTCGAGGTTGAACGGGTCCATTTGGTGTTTGCCTTTTAAATTGGATGAGCACTTTGCTCTGCAGGATTGCATGAACGGATATACGTATTATCCAAAGCTTGCATAGATTCTCTTCAGGTACTTGCCCCCCATTTGTTGTAAACATTGATGTCATTAAAATGAAGTTCTTAAATTGTTTTCTTTGTGTGTGAGTGGTGGTTTGTCTGTTGTGTGTGTTCAGATTTTTGTTACTTCAAATTCAACATTTTTTTTGAGTGGAACTGAAAAGAATTCTGAGAGACTATTTCTGTGCAGTCGTTCAAGCTACGAACAGCTGTGAAAGGTCAATACACTAAAAAGGAGGACAAAATATCGACATTATTCTTTAGCATTCAGACAAGGTCTCCGTGTTATGTTAAAAACATGTTTTTTCACATAGGACCAAATTTTTCATTTGTCTTCATATCTTACTGTCGTTTTCTTTGTAGGAAATTCCATTTCATTCATTTGTAATCAAATTCGAAACTCTGAAGGCAGCAAAAAGTAAATGTCGCATAATCGCTCACCTGACATTTGTGGTTCCGATTGAAAGGGTTCTTTTTAGTGCTTTGGTTCCAAGTTAGCTTGCATTGACAGGACCGCATGAGTGGGAGGACAGCAACACGCAAACAATATCCGACAAAAATACCAGCGATATGGTTCCTTGAATTCTAGACGCTCCACTCCAATGAATATTAAACGACGGCAGATCGCTGCAAGTGCCGCGAAATTACTCTGCTAAGTAATTTAGAAAATTGACAGTCAGTAAAGGTCAATGCACACAAAAGCAAAGATTTTTTTCCCTTGCTGTGTACATTATTAAGCCCGTTCGAAACACAATGGGCCTTCTTGAAAACACGAAGAGACATTGTGAGCAGTCTAAGTAGGCGCCGCCGTTCTCATCATGCACTTTATCAGTTGTCACCTTCATAATTGATCTGCCGGATGTGCGTGACAACTTGTGGCGACGTTTGTTTTGACCCGCTGCTCGAAAGCAAATGGATTGTAAAGATTGGCAGAGGCATGCCATTGTTCCAAATAAAGCCATTCCTCCCAAGCTTTGATTAATCGTTGCCATTAAAATCTTGACATCTGTTAGTTAATTATTTCGTACCGCTACATACCGATCATTTTGTCCCCGTGGCACGTCACTCTTGGGCCTTCTGTAGTGCTACGCCTGAATTAATCAGCTCAGAGTGTGGTGTGATATTCCTATACACGTCCACTACAGGGTGCGGTTGGCCAGGAAATAAGTTGTGACTTGAAGAAACTTAAGAAATCCCGTCATTAAACTGTTCACATTTTTACTATGAATGTGTGGTTTCATGATAACACTGTAAAATTGCAATATTATTTGCTATTTTTGCTTGTTTTGGAGCTGTCCAACCTGAATGATGTCCATCTGTTCTTGAAAAGTCCATCTTGAAAATGGCTTTAGCAGTAAATCTGCAACCGAATTCATTTTTTCTCCATTGATTCATTAATTAAATCAACACAAAAATGTATTTGCTTATATAATTCGCTACAGATGCAGTGTGCTAATTCTGGCCTGTATGCTGTTTTCACGAGAGGCTAGTGATACGATGAATGGCTCGTGATACTATGATTGGCTAGTGACTAGCCAAACATACCCAACAGGGGAAGAGCAATGAAAGGAAGCTGAAAGACAATTTGGAATTATTTAATAAGAATTCATGGACAAAATATAATTTACATTAGTCTGTGATTCAAGGATTTTTAGACCAGCAGAGAAGGCATTGCAGGCCCTAACGGCCCACCACTGTTTTGTCCCTTGGATGAAAGGCAGAGATTGTTAGGCGGGTGTGGATTTAAGGGCAGTTTTTAGACACAGAAGGCTGATGTATAATCTTGGGATTCATTTGTTTGAACAAGTCAATTTCAAATGGTAACGAAGCATCACATTGTTTAATGTTGAAGTGACTTAAAAAATGGCCAATCATGAATCTGCGTGCTAAATTCTCACAATTGACCTTTTTTAGTCTTTTTGCCCATCTTTGTCGGCTAACCAGTGAGTGAGTAGAACCCTCGTCGACTAAGATACAATAAGTCATGGGTCTGCTCCCGTGCTGCCACTCGCTGCTTCCGCCGTCATTGGACTCTGAATTGCCATGCTTGAAAGTGAGTGACTGCTGTAATCAGGATTCTAAGCATTGACGTTTACCCAACTTTCATATTATGGTTGAGAGAAAGCTTTGTGAGCCACGAGAGATCTAACGTTTGTCCGGAGAGCGGCATTTACTGCGGGAGCCATATGCCGCTTGTTCCATCACGCCTCTATTGAGATACTGAAGAAAAAAAAACAAAAAACAAACTAAATCTATTGCACCAAAGTTTTAGTCATTAGGAACAGACGGATGCGCAACATAGTCGATTTTGATCTGCCAAGGGTAAGAATAACGTTCAAAGGCACCATGCTTCTGGGACTCCGCTAGTCGGCTTTCATTAAGCGTAAACAATCTGAAGAAAGAAATCACTTGAAGTGAGAAAACTCGAAGGAAATAGAAAAGAAGGGAGCCTTACAAAGCCACCAAAAAAAAAACAAGGAAGTCCAAAGAAAAGAAATGCCTCCTCTTTTGTACATCTTTGAGTAATCCCTTGATGTCGCGGCCAATTCGGAATAAACGAACATGTTTGCCGGATGATGAAGCTTTCCAGGCTGGCGGTGGCCGCGGCCCATGTCTGGCTACGACTTAAACCTGTGGGCAGCAGCTTTTGGGCCACGCTGCCAGAGAGAGCCTCATGGACAAAGATGAAGCACCTGACACTGCTTCATATGCAGTTCCAGGAACAACACCCACATAAACGGCCTCTTTGAGCCTTTCAAAGAATCAGACGGAACGGACGCTTGCATTTGCTCGCGTCTGATATGTTTTTGAGTATTATTTACAGCAAGCGATACGATTTAGTTCACTGCAACTGTAGTGACAGGGATGGAGGAGTGGGGTGGAGGTGCAAAATTACTTCCAGTAATTACCTCCAGTCAATCGCCGCAATGAAAAAAAAGCTACCATTGCAGCATCCATTTCTTTTTCGGAGAGAAAGAAAAAAAAAACCATTGTTGAAAAAAAGGGAAAATAAGTGTGTGTACTGTATTTTCTGGTGTATAAGGTGCACCGGAGTATAAGGCACAACCCCAATGAATGGTGTATTTTCAAACTTTTTCCACATATAAGGCGCACCGGACTATAAGGCGCACCTTCAATGAATGCAAAATATTTTCCAAATATAGTGTAATATATGAATATATAAATGTATTCCAAATATAAGGCGCACAAAATAAGTTCCTACAGTAGAGGCTGGGGTTACGCATGATTTCTTCTACACGGGGCAAATGAAGTCGGTGGATGCTGACAGTCGTTGCGAGACCTGTTGAGGCTCAATATTACTCAACATTGCACTGGCATATAAGGCGCAGGGTCATATTTTGAATAAAATTAAGGCTTTTGTGTGCGCCTTATACACCAGAAAATACGGTATACAGTATGTGTTGACGTTATCTCAACCACGTTGTGGACACACGCAGCATATCGAAAGACGACATGACTTCTGGGTCCATGTTGATGTTGCCTTTTAAGTGGTACAAGAAGAAAGTGGCAAAACAGAAGGTGAGTTGAGGTCACGGCGAGTGAGGGCTGAAGGCAAAAAAAGCAAGGATATGAGCGAGCAAGCGAGTGAGCGAGACGGCAAGAGAGCGAGCGCAAAAAAAAGCGAAACAAGTCCCCCACAGCCCAGAGGCAGCGACACACCAGCAGATGTTTCTGCCTCTCAACTCTCCAGAACGAGCATCACCTCAGAAAACGGCTGCTGAGGCAAATCCCCCCCCAACCGCTTCACTGTCACAAGTGATCTACATTGAGACTGATTTCCGCAATTGTTGTGATTCCTGTTCCGTTCAGTTCCGGAGCAATAGAGGCGCTAATCCGGCAGAGTCAGCCCCATCTAACAGGCTTAAAGGCCGACGCTGGCAGAGTTCACCTCGAATGCCTCACAAAGATGGCGCATTTGCGCCATTCTGGCAAAGGGCGGCGAGAAACAAACGAGAAGGGAAAACGTTGAGGGCCGCAGATTGCTAATTAAATCAGGAGAGTTTTGCCTATCGAGAACTGCGACACGGAATGTAGACGAGAAAAAAAATCTTAAATCCTCGGTATAAATTGAAATAAGAAACAAGGGTATTAACTGATTCACTGTCATTCCCAAATTTATGCAGGAATTGAAAAGGATGACGTGGAGCGCCATTCCTAAATTTGTTCGGGTTTTGTTTTTTCTTGCGGGGGGTGCAGATTGAGCTCCGGTCAGACCTCTGGCAATGTTTTTTCCTCCCCCTCTCAATGCAGATAACTCCACAACCAAGTAAGCTCGAAATATATTTTCTTCTGATGAAAGAAGAGAGTCTAAGGTTTCTCAGTCTCATAAGTTAACTAATTCACTGCCAAACGATGTGCAAATATGTGTCCACTCCAGTGCCAGGGCTTTTGTCATTTTCACTCATATTGCATATGCACATATTTTACGCATATTGAGTTTTAGGACGACATAAACATTCAAAGAAACCTTCTTTATGACTCTATTCTTTCATCAGAAAAGAGTTAATTCCTAAATTATCTGGGTCTGTAGTTATATAAGCTTGAAAGGAGGGCAGCTGTCCAAAATACAATGCAATGCAACCATATTTGTTTACATAGCACTTTATCAACAAATGAAGCTGTAACAAAGCTCAGACATGGAAAAAAGGGAAATGCTGCCTCCTCGTGGGAGGCAAAAACATTGCCAGAGGTATGACCAGCGCTTTATCTGCACCTCCTGCAAGAAAAACCAAAACCCGAAAGAATTCAGAAATGCCGCTCCACGTCAAATTTTCAATTCCCAATTAAATTTGGCGATGGCAGTGAATGAGTTAAAAGACACCTTCCACAGCACTGCTCTAAATAAAAAAAATCAGTTGACATCAAGCTTAATGGAATGTCATTTTCAATCGAGTTGGCCGATTTGCAAATAAATCATCAGGGTAAGACACAGTTGACAGCAAAATGCATTTGCGTCCCCCTCGGGCGAGTCCCACCCTTGCATGTGTACACACGGAGCAAAAGAATGTTGTTTTACTTACTGGGCCATGCCATAATTAATGAACAGCTACATCATCGCAGACGGCATATGGAGACGCATAATTGCGTGCAAGCAAGCCCCTGTCTGCTACTCGTTACCCAAGTATAAATAATCAACATGTTACACAATACGGTGGTGGAAGTACAATGGATCTCATCTGTCAGTGATTTTTGCAGTGTAGGGTAAAAAAATTAATGGCGGATGGGTGACTGACAAGTCGCATGGGGTTGGTGGTGGGAGCGGGGGGTCTACACACATGCAATGCGAACACATACTTGAATAATTCACTTGTAACTCACTCTTTGGCATGATTCCGACTTGATCTTGGTGTGTCACTCTACTATCTTTGTGACTGCTTTATTCCCTGTATATGATAGCTTTCCACGTGAATTGCTTTGTTACAGCTTCAGCTGTTGTTAAAGCGCTATATAAGTCAATATGTATTGTGTTGTTTTGAGTAGTAGATGGAAGGGAGAAGGAGGTGTGGTTTGTGGATATAAAATGGACGGATAAAATTGCAGGACGTTTTAATGCACGTGTGCTTGACGGAGGGGCAGAAAAAAACCATATTTTTTTACGTCAATTGAAGTGAGATGATAACGACTTCTTTTTTCCTAGTCGGGGAAAAATAAGTGAGGGACTTATTTTTCTCATCAGCATTTGAAGCATCCTTTGATCGATTGCATCAAGCTGTGCGACAGATGTTCGTGGAGGATTTTGTTTTTTGTCGACGGGGGAAACTGCGGCACTTAAGCTGATGTATTTGCCCATCGCTTGTATATCTCTGATAACTGCTTTCCTGGAGGGCAACAACAATGTCTTCAATATTTCACTCCTATCAAGCCTCACCGCCACTTTGTTTTTTGTTTTTTTCAGTGCAGTGCCAGAATGTACGTGTTGGGATACTTATATGGGCGGTTAGAGCATGTTGACGAAATGTGTGAGGAGTAAGAAAAAATACCATATTTTTCGGTGTATAAGGAGCACCGGAGTATAAGGCGCACCTACAGAGCGCACTTATTGGCCATTGTTTACTGCTGGTTGAAAATATTTTGCTGCTTCATCCTGAGCCCTGAACATTTTAGCGATCCGTGGTGGATCTCTATTCTTAACTGATGGTCCCACTTTCGAAAAGATTCATAAATTGGACACATTCACCTAGTACACCCCCAAGTACAGTATGTGGCGCCCAATGCATGGTGTATTTTCAAACTTAAACCTGAGTATAAGGAGCACCTTCAATGAATGACAAAAGTTTCCCTAATATAATATATGAATATATAAAGGTTTTCCAAATATAAGGCACACCATATTATAAGGCACTAGAGTAGAGGCTTGGGTTACGTACGACTTCTATGGGTGGAAAATTGAGTCAATGGCTGCTGACAGTCATTACGAGACCTGGCTCAATATGACTTCACATATAAGGCGCAGGGTCCTCTTTGGAAGAAAATCAAGGATTTTAGGTGCGCCTTATACAGCGGAAAATACAGCTAATAAAAATAGAGTTATTGACAAGAAAACACGCGTGGTCAAACACAAGATGAGGCAATATATTTAACTACCGCGCGGACGAGACATTTTTTATCACCACCCCCATAAAAACCTTGTCGTCTCACTCGACCTGGCAGTTATTAGTCAAAAGTCGCACTCTTTGTTTTTCTCCATGCAGCATGAAGGGATTGGCTCTCTGAGTTGCAATTGTCCACATGTTGTAACTCTGCTTTATTGGCTACTTAACACCAAATCTACCGTTTATTTACCCAAACCGCATCTCTTGTCCGACGTACTTGGGCATATAATCGTTTTGACCTTCTCCTTGCGCTGTGTTTATTCCCGTATGACTAATTAAAGAGAACTTATGTTGATGACAGTTAAATACCGCATAACATTTTAGAAATACCCAGTGTGGAGTTTGATTGTTATCCCTGGGCCCGTGTGGATTTTCTCCGGGTTCTCCAGTTTCCTCCCACATTCCAAAAACATGCATGGCAGGCTGATTGAACACTCGAAATTGTCCCTAGGTTTGAGTGTGAACGCGGATGGTTGTTCATTCCTATGTGCATTCAGGGTGTCCCCCGTCAAATCCCCGAGATAGGTTCCAGCACACCCCGCGAACCTAATGAGGATGAAGCAGTCTGGAAAATGGATGGATGGATTTTAGAATTCAAGATTGAAGTCAATATGTGTACTGTTGTAATCTTTGTCCTAAATCTGTCCGGTATAAAATTGTTTAACTCTTTGTGTTCGGAAAATGGAATTCTACTACTGGAATGTCGATTTGAATCGCTCCCTAGCCCATGCGAGACATTCCAAGAGTCCATGAATATATCATGTCCAATCGAAGAGTGTCCACAAACGTGATGTCATTTACTTTGCGTATTTGGAGGTATGGCAGGTGAGCAAAGTGCCGTTGTGTCCCATCCTGCCCCATTAATGACATGCTTACGTTATATTGGATCAAAAAGCAATTCATAACGGATGCCTTGATAATGGGTTTAGCATTTCTGACATCTCATTAAGTCGCATACGATATTTGCAAAGAAGTTCCGACGCGCGATGCCCGCAGGCTGCTTTCCCGTGTACTTCTCTCGGGCCACATTAGTGTATAGCATAGCTGTTATTGACTGAATGTGCCATTTGGCCATTGATTGCAGTGGAAGCCATTAAGGTCAGAGAGATTACAGTCTTGCAAAGCACCGATCCCAAAGCGGAAAACCAGTGCTGAAAAACTGTAGCAGAAATGAAATATGTGATGTACAAAGTGTAATCGGCTCAACAATGATGACGCCGATCTCTTTTCAGCTTGGGGGTATATGATGATGGCTTTCGTTTAACTTGCCCCACATTTGATATTTCAAGCTCACATCGCTTACAAGAGAACAGTAGGTTTTTGGCCTGTGTGACAGCCTCCAACAATGTCTTTAGCCGATCATTCCGATTGACCAGCGCTTACTATGCAGCGGTTGATGGAGGCGGGGTCACAACCTGCAATGGATGATTGGTGAGGGGGCCAAAAGGCTATGCGCTACCTCAGTCGGCTCGGCGGCATTCTGCTCATATATTTATAGCGATACTGTATTTAATTGAGTTTCATGCAAGAGGGCTGAATTTTAAAGAGCCCCGCCGTAAATGAAATTGGAGGCATGCAGAAAAACAATCCGCAGTGCAATAAGCATGCAAAAGGCACAGTCGTGAGAAGCGCGCCCGAGCTCGTAATGAGAACGCATTTTGAAAATGGAGCACAATGGCCGACAGTGTTTTGGATGCCGAGATGTGTGCGGATGACCTTACGGTTGTTCTTTTAAAATGTTAACCGATTCAAAGACTGGGGGACCTCTGCAATTGCAACCGATTGCGATGATTTCATCAAGTGCAGAAAGCTAAAGTCAAGCAGGCAGCACGGAGGACGTTTATGTGTGCACTTTTTGGGCAATGCGACGTATGGCAGTATAAGCCATCAAGTTAGACCACTAGTTGTTTTTTTCCCCATGAGAGAAAAAAAGTGGCTTTTGCTCGGGGTATATTTATTCAAGTGGACGTCTCGGCGATGTATCTATTAGAGCAGAGGCCACTTCACTCCTGTATTTTATCTTTTATTGCATGAGACAGTCGAGAGCACATGCCCCAGAGGTGAAAAGATTCCATTGTCAAGGCGATAAAGCGCTGCAGGAAGGCGTCGCCAAGTGTGCAGCTTGCCTCCCGCGGGGTCAATATTCAAATTCATTGTGTTTATCGGATCATAAAATGAGCATGATAGATTAATTTGCATTGGGCCGGCTCATCAGCCACAAAATATGAATGCACAATCTCCAGACCGCCTACCCGGCGGTTCGTCGCCCAGAGGAAAAAACTGGCATCTCCAAATGTGATTTCCTTCGAGGACGCTTGGGTGGAGGACCGCGGAAACATCACTCGCCATGATTTGCACTCAATTATTGCCTCTTGCGGCTCGAGTCGACATATCAGACACAGTTAACACAAAGACGAGTGTTATCGCACGTTGAATGTAATCAAAGATTCTATTGAGCGTCATTACAATGAACACTGTTAAATGTAGGACTTTATGGAAATCACGGTGGGTTTGCACCGTCAGAGGAAATTGACTGCGTTTTCTGAGCCATCAAAGCCAGTTACAGTGCTGTAGTCTAAATGCAGGAGTGTATGCGTGTATATGGGGACTGGAGGGGGTCACCTCTTATCCAGAGCGAGCTTGTCACGTGCGTTTTTCTTCCTTTCTAGAGTGTGAATTCATTTGAGAGCAGCATACCAGCTGCAGCAGGGAGGCAGCGAGATGCGATACAGGGTGGCCATCATGAATTAAAAAGGGCAGCCATTTAATCCCAGCTAAAAGGTGACGTGTGGTAAAATTTAAAATGGTGCAAAAATGGTGTTGTAAGCAATGACACATTGCAGTTCTTGACCATTGAGAAAAGCTGAGTGAGTTGCTATTTTTTACTCAAAAGGTATGGTGGGCGACTGTTCCGCAGTCCCCCCAAAAAACGCAAAAATGTTGGGATGAAAATGACAGTGAATCTTTCGCACCTTTAATCATTTTTTTCTGAGCAAATGTGCACCTGTGCACCCCATTGAAGTTCATAGAGATTGAGAATAGGCGATATATACATGCTAGTTTAAAAAAATTACAATACTGTAAGTACTACAATACTCTTGCATTAATTAGCGATAGCGCCACCCTGGGAAAGAAACTCTACCGAGAGCAAGGGTGTGATAGAGCGGGCCACATCGTAGTTACGGTTTCCTCTCAGGGGCTGTTATGAATTTGGGGAAGCCACTAGAAATGCTCATCTCCTCTACATATTACATGTAGAGCGCACAACAAATTAATAATTAACTAGTTTTCAATTTTGTAGTAAAAAAAAAATCATGGCACTTGACATATTTGATTTGCTTTTATGGGCCGAATAAAATGATGTGGCGGGCCAGATTAGGCCTTGACGGGCCTTGACTTTGACGCCAGTGTCCTCAAGGAACTCCTGGAATCAGCTAACACAATTCAGATTGACTCATTCACTGCCATTACCGAATGTATTCAGAAATTGAAAATATGACATGACGCGCCATTCCCCAATTGTTCGGGTTTTGGTTTTTCTTGCGGGGGGTGCCGATAAAGCGCTGGCCAGACCTCTGTCAATGTTTGTTTCCTTCTACGAGGGGGCAGCACTTGCCTTTTGTACAGCCGCCCCAACTTGCACCTCATATTACTCCAGAGTTAAATAATTTAGGAATTAACTCAGTTGTTGTTAAAGCGCTATATAAACCAATATGTATGCATTGCACTGTATTTTGGACAGCCACCCTCATTTCAAGCTCATATAACTCCAGACCCATATAATTTAGAAACTGTAACTCTTTTTTTCTGATGAAAGAAGAGAGTTTCTTACGCTGCATTGAATGTTTACGTCGTCCTAAAACTCAATATTTAGTAGATCCTGGGATTTATAGTGAAAATGACGAAAACCCTAGCACTGGAGTGGACACATTTTTCACATCCGTCTGGCAGTGAATGAGTTAAATAGCCTGTGTGCAGCAATTGTGACTACCGTGTAATTATGATTTGATGGATGCCATATTTCAAGTCGTCAGCACGTCCAACAAAACCGCAAGGAGGTGATGCTGCATTTTGGCTAACTGAACCCTAAAATAAAAAAAGATTAATGGTAAGTTGGATGCTAATGTTGATTTCCTGTGTACTTTGGTATCAAAAAGTGTCTCGTTAATTTGGCCGAAGGAAGATAAATGGGTGACTTTCTCGCAGTCGGTTTGAAATATGACCCATGTTGGTAGTTTGCTGGTCTCGTCCATATATTTTCTCCACGATCCTGCTTGTCAGTCCGCGCGTCTGCGCGAGTGCGTGGCAGACCGGCAGCAACCAGGCAAAAATGAGCAGCTGCAATTCAACATCACTGATGTGCCGCGGGGGGAAACTCGTCCTCGAGAACCAGGACGACTCCAAATATAATTGTTTTCAATGACATGTTGATCCAGTTGCAAACGCAGCGGCGCTGGGAATCGGTGAAAGAAAAATGCTGAATGCGCATAAATGCATCGTTGATCACCAAGGGAGACAGCAGGAGGCAAATAGGGAAGAGACACAAACTGGAGCCGGTACAAAGATGATAAAATCTGATTTTCATTGCATTTTTATGCATATATATAATTTTCTTTAATTTTAACTGTCATATAAGGGAATCTGAACTTCGCTGCCTTACCGTCAATGGACGACCAGTATGTCCAAATTGTTGAATCTCATTGCAGGCTCAGAAGAGATCTTTGTAAATCCGTTTCAATGGCTGATGGGGGATGTGGAGTTAAGGGGTGATTACATAAATTATCAGGGAAAAAAAACAGCCCAAAGTATTGTCGTTTAGTTACACGTCAGAATGTCCCATGCGCGACATGAAAGAATTGACGCATGCATGGCGAGTCCGATCTGCAGACTACAGTCAACTGCAAATGTGCTCTCTCGCACTCGCTCTCTCTCTCTCTCTTTCTCTCTCTCTCTCTCTCTCTCTCTCTCTCTCTCTCTCTCTCTCTCTCTCTCTCTCTCTCTCTCTCTCTCTCTCTCTCTCTCTCTCTCTCTCTCTCTCTTTCAACCCCCTCGTCCCTCCCACCCCCTCTCTTTCTCTTGGCAATGATGTGATAAAGAAGTATTCAAGTTGAGTTAATTGATAGCAACAGTGCCAAAATCAAAATCTGACTCCCCTTGCATGTGAAATACACTAAGCAAGAAAGAGTCTAGCAAACCCCATATCCCCTCCCCACCTCCTTCCTTTTCCGTCTCTCACAAAAAGCGCTAAAAAGAATTGAATTAATGGCCATTTTGGTTCGAAAGGAAACACAGCCATCTGGATCAACCTCCTCTGCCTCGTCACTGTAAGAAAAAAGCAAAAGTTTGCAAGATAATGTGTCATAAAAAATATAAATTGCTAGATGCTGTGAGTAGCACTGGTAGGTAGATTCATCTCGAAACAAAAGAGCGACAGTGGTAATTAATTTGGGACCGCCATTTTGCACATATCGCACCATCTCCTGGGTTAGTAATTCAATCAGATGGACATGTCAGGATTCATTTGTCCTATTTCGCAAATCTGTCTCCATTATCAAATAATATTTATGGTGGACTAGTCATCATCGGTGAAAGGCTCCGTTTAGCATTTCAGTCAAATAACAATGCGATGGAATCAAATTTGTACTTCATGTTGATTTTTGTTCATGTTGTTGCTATTTTTGCCTTTCACGCATGAGAGTTGAATTCTGTTATTGTTCAAATTGGTATTGAGTTTCTCTCACTTGTCCGTCCGTTGTGATTTGCATTCTATAAAATAGATGGATGGAGGGCAAGAGTGATTTGGCATGCAACCCCACCTCGCCTAATCGACATTGAATGATGCGATTAGACATTAAATGACCCATTATATGCTCACAGGTCAAAAGCTCATAACGGAGCACTTCAGACTCACAAGTGGGTGCCGCCCTTCGGAAATGCTTATCAACTATACTTGTGGTTTTGATGGGCACAGTTGATTGTACAGGTCTGCTTTTGATCATCACTCGAGGTGCAAACACTGTTGATGAAGACGTGATTGATGAACATAAGTGCTTTCAAATATTTTTTTGGGACACACAGGGAAAAAACGATCATATATACGACATACTATCACACTGAATATAGTCGTACTATTATTTGGGAGCGCTGTAGTTTTTTTTTTGCAGAAAATCTCCTGAGGCTTGTCTTTTAATACGTAATGCTGAGGCTTCATGTGATGAATCAGTTTTGATGGCTGTATTACTTCATTTGCAAGACGGCCGCAACATTATGCAGAGCGGGTTTTGCTGCGTGCAAGTCAAGCAGCGATAACGCGATACCTAATTTGTACTACGGAGGAATGCCGGGATTGCCTCTTTAAAAAATGACCTTTTCCTCTGAAGTTGAAGGCTCATGCTTGGCATTGGATTGATTTAGCCTTCATTAGTCTCACAGTGGAGCAACACACATTTCACAGCAGCAAAGTAATGAAAGTAAGAGGAAAGAAAAGGAAGAAGTAGAAAAACAAAATACAGGACCTGCTGTAAAAGCAGGCATTCTCGCTGCGCTATCTTGAAGACAAAAGAACAAAAATAAAGAAATAAAAATGTGACAACACAAAGACACAGACAGTCATTCAATCTTAAGTACTTTCTGCACCCTCTTATTTGCATGAAGCAGTTCTCGATGAAAGAAAGGATCAAAGAGTCCTTTTCACCAGTGGATCAGGGACGTCATGGTGAAATGTGCACATCTGCTACAAGCTAAATGTTGAATGCAAACACGAAGCATCCATTGACGAAAATATATTGTCTCACATCTCCTGTCCCACGTAAATCCGCTTCAATTACAAGCGGCGACAGTCCCACATACGTTCCTTTCTTCTCATTGCGGGGTCCTCAAGCCATGCATCGCTGCTGTGCAGCGTTGTGCAGCGATGCCAGTCAAATGGCATCAATATTCCTCCCAATACAAAAATGTTGGCCTGTTACCATTTTCATAGGTGCTCGCCAATCACATTTATTTTTCTACTCAAATTATTTTGTCCAATCTTTCAACGCAATCTGGTGCCCGATGGCCTTTGGCCTGGCCTGGTAATTTTAAAGGTTTTCAATGAAAGTGGTAGCAGGGTAAGATTGATGAAACTCATCTGGCAACTCATCCGTTATTCTCAACATGAACATTATTCATAGACTCCGAGTGGCGAGTGATGACAAGCGGGACTTGGCACAGCTGCTCTTTAACATCTTGCCTTTTTAATGTCGCTACAATTTGTCATGTTGAATTTTAGAGCAATCGACTGCCCGTTTATTGACCTATTTTTGATTTATTTGTGACGAGTCCAAAAAGATTGCCGTGAATGAACTTAGCATTTCGTCCAGTGAGTTTCATATGGCCAGCCACGAGTTCTGCAGATGCAGCCTTGAACCATCTGCCAGTGACCGTTGTTTTGCCAAATCACCACTCGCGGCGTGTGCCTGGCAGATTAGCCGGTGACATCATGCTTTTTTCGAATAATTTGACATGCTCTGTTTTCCTTTCTCCAACCCTCGCCGCACACGTTTCCTTTGACGCTTGTCAAACCCCCAAATAAATGCAAAAATACACTCGCGCGCATACAACGGCATCAGTAAATATCTCCTGCACAATTTGTGTCACTCTCCATTTTCCCTGCAGATCTAATGGGGAGTCAATTTGTCCTCATCTACATTTCTATCTATTATTCATCTTTTCCGCACACACAGCTTGCAGTTTCTCGCTTTTAAGCTAACTCTCATGTTAACTTTTTATTTTCATTCCCCCCCCCCTTCAGCTTCCCTTCTGCGTTTCCTCTCAGCTCGGCTTTGAAGTTCTGGTGCCGGCCCCAAAACTAGCTCCCCGGACAAGGTAAGAATTATTCTTTTTTTTTTCATGTGGGATTTAAGTCAAATAAAAATTCATTTACCATCGAAAGCTGCTCTGTTTTGAATGGAAAAGAGTCAAACCATTCCAATGTCTATTTTCTGTTTTGAACACATCAAGGATGACATTTGAAATGCGTATCAGGCGCATTGATGCAGGCCCAAACAAAAATAACCCCTTGCCTGCCACATTGACAACTTCAAGCGAGTGGGCGTACCAGACCCTCAGAGGCTGTCAGAATTTACGACAATCTCGAGTTGAAATCATTCAAAGGGCTCCGCTACTTTTGTCGCGTTTGAAATCTATTTCTGAGCCATTCATCATCCAAGAATACTTTTCAACGGAGCCCTGCAATTAAGCCTTGCCGTGCATTGAAGGGCCAATGAGCTGAAACGTTAATGATCCCGAGAGAGGACATTGGGCTGTTGAATGTGGTCTAACAATATAGCAATGCAGTAAATAAAATAGTCAATAGTGTTCACCCCCCCCCCTCTTTGCAGATACATACTGTGCATAAGTACACACTCATAAATAATGAGGTTGGCTTCCTCGCCCTTGCATATCTCCTGACTTTCATCTGCGCTCAACGGAGCTCCTTTCCATTTCAAAGCTGCAACTACGCCGCCGCCACTTTCTCGCACGCCATCTGAAGCGGCATCGGGCCAGGTAGCGCTTGAAACGATGACGACGGCGGCCACGTTTAACGTAGAATGGGATGAAATGACAGTGAATAGGTGGGGTTTAAACATGTGACTCAACAGATGTGTGTTTAGTGTTTGCACATGTTGGATGTGAACCACATTGCAGCTCTGAGTTGTGTGCAGTCAATAAAGTGAGTGTTTTAATAATTTGATTTATTTTTTGTTGTTGTCAAAGCATATATATATATATATATAAATCAGACCGGCTTTTTTTTAGCCCAATGCATGGACTAACTTGATGAGAAGGTTTCTTCAGCCGTCATCTGTACAAATGTGAAGGTTTCGGACGTTCGCTGACGAAGCCTCGTGGATAGGAGGCGAAACGTCCGAAACCTTCACATTTGTACAGATGACGGCTGAAGAAACCTTCTCATCGATGGACCACTCCTGTACGACTGAGATCTTACACAGATGGATTAACTTGAGGATTTTTTTTATTTTGCAAGTCACGACATTGTGCTTACATGTTGAGTATGTGTCATATTTCGGTTTGCGCCCATCAGGTTGCACTGTAGGGCCCCGCCTGCAGCTCCAGAGGTGATGGTCGTTTTAATCAGTGGCAGTTATAAGGACTACCGGCATGACTATTCAATGTCAGGTCATTGTTTGTTTCACCTTGTCAGGCTTGTTTCATCTTGTCATGTTTTAACTTGTGGTTTTGTTTGTTACTTTGGACTTTGTTGTTTGAGATTTTGTTCCTGCTGACTTTATTTAATGCAATTTGTCAAATATACTCCCTGCTCCTCCCTCCTGTCTGCATTTTTGTCCACCACCACCAACTTGCAAATCGTGACAATATGGGGGTTAAAATGTGATTATGTTTATTAATCGAGACGGTTGGTATTTGGAAGACAGCATGAGACTTGGAAGGGCGTGTGTGTGCGCATGTGCGTACACACTGGGAGTATGCAAGTAGGGTAATATGTGAGTCGAGGTGGTAAAGTGCAGTCCAACCAAGCCTGCATGGCTCTCTGTGGGGAGTCATGCGACATGTTCCGAGATAAAACTCTCCTTGGATCAGCATATTGAAAGATTTTTTTTTCTCAGCAGAATTAGCTCCTTGAAAAAAAAAATCATTTGCATACCAAGTGACTGTGAAGCGGAGTGCGAAAATAACAACTCAAGCAACTTGAATCCTTATCCTTTATCCGTGTGTTTAAAAAAAAATTGCACCTCATTTATTTTGTCTGTACGTGTTTGTTGTCACCCCCGCACTCATGATAAAACCGAATAACACCAGTGAATTAATTCATTCAATGCCATTCCTGAATGTATTCAGGAATTGTAAAGCATGACCTCATTGACATCATTGGTTGGTTTTTTTTTTCCTGTGGTGGGTGCCAATAAAGCGCTGGTCAGACCTCTGGCAATGTTTTCCCCTTCCATGAGGGTGCAGCGTTTTCCTTTTGTCCCTGTTAGCGCTTTGTTACAGCTTCAGCTATTGTTAAAGCGCTATATGAATCAATATGTATATCTTGCATTGTATTTTGGACAGCCGCCCCCATTTCAAGGTCAGATAACTCTAGACCCATATAACTTGGGGATTAACTTTTTTCTAATGCAAGAAGAGAGTCTGAGGTTACTTACGCTGCATTGAATGTTTATGTAGTCCTAAAACTCAATATTCTGTGGGTCCTGGAATTTAAGTGAAAATGACAAAAACCCTGGCACTAAAGTGGACACGTTTTTGCACATTGTCTGGCAGTGAATGAGTTACATTTTCTGTGCCAAATGCAACTTCAACTGTCAAAATATGTGAGCTTGGGTGTTAAAACAGTCACATGGTTTAAAAGCAAGTGGAATTTTGGGGAAGACAACAGCTAGGGAATAGAGGGGTTGAAGAGGGGGTATTTCCAGTGGTAGGTTGTTATTGATGTGAGCCAAGGCTCACAGAGATGATGCTCCCTGGTCACACACCAATGACAGCGGACTGACTATCAGGAATTTCAGTCTTTTACTTCCTATCGCCGCTGTGACCCGATCGTTTGTTTTGCCCTCATGAACTCAGCGTTGGTTTGACGGGTTTTGACACAGGTTTCCAAGGAAGCTCCGCTTCGGCAACGGCAAATGACGAATGACACGCTTTACACGAAATACACACGCTTTATCAGGCTGGGAGTTTTCGTTTTGATATTTTCCTGGCCCTTGAAAACGAGTATTCACACGTCCAATCAATTTCAACATAATTGACGGCAAGCGGATCTCAAAGGTGCAATGTAGCAATTAGCGCCGTCAGCCTCGTGTTTTATTTTCCCTGCCGCGTTTTGCATGAGTGGCTAATTTGCCGGAGGTTGTCATCGTTGCTTTATTGCTCATAGTTTCCCTTACCATCTTTTGAAAAATTGTTTTGGGGAATGGAGAAATTCAACCTGACAAACTTGTCGCCACCTGTGATCCAACATCTCGTTGCGACAACTTCATTGGAAGTGACAACTGGGATGAATCTCGTGGGAGGAAACGTTTGGTCTGTTAGACATGGCAAACATTTTTTTTTAATCATAAATCAAAATATTCTGCATCAATAGACCATTGTGAAGGGAACAAAAGTTGAAGAACATTTCCTTCCAACTGTGCTTTTTGCTTCCTGTGCCATTTTTTTAGCTTCTGTTTTGCTGTTTTTCACTCACAGAGCAGCAAATTCTCATCATTTAAGGCTCACTCTTCTGGCTTTCCCTCACCTTTTTTATTTTTTTGCTCCACAATCTTAAAAGCATGGCTCAGCGGTGACCCAATTACTCGAAGTTGTGCCTCCCTGGTAGGATGCAGCCATGTCGCTCCCAGGGAGAGACTCGACTTGCAGCACACCAATCCGTCATTCTCTTTCGCCTCCTCCCTCTTGTCACATTTGTTCCTGTCGTGCAAACACATATGCTGCCGGGCATCCACACCTGGATCCTCATACACGCCCACAGCTGGTCTGGTAAACACATTTGCAAATTAATATGAGACAAATTTCATCGAGTTTGGACTGGAGCTCAGATTTACTTCCAATGTGCATTTACTTACCATCTCCAAAACTCCTACGCACTTTTGTGTACTGCTGCGTGACTCTCGGCGGGCGTGTGACACACCTTCTTCTTTGTTTTGACAGGCTCATCACCCCGGCCCCCTCGCAGTCTAATCCTGTCTGCATTTTCCCGCAATTCAATAATTAGGATGCAGCAGTCAGTCGCTCACTTTAACTATAAAAAAAGTCAAAGTCAACTTTATTGTCAAATAGGCTAATATGCATGACATACAGCACAGATGAAATTACAGTCCTCTCAGACACAAAAAACACAATTGATGAGCATTTTAAGTGAATTTGTATATTTATCAATAAGTATATTACAATTAGGAAGCTTCTGCAGTCATTAGAAGGCATCAAAATGTTAGAAGTGGCTGAAAAAAAATAAAACGGCAGCCTAAGATAAAATCAGTGTGTTTTCTCCCATGGCCACAATTTATCAGAACCTCGCCATGTTCCGTTATTAAGATAAGAGCCTGCATTTGTAGCCTCTTTGTCATGCTGACATCCTAAAAAACTGTTGCTGTGAGCACAGATTCGGTCTTTTGGTTTTGTTTCTCGGACTGAACATTTTTAATGTGGATTTTTATTGTATTTTTTTACGGCCTTGCTTGTCTGCATGAAACGTGTTTTGGCTCAGAGAGGTCAAAATACCTACTTTGTCAAATAACCTCTTGACTACTTGCAGACCTTCGCTGCGTGATTCTTGCGCCGGTTTTCAACATCATAACTTGTCGATAGGGAATGCATCAACATTGGGAAAGTTCTGTCTGACAAGAACTGCTCAATTCAAACAGGAACAAATGGAAAAGGGTCAAATCCTGTATGTGACAGCCTGATTGTGGATGCAATGCGAAGGCTATGCTAAGGACCATATTCCGCATGTCATCTTTTGAATCATAGCAAAGCCCCTGAAGCCTTTTCCAGTGGCCTTGAATAGTTAGGCCCGAAAATATTTTG
The DNA here is from genome assembly GCF_051943395.1 of Hippocampus bargibanti. NCBI lineage: Eukaryota > Metazoa > Chordata > Actinopteri > Syngnathiformes > Syngnathidae > Hippocampus > Hippocampus bargibanti. The sequence goes on from NC_142752.1 coordinate 8,942,293, forward strand.
ACAGTGACACAAGTTTTATTTTAGCTGTTCAGATTCACATTCCAAAATACAGTAATATAATGAATATGGTCTTAAATTGCACAATTTCAGATGCAATTTGAGACTTTGCACATACGAATCAGAATAAATGTCTAGGAATTACAGTATAGACCTTTACACCCTTTATACCCCTTTTTCAAGGGACCAAAGTAATTGGACAATTGACTCAGAGGGCTCTAATTAACCCAGAAAGCCCCCTTTTTGTTAACCTGTCATCAACTAAAAAGGTCTGTAGTCAGTGACGTGCGGTGAGTTCCATGGCTGGTGAGGCACTGACGTCATCACAGTCAGATTTACAAACATATGAATTCCACAGAGTAGCTTATTCACCATTTGATTGGAAACAGTTAACGTTTTTAGTTTAAAATTTCATGTCAGCATTCTTTATATACTGTATACAAACTGTGGCATAGAAAAAAAGAATTTAAAAAAACGTTATCGTGTTACCTTTACTTATAAGTGAAGTCCAAGTCTCTCTGTCTCAATGGTGATCACTGCCAGTGAAGAAAGTCGTCCTTGATCAGTTCTGTTCCGACTGTATGTTTTCAGTCTTTGGTGCTGAGAATGACCGCTCCGCTGATGCTATAGTAGCTGTAACAGTGAGCACGAGCTGGAGCAACTTCGTCGCTTCAGGGATAGTTTCAATGAGATCCTTCTTGGACAAAAAGCTGAGAAGCTGTCCAGGAGATTTACAAGCATCCCTCACAGTTTGTGAGCTATACAGTCCAGTGTTGGTCTTCCTTTAATTATCTCCTGCTTCGATTGAAAGTCCAGTTTAGAAAATTCTTTCAATTTAGATATGTAATCCACCATTCTGAAAATAAGGCCAAGCAACACGAAAAAAATGACTGGACGGTTGCACTTAACTTACTAACTGTTTACTGTAGCTTGCTGTCACTAATTCTATTGTTCTGCAGCCGAGGAGTCGCAAGAAAAATCTCTAATCACCAGCACCCCCTGTCATGAGGCAGGAGAACTGTGTGCCTCACCTGTGCACACAGTTTTGCTAAATAAAATAAACACTGTAGTACAGTGTTTATAATGTACAGTGACTGTACATTATATACATCAGTTGAACTGTAGAAATTTAGTTCATATACTCAAAGCATTTGAACACTTTAATAGCGATATGCAGAGGGACAGCAATGCGGTCTAACTGCAGAGCAAGCCAGCACAGTTTGCATAGTGATTGCACAATCCATGGTGAGGCTCAGCACAGCCTAACCTGCATCCGCTGACTGGACGTCACTGTCTGTAGTTGATTGTAGGTGCGTGGTTTTGCATTTGGAAGCCGTTGTGACCACACGTCATGCAATCAAAAGAGCTCTCGCTGGAAGTAAAGCAGAAGATCCTGAGACAAAAAAAGAGAAGAAATCCATAAGAGAGAGAGTTGCAGGGCTTGGAGAAGCAAAATCAAGAGTTTGGTACATTCTAAGAAAAAAGGAAAACACTGGTGAGGTTGGCAATTCAAAAAGGCCTGGACGCCCAGGATTTTATTAGGGCAAAGAAGTGGAATATTCTGCAATGGCCAAGTAAATTTTCAGATCTCAGCCCAATTGAGCATGTATTTAACTTGCTCAGGACAAGGTTTAAAGGGGAAAGGCCCACAAACAAGCAACAACTCAAGGCTGCTGCTGTAAAAGCCTGGCAAAGCATCAAGCAGGAGGAAAGCCAACGTTTAGTGTTGTCCATGGGTTCCAGACTTCAGGCAGTGATTGGCAACAAACCTTTTTGGTTAGCTTACACTTGATTGTCCAATTACGTTTGAGCCCCTACAATGTGGCGTGTTTGGAAAAAAAAAAATGGACACAATTCCTTCATTTTCAGTCAGATGTTGTTGTCCAACTACAGTAAAGTCTCGTTATATCGCTATCGGTTATATCGATAGTACTGCTGATTACGATACTATTTCTATGAACGCAAGGAGAAAATTTACATGCCGCAGGATCGGATATATCGATAGTCCTGTTATATCGATATTTTTTCCGACTCCCGAGAATATCGATATAACGAGACTTTACTGTACTTGAATTAAATATTACACCTCAATTCTGGTCAACATATTTAATTTCAAACCCAACGTGGTTCCATGTTGAGGCCAACTTGTGAAAATTGTGTGTCTGTCCAAATATTTTCAGTGCTAACTGTGTTGGCATTGGAAAACCGGGTCATATTTGCAAACGTTCGGAATAATGGCTCCCTGTCGATCTCCCCTTGGTGCCTTTTTGCTGTTTGTAAACGGCAACAACAAGGGAGCAATGCCTCGAGCCGATTGGCTACAACTTTTCCTCCAGAACACTTGCCGCGTGGCGCCTGAAAGGCAGACAATCATCTGATAAAGAAACAAGCCTTTTTGGCACATTGCAAAACTTGCACAGCGACAGAAATCAGCAAGACGAAATGAGCCCCATTAAACTTGCAGGAGCGCTTCACACTGTATGATTTTTTTCTTCCCTCAAATAACCCTCATTGTGTTGTCTGTGTGTATGCATACGCTCACCAAATTGGCCAATCGTTTCCCGTTTGTGTGTGGCGCCGAGCAATCCCCGCTGAGCTATCTTGAAGTGTGCAAATGAGAGCTTTGTGGGTGTCTGGCTGCCAAACAGCAGCGTGACTGTGAGCATGCATGTGCGCTACCATGTTGCTCCCTGCTCCGAAAGACAAAGAATTCACTGAGTCAATGTGGGGTCGGAAGCTATTGATCCTATTTTTGGAGAACCCCCCTAACGCCCCTTCTATCCTCCTTGCTTGTGTAACACGCTCGCAGTCCATAAAATAACATGGCTGACATTTACTTGCTCTCTCTCCTCCGTCATTGTCTTTGCTCCTATGCACTAATTGACGGTGTTAACGGGCGATTTTGAAAGAACACTTTAAGCCAGATGTATGACAGACGGTAGCGGAAAAAGGAAGATTTGAAATAAAAGGAAGCACGGGGGGTTCCTGATAGTTACATCGAAAGCACAAACGCTCTATGCTACCTAATACAAGGTAGCTTTGATGGGTCGCTGTATTGGATATTGGATATGCCTTTATTCCTTCCGATTTGTCAAAAAATAAAATAAAAAAATGAAAATTCTTCTCCGAGCAATTCTAACAGATGCTTCCAATGAACTCTACACGGATAATGGCAAGTGTGCTTTGTTGCTGACATTATTTTCAAGCATCGTAAAACCACAGATGGCCCGAGCGTTTTTGTTCTTATTTTTTGATTTGTCTGACTGGTGAGAGTGCAGCACTGAAATCATTAGCGGCCATGTTTCCACTGCGCGCTGTTTACTCTGACGTGAACTAGAACAATCAAATATCGGTAAGGGGGTTTCTGCTGCTTTTGTGGAGCTGATGCATCGCCATAGCAACTGCTTTGACACTCCACTGCCACGATAACAATGTATTCTTGTCCTTGTTACCTTTTCCTGGTGACTTACAAAAAAAACTAAAAACTGGCATTTTTTCTAATACACGAAACATATTTTGATTGCTTTGCAGTAATTACGCCTGTGAGCTGGAATTTGGCCGACAGTTGCTTCAAATGGAGCTTTTCAGACGTGTCAATCACTGCTTGAGGTGACTGTCATAGGTTTCAATTGAGGACGTCCGTGTTTGTGACTTTTCCGCTGTACGACTGATTAATTCTCATTGGGCAAAAGAAAGATGTCTGTCTCACAATTGTTCTGATTCCTGGAGCATTTCTGTTCATGTACTTTGTATTTCAACCTTTAGGGGTGCTTCATCTCAAGTCTGACAAAGGACTCAAGGGTACCGATACAGACAAAAGAGTTGAGAAACGCACATAATATTTCAGTCTAACTCTGACAGACTTGAATCTTTCACACCTCCGGCAACTTAAAAAAAAAAAAAATCATGAACGGAATACTGAGTAGGCCCATCGGTATTCTCCGGTCGCGGCCACTGGGATCTTTCGCGAGGATCAATTCCCAAAGACGGACGGACACTTTTTGGCTGCTTAAATTGTTATGCTGATGCCGCGATACACTTAAGTGAGATGGATAGTTTTGTCCCGGCTCATCGCGTTATGTCGATAGACAATCAGCCGTAAACCAGATTCTCCCTTCAAGGTAATTGAGCCAATGCTATTAGCGCAAGGAGACTCTTAAGTGTTCCCAAATGACGCCGCGTCTTAAGACGTAGAGGATAGTCGTTTAAATGAAAAAGAACTCTTTGTGAAGCCGAAAAGGCGATTGCCAAGGCCTGTTCCATTCGGGAATCGCAATTTGGGAATTTGGTGTGCATTGCATCTGTGGTAAGCGGCCCAGAGGCTTCCAAGTGCGTGATCTTGAATGTGACTTTTAGTCAAAGTTAGCCATTCCGGGCATGCTCATCCCCTTGACCTCATCTTCCAGCTCCTGGCTTACTCTCTCCCTTGGGTTTCTTTCCAAATAGCTCATCTCTTTTAGCTCCAGCTGTGATGCAATACTTACTGAGAGTTATGCGCCTCGCCGCATCATCCTTTTCTCCTTTCATATCTGTCAATCAAAGTCCCCATTGACTCTGGCTCAAATCAACAATTCGGTCACATCCATGCCCCCACCGCTCTCGATCTCCTGTCCATCATTTCTTTTTTTCCCCCACGCCTTGGAAAAGGCCACGGATGGCAAATTCAAGTCAGTTGAGACAGCCAACCATCAACTACGATCGCTGATTGTCAGCTCTGCATGAAACAGAAGTCCAAGATGGCGCCCAAGTAGCCGCCGTCTGCAAGTGCTCGCACGAGCCTTGCTTTTTTGTTGTTTTTGTGTTTCATTTTGTCACTTTGTGTGTTGTGTGTAACGGATCCAGATTGTTTTTCAGCATTTTTGGCCACGACAATCTTTAAGGAGGAGACTCTGATGATTGGTTGCACCTTTTCGGCAGCATGAATATGCCAGCACTGTTTTTGATTGGGTGGAATGTCGAATATCTGTGCATTTGACTGTCATCGCTGGATAGCTCTGGGGCGATTGTACTTTTTTGCGGCTGTAATGGGCAGCCCCGCTTTTGTTCAGTGGAAAGATCGGTGCTATTGGACAGTATGTAGCATGACTTGAGGAGCCCACGATGAGAAGAAAGGAGCAACAAGTAACAAGCAAGTATGTGGAACGGCCGCGGCTTGGAATTGTAGTGGATTTTCGTGGGACAGATGGGAGACAATCTCTTCCCTCAATGCAGCTTCATGTTTGCTTTCAATATTTAGCTCATAGTAGACCGGGAGAATACACAATGACATCTTTGTTCTACTGATGAAAAGGATGCTTTGATTCTCTCCTCTTTCATCTAGCTGCTTCATACAAAAAAGAGGTACAGAAAGTGCTTACGATTGAATGACTGCCCCTGTTTTTCATGTTGTCACATTTATTTTGTTTTTTTGTTGTTGTTTTGGCTTCAAGATGGCACCACGAGAGTGGCTGCCTTTACAACAGGTCCTGTATTTTATTTTTCGACATCATCCGTTCCTTTCCTCTAGTTTCATCACTTTGCTGCTGTGATATGTGATAAATTTCTCCACTGCGAGACTAATAAAGGCTAATCCAATCCAATCTAGATGGTTGGGCTGGGTGTGATGTGTAACTGTGACCCTTCCCCCCTAAAAAAAGGAACAATCATTGGAGAAGACCCATACTAATCAAACCCGTTTGTTTAGTCTGCTCCCGATAGAAGTCCCAAACTGACTCGTTATCACTTGACACTTCATAAGTGAACCTCAATTGGACATCCTCCAGAGCTGCGACCCAGAAATCAGATCGTGAGTGACTGTGACACAACAGCAGTTTCCACCTCACCAGTGTGAGTGCGCTCGTGTTAGGATGCATGCGCGTCTCTCGTCTCGCTGCCGGACATTTAGTCTTTTAAAGGAGATTGCTTCGCCGTGATTCCTGCCTTTCCGTATTAGACTCACACAGAGGGTGTCAGCGAACCTCTTCTACTCTCAATTGAGAGTCCATCAAAGCTTGCTTGCGGTTAATTGAGGGAATGGCGGACAACTGAGCGATGGCTCTTGGGCGCTGAAAATCGAATCAAGGGGGGAATGCGTCGGGACTCATTTACCAGTGGCGGACCGTCAGGGCCGTCAAAGCCTTCTCTGCTGCTTAAAAATATCTGAATTGCGGACTGATGTTTATTTTATTTTGTCCATGAATGTTTATGAAATAATTCCAAATTGCTTTTCAGCTTCCTTTCATTACTTTTCCCTCTTTTGCACTGCTTCCAGACAGGTATTTTCGTATTGAAGCCTTTAACCACTCGCATTTCAGCCATCATTTGTTACCAAGGTCCGAATTCTATGGACACCTTCACAATCAGTTCTGCAGGCCCCGTCGCATCACATGCGTCGATCAAACTGTTGCTCTAACCAATCAGAATTTGAGTTGGCAAACCAACGCTTTCTTAAAGGCACTCGTCACCGTCAAGAGTTTTTGCAAACTATGATTGGCTAGTGACTAGCCAATAATAGTCAATCTAGCCAATCATAGTCAATCATAGGCCGCAGCTGACTTTCAAATTGCAGAGTTGTGCTAACCCCCAGCAAACAATACAAACCATTTAGTTGACTCTCCACACCCCACCGTTGCTGCCACCATCTTCAATAATGTCTTTGTGAAAATGTCTTATTTTGGACCCCCAATCCGTTCCTTTATTGATTGGCAGCAAGAATAAAATGACACGAGTACAAATTACCAATGCGAGAGAATCCATTCCCATGGGAACACGCTCCATAGCAATTCTCCACCGACCATTAACCAAAGCAGCATGTCAAGGTCTCCTTCACAAGTGTCAGAATAACATCATGGAAGCCGCTCTTGGCAATAAACATCTTACCTCCAACGCATTATACTTGGTAGTTTCTACAGTTTTTGTGGAAACTCTGCGCACTGGAGTGAAGAAGAACACCTGCAATCTAAATTTAGCTCAAATGTTCCTTATTACTCTCCCATTCTGTCACCTCCGTGCGCAGTCCTTGACTCTTGTACATTGTTTTGGCCGTCGAAGAAGGGCAAGGGAGGGGTCGCCTTGTTGTCATGAGAGTCGTCCATGAAAGCGCTCTTGTGTGTGGCTGCTACGATGCTGCCAGCACATCCCCGTAGGAGGTAAATGTATCAAGATAACAAGGCAGGAGGACTGTTACGCAGACGAAGATTTTTCACTATGCACAAAGCATCGCTCAGATTTATAGATTATTATGAATCTAAATGCTCGGTGTACCAGCGATTCAGTTTTACGCATGACTGTGAACTCAAATACAATTTTATTTATCATAAATTAATTTTAATTAACATATTCAGCCAATTCTATTTCTGCTGACATCAAGTTCTGCTAAAGCAAAATCTACGATATGGACTGTGAGTTTTTGTTTGTTTCCACGCGCATTTGTTTATAGCAAACATGAATCTGCTGTGATGCTGATGAGTGCAGTTGGTCCCCTTGGGGGGGGGGGGGGGGGGTACCAGCTCACCAAGATTAAAAGCCCCATCCGAGCTTTCTCTTCTCGTTGGTCTGCTTTATTTATCTGCGTTGTGGCAAGGTGGTTCGCACCTTTCTGTCTGTCCAATGAGCATCAATCTGTGTCAGGCGTCATCCATCTTGTCACCTGACTGCAACTTTTCCGTGTACTTTTCTCCTTGCGCTGTGTTCTGCAGCAAAAGTTTGGGTGGTCTCGTTCGCCGGTGGGGACGGCAAACGCATTGAATAAATGTTCTGCAAATTGTTATTTACAGTATATCTGGTGGAGGGTGAAGTGTACCTCTTAGCGTCCTCTGCGGAGTGCTAATTTTTCGCCATTCGCTAATTTTTCGCCACCGTTGTTTGTTTTGGCCTTGTGCTCATCTGCCATTCCAAAAGCTTTTATTCAAATGGAGCCGCCCCATCAAATACTCTCAGCATAGCCTGTCATCAAGCAAATTAATATGACTTTAAAGAAATATGCGATTCCAGAAATTGACAGTTAAATGTTCTGCTGAAAGTGTTGAAAATATTTGTGAATACTGCTTTGGTGTTTTAATATCTGTGGAATTTTCAGCGGTATTTTATTTATTTATATTTTTAGGTGTGGCGCAATTCAACACAATCCAAAGTGCATTACCGAGACGTCGAAATACATTAAAGATAAGACATTAAAGTTGCATTCAAATGACACAATGAAGACAACAGCCAAAACAAGCAAATAGTTTAAAGTTTAAAAGAGAAGAGTACATATTTAATGGAACAGCTACGGTAAACAATGTTTTACGCTTGGGTACAAACGAAAAGTTTTGGCAGAGCTTGGCCTGTCGAGCTAAGACTTAATTCACCTAGTTTGCTCTGCCGTCTGTGATGTACTGAGGATCGGATTGCTGGAATGTTATTTTGAGGGACATTTTATGCGACGGTTAAAGGACAACAGACATCACTTTTTTGTTTCCTAACTGACATCAGAAAAACGTTTTATAGCATCTAAAATACCCAAAACACGCAGTATGACATTATTAGTCAAATGCAAAACACCAATAAAAATGACTTGGTGTCTAAAAAGTACTTCAATTTGAAACTGGAAGTGGTCAGTTTCATGAGATCCCGCCCCCTTGTTCGTCGTGTCACGCCAAGACGTCTTGCCTTGCTCGAGAATCAAAACAATGGCTTCAGATTCCGAAAAGATGCTTTCTTGTTACTCATCCAGTTAGTTCTGTAGAGGAAAGCATACATGTTTGCAATCGATTAAATAATTAATTCCGGTCATTTTGATGCATTTGGAGAGAAATGTAGTGACAAACTCTTTAGTACTCACAGTACCCAAAAAAGGCAGAAGATGGCGACAAAGCTCCGTGGAAATTGTCTCCTGGGAAGTTTTGTCAGCGAATATCAAATAGAAGTCTGGGTGCAACACACAACGATTGACCATCGTGTTATTTATGTGTTTTCCTTCTAATTTCGCCATCAACACAGATCAACACGAAGTTTTCAGACCGAACAAAGTACCGCATAATGCATTGATGCCATGAAAGGACTGCTACAATGTGTCCTTTCTCAGTCAGGGGCGTTCCTTCCGTGACGTAAGGACTCGTCACCAACTCAAAAACAAGACTTCCGGAATATTCAGCGCAAGTCTTAAAACGTATATAGCTATATGCGGTGGAATCTTTGTAAAATACGCACAGTAGAAGTCATTTGAAGCGATTTTACAAATTATGGACACAACTTGTCCGGAGGCGTCAGTTGTCCTTTAACGGTCAGATTATTTCCAAATCTTTGCCTTTCAAACCAAAAGTCATGTCGAGTGTTCATGGGGTTGAGGGGGTGTTCAACAGCAATTAGTTCCTTCTTGCTGGTGCAAGTATTATTGTCTGGGCTACTCAGTGTTCGGCCCATTTACCGCAGACACTATATTTTTTTATCACACCCCTTTGAACTATTTGCCTAAACAACTTTCGGAGCATGCTTATTATGAATTCTGGGTCTTGTTTATTTTCTGAGAATCGACTGCACCTACTGGTAACTTGTCTGGCATGTAACAATCCAAAATATGATCACCAGGGATATTCTGGTTAGTGACATTGCACTGCTATTAATTTAAGCAGCCCTGTAAGTTACATGTTAACCAGATTTCCTAATTATTTTTTAACCAACAGTTACTTCTTAGTAGGCAGCAAAGATGTATACTTCCCCATATATGGTGACAAAAAATCAGCTCTTAGTCTTTTGGCAGTCATGTCCTGCTCTCCACAAGTCTCTCCCGTTCAACTTTGAATTGCTTTGATTCTATTTCCTGGCATTGGTTGCTCAATGAGCGCAAAAGATGTCGAACAGTGTTAATTCGTTCTCATTTGTGACATAAATGAAAATGTAAGAAACAACCCTCTAATTTAGGAACGTGAATAGGAACTGTTGTTTTTACTTCAAAGACACATTTGTGATCCATTCCCACTCAGCATTTTTAATGAACTGGGTCAAGGACCACTTCTTCATTCTTGGGCGGCTTTGAAAATGATGATTACGTCCAAACAACATTAGCTGTCTTTTCCCTTCCGAGATTTCATCCGAAGGTCACTTCTTTCATATGCAGAATGTATTTATTTGTTTTGCTATCTGGACGAGTTGACAAAATTGTCCTAAGATACCTTCAAGTGATATTTCAACACAATTTCTTTCTCAGGGGTTGTTATTAAGGGCTCCTCGATACGAACGAAGAGGGGGGGGGGGTCTTGAACTTAACTTCCCCTTGTTCAGCGGAAAGGTCAATGCTGTTGGACAGTCTGCGCCTGGATGGATGTATGGCTTGATTTCTCCACTGCGAGAGTAGTAAAGTTAAATCCAATCCAGTCCAAAGGCTCGTGAGCGCAGCGCGCCAATGCGTATTTGGAACTGTCGCGGCTTGGAATTCAAGCGGATTTATGTGGGACAGGAGATGTGAGACAATCTCTTTTCGTCAATGGATGCTATATCTTCATGTTTGCTTTCAACATTTAATTTGTAGCAGACATGCACGTTCCACTATGTCCGTGATCCACTGGTGAAAAGGATGCTTTGATCCTCTCCTCTTTCATCTAGAACTGCTTCATACAACAAGCAGGGTGCAGGAACGTGCTTAAGATCGTCTCACATTATTTTTTTTGGTTGTTTTGACTTCAAGATGGCACTGCAAGAGTAGCTGCCTTTACAGCAGCTCCTGTATTTGTTTTTCATCATCTTCTTTTCCTTTCATCACATTGCTGCTGTGAAATGTACATTTCTCCACTGCGAGACTAATAAAGGCTAATCTAATGCAATCCAATTCGGAAAAAAAATGTAAATATTACAAGTAATAACAACTTGAATTTTTGACAACATATCTTAATCAGACGTCCAAGAGCAGTCAATACAATATGTTCTTTTTTCTTTTTCCTGCAGGCTTTTTTGAGCCAAAGCTGCACTGTGATGGAGCTCTGCCCCGTTTGTGATTTGATTTACTTTATATTCTGAATACCAGCCACAGAAACTCAATTACATTTTATTACTGACAGTCGGGTGTCCTCCGAGTGCAGTGTCTCAGTCAAGATTGAAAAAGTCTTTTGGTGAGATATGGATGCGACCCCAGATCTAATGCACTTATCCCTAAGTCATGTAAATGAATTTTAACCTTTTGTCTTGCTCCCATTTTAAATTTAAACTCATAAAGTTACGTTTTACATTCATTTTTAGGGACACTTTTTCTTTTAGAAACACGGGACACAACATTTTCACCTGTATGCGGTTTTAAAGCAAGTCACACACCCAAAAAGCCGCGGAGTAACCACATGATAAAATATGAATGCGCTTGCCTCGTAAAAAGTGAAAGAATGTGACGTGAATGAATTCTCTCTCATTTTGGTGCAAGGACCAGAAGGGAGGCGTGTGTGAAACATTCATTCAAATGTTTCTTGCGCACACTCCCGGGCCCCCCGGCGATGATGAATACTGCATGTAATTGTAAAGAGGAAAAACAAAAGGGATGGGCTGAGCCGAGCATTAAGTGCTGCTTTGGTTTGCTTTTTACACTTTGCGCCGCAACATAGGTGTCGCGATGTGGTTGCGAGAGAATTATGGCGATGAGAATATGGCTCAATGAAAAATAAAATACGGTCCTTCCCATCTTGGCTCATTAAGCAAACAATGGCCGTTGAGTCATCAATATGTTTTCCTCTCTTCAAAGAAAACTGTTTAGTGCAAATTAATTTGTCAGTTTATCCATCGAGCAGAGCTTTAGTTACTGTAATTAAAACGTCTCATGATTACTAAGCTAAACTATTGACTGGGGCTCATTTTCCTGCAATTAAATTGCTTGACTACACCCCTCCCCCGTTATCTCCAAGTCTAAAATTTACCAGGAACCTCCTTGATTTTGCTGTCTGCAATTTTCTTTCCAATGTTTTGCTGGCCACAGATGTTTATGGAGAATCAATGGCTTGTAAGTGTTTCCTAGCAAAGCATTAATCACGATGCCGGTGATTGTCAATTATGTGGCTCTTGGTTAAAAATTAATACATTAAATAACCACGGAAGCACAAATTTGAGATGAGGCAAGTTGAGCGCACTCATATTTTAAGATATTCAAAAGTCATATGTCTACATCTCACTTATACTGGGCACATAAAAAAGTTGGATGCAGTGCTGCTAATCCTGGACCTCAGGGTACTGTTGAGGAGGCTTCTCCAGGAAGAGGAATGTTAACCAAGCTCTCTCTTAGAGATGAGGTGAGGAGCTTGGTCATCCGAGAGAGGCTCAGAGTGGAGCCACTTCTCCTCCACATAGAGAGGAGCCAGATGAGGTGGTTCGGGCATCTGATTAGGATGCCTCCTGGATGCCTCCTTGGTGAGGTGTTCCGGGCATGCCCCACCAGCAGAAGACCCCGGGACATGCTATGTCACCCAGCTGGCATGAGAAAACCTCGGGATCCACCAGGAACAGCTTGATAAAGTGACTGGGGAGAGGAATTTCTTGGCTTCCCTACTAAAGCTGTTTCCCCCGCTACCCGACCTCAGATAAGCGGCAGAAAATGGCTGGACGGATGGATGGACTGCCATTCCCGAATGTATTCGAGAATTGAAAAGCATGACGTGGAGAGCCCTTTCTGAATTTGGGTTTTGGTTTTTGTTGCAGGGGAGTGCGTTTCAAGCTTCGGTCAGACCTCTAGCAATGGTTTTCCCTCCCACGAGAGCGCATCATTTGACTCTTGTACAGCCGCTTCCATTTCAAGCTCAGATAACTCCAGACCCATATAACTTGGGAATGAATTATTTTTTTCTAATGAAAGAGTGTTGTCTAATGTTACAGTCAAAATATGTCCACTGGAGTGGACACATTTTACACATCATCTGGCAGTGAATGAGTTAATCGCCGTTGGGGGAGTCGGGTGGGTGAGGCAAGGAGGCAGATTAAAGTCAAGTGCACCTTTTTTCTAACAAGCCATCTCCTTTCTTCAAGAGGACGGGGGTGGAGGTGGGAAAGTCTTTTACTGTTACCCACCCCATACTCGTGATTCAGCAGATGGGATGATCATCTCTTCACACAGCTCTACCTCCAAGGCCAATCTGCCCTTGATCAGTCTGCAACCGCACGGCGGACAGCGAGCGGCTCTTTAAGAGACTTCCTTTGCTCAGTTTTCAAATACAAATGAGAGACCTTCCCCAAAGTAATTGACCTCCAATCCCACTTAGACTTGACCAGCTTTTGTGGCGTTCGTCTTAAAATTGCACTGCAGGTATTTGATGCTCTCTCGATATTCCAGATAGTTAACAGCCTCTTAGATTTTGCTCTGCCAAGCAAATGTGTGTCCGATTTGATATTTCGACAATGCTGAATGGCATAACTTCCCATTCATGATAATTCCCGCTACTTTGCATGTTCGGTCCCTCGGGCACGTGTGTAAACTATTCCCCTGCAGTGTTGTCAAACAGCCGACGATTTGCATCAGTTTGTCACACGATCGTTCCCTAGAGAATATGGCGGGGAATGTAATTAAAGTCGTGTTTTCGACATTGATTTCTTTTGCCCCCGGGGTACAGGAATTCCAATCAAATTTGGTCGTTTGAACAGCAAGTACTTGATGCACTTATGTGCAGCAATTCTCCGGGGTAAACTATCGCGCTGAAATACGTTTTGGTTCGCAAATGCTGTCACACTTATACTTTTAACTTTGCTGTGGAATTTTGTCCAAACTCGCCATAGTGACTGACGCGATCATTGGCGACTCCAGAGCCTTTGTCATCTCCCACGACAACAAATTGAGCCCACCACATGGGAGTTCGGGTGTTGACAGAATTGGGACAGCTGTGTCACCACCGGCATTCACACTAGCACAGGGATGGGAATTGTTGAATAAGTAAAGCGTGTGACGGAACTACAAAGAATCCTGGATTGCGAGGTGACACACCACCACCTGGTTCGTCCAAGGCAGAGGTAGTTCTCCGACCTGTTGGGTCTGGCATACCAGTTTTTGAAATGGATCATAGCCTAATTTTAATTATATTTTGTCCCTGAATTCTTACTAAATAATTCCAAATTGTCTTTCAGCTTCCTTTCATTACTTTTTCACTCTTGGTATGCTTCCAGACGTGTGTTTTCGTATTTAAGCCTTTAACCAATCACATTTCAGTCATCATTTGTTACCGGGGTCAGAAACTTACCTAGACACCTTCACAATCAGTTCAGCAGGCCCTGGAGCATAAAAAAAATAAATGTTGATGAAACTGTTGCTTTAACCAATCAGATTTCGAGCTAGCAACCCAAGACCTGCTTGCAGACGCTGGAAATGTCAGAGTTTTTGCAAATAGGCTAGTCACATGATTGGCTCGTCACTAGCCAAACACAGTATCACTAGCCGCTGGTGATAGGAGCATACTGGCCAGAGCTAGCACTCTGTATTGGCAGCGATCTGCATAAGCGAATACATTGTGTTCATTTAGTAGCGGATTTGTCAACCCACAATTGCTGAAGGAAAAGAAATGGATTTGGTTGCAGATTTACTGTTAAAGCCATTTTTATGATGGACTTTTCAAGAAACGTTGTACATCATTAAGAAAGGCCAGACTACCAGACTTGCAAATAATATTTCAATTTTATGAGGTTATTATTGATGCTTCGCCATCCTTCACCAATCATCTTCTCTGTTGTGTGAAGGAGCGACTTCTGACCTCATATCATGAATCCTCACATTGATGGTAAACACTCGAACAGTTTATTGACAATATTTCTTTATTCACGTTATTTCCTTGCTAAGTATACCCTCTAGTACAGTACAAGACATGTAGTAAATCACACCACACTTTTTTCAGCTGCGGATTGATTCTGACGTAGCAGTACTGAAGGCCTAGGAATGACATACATGGCCCGTCATTGCCGAAAAGACATAAAACAAAATGACGTCACTCTTGAATGTTTGAATGTTTCCTGTGTCGCTTTGACCATCTTGAAGTTCAACTAAAGTTCACGACTACGAGACGTTATACTGTACCTGTCCCTCCTGCGCAGTTCTGAGCTACTTTAAATCCAGCACCAACATAGGAGGAGGAGGAGGAAGAATAAGAATAGAACGCAACTCACTTGAAATTGGCGACACAACAAAAGATTTGCGATCGGGCCCTCTCTCTGCACGCTGTTGTTCATTATTCCATTAATCTGTTACCTCCCACTGCCGGAACGTCATGGTGGCGCAGGATGGGGGCACTCAAGCACCCAGATTCTTTACACTTTACACTATTTGATGTTGAGAAGCATGAATGGGAGTCTTTAAATAAGTCAGGCTTAAACCGAGTGAGGTTTTTGATTACATTTTTCTATGGTTTAGCTTTTTTTCTTTATTCTATGACACATTTCATGTGCTTTTTTTCTTGATGGTACAACTCCAGTTTGTCTACGGCATCACATGTGGCCTCGCTGTCATTTAAAAAAATCATTTTGGTCTCCCTCTTAATGGTACCAAACTGTGCAACCCGCGTGTGCCGAGACGCTAATTTGCCAAGAGTCATTCAATGCAAAGTCCGACTCTGGAAAAAAAAATGGTGCAGATCTAGCCTGCATTTGTATCAGCAACGATCTGTGTCGTGGCGTCTAATCTTTATAGCATGAAAAAAAACAACAGTGGAATTTATAGCGTGGCATTAAGGTCACCAAACTGATGGAGCACAGCAAACGGGTGCAAGAGATGCTCCCACCCGAGTCCCGCCCGGGACACACAAACACGACCCAAGCTCATAAATACATAAAATAATCATTTGACGTATTCTGCAAGGGAGGTCCGAGCCCCAAACACGAACTAGTCGCTCACCGGTGAACCCGAGTGAGAGCAAGTGGGGGGTTTGGTGAAGCTTTTCCGCATCCGACTGTCGCCTGACAGTTCTCGATTCTAGACGGATGATTAATGTGAGCTGCAGCTCAAACCAAATATCATTTGCTCAAACTGTCATCCGTAATATCGTCACCCTTTGTGCTTCAAATTTTTAATTTGTTAAGTCCATATGTGGCCCAAAGTTTTTTGTGATGTTCCCCAGGGCTGCATCTTAGTCCCACTTCTATTCTCTCTACATATGAACTAATTCACTGTCAGACATGTTCAAAACTATGTCAAATCCAGTGCCAGGGTTTTTGTCATTGTCACGTATATTCCAGGATCCACAGAATATTGAGTTTTAAGATAACATAAACAAATATCTTTCATCAGGTAAAAATAATGAATTCCTTAATTATATGGGTCTGGAGTTATATGAGCTTGAAATGAGGGTAGCTGTCCAAAGTACAATGCTTTAACAATAGCTGAAGCTGTAACAAACCGCTAACATGGAAAAAAGGGAAATGATTTTCCTTTGTGGAAGGGAAACAAACCTTGCCAGACATCTGTTTAGCGCTTTATCTGCACCCCAGCAAGAAAACAAAACCCAAACAAATTTGGCAATGGCAATTCTGGAATGGCTGTGAATGACTTAATAATTGAGGTCATGGTTTGGATACTTTTCATCTTTATACAGATGATGTTTTGTGTTTATTATTTTACTTTATGTTGACAGTTTAGTAAAGCGCTTTATTACAGCCTCAGCTGTTGTTAAAGCGCTATATAAGTCAAGAAGTATTGTATTGTATTGTATTGTATTGTATTGTATTGTCACAAGGTGGCCTGGGTGTCATCAATTATGGTGGCGTATATGCATCAACACAGGGTTGATAGGAGCGGTTACAATATGGTGTTTTTTATCGCCGACTTGGTCTGGGACCGTCAATCAATTCATCCGTTGAGGACTCGAGTGCCATAAAAAGTTCAGGAGTGACCATCGCCTGCCTTGATCGATCGATTGGGTTGAAATGTCCATTTTTTATGTAACGGGGACTTGCTCAAGGATTTGGCTACGTGAACAGCTTGCGCGAATTCATGAATTTCTTCCGCCTTCATTAAAAAGTCAAACTTAATTAGAAAGTTAGCTGCAGATGGGCGCTGCAAATTGGAATAATTGCCCATTTGTGCCTAACCCCAGCCGGCACTCCATTTTCAAGTGTTTAGTCTTCCCTCTTTAATGAATCTCTTCCAATCCAACTACTGGATTTACAGAGTTTTGTAACAGGATTCAAATCACACAACCCGAAATATTTAACACTGGCGTAATTGGCTTGAAAGATAAAATAACCGAAAACTGTAAGCGGAAACTCAAATCATTAGCACGCTGTCGACTAGATTTTGAATCTTACATAAAATAAAAATTAGAGCACTAGCCGAGCCAGCTTTGAAGTTTCTTCAAGACAACTCTTAATGTAGTTTGTGTGCCTTTCTGCATTGCCCTCAATGATGAGATGACAGACCATTTCCCAGCGGTCCAAAGCAACCACGCCGGAAGATGTTGCAGGCGGCACGTTGCTCTCCTCAGTGTCCTCAGCGTGAACTCGCTTTCATCCGCTAAAAAAGAATTTCAGAGAAATCTGAAAGTCTTGTTTTTAGTCTGTTGGAAAAGGTGAATGTTGGATCGTAGTTTCGCTCCGGCGCCTGGTTCAGGTCAACTGTAGGAGTCTGGCAGTGGTGTTTCCTTTTTGAAGTCTTCTAACCTCATCCGCCGCCTCTTGTGGTGTTTTTAACACCATCTCCTCTGCGCTCTCGACAATACGCTGCGAGGCTAAACAAACCTTTGGAGTGTGTACTCATGTGTGTACTTGTACGGGTTTAAAATAATAAACACAACACGGAACATAAAACACGTCCATCTCGTAGGCTTTGTTGTTTAAAGCAGAATCAGAATTATCTTGATTGGCCAAGTGTGTAGAACGCACACGGAATTTGTATTTGATAGAACACGCTGCACGAGTATCATCATAAAAAATATTTGCCATATTTGTAGTAAATCAAGTGTACAATTATGAAGATGTCTTTGAACGCCTCAAAGTGTCTGGTGCTGGAGATTATATTGGTCAGGAACAGTGGTTGAATGATTATAACGGGATGCTGTTCTACAGGTTTGTGCAAAATTGCAAAGAGGCACTATACAGTTCTATTTTGGGTTACTGTTTAGAGAGTTAATGGCGATGGGGGAAAAAGCTGTTTAAATGTCTGCTGGATTTGGGGTGCATGGATCGGTAGCGCCTTCCGAAGGGGAGTTTCTGGAAAAGGTGGTGGGCAGGGGGCAGAGGGTCCAGTAGGATTTTCCATCCCCTTGTCTTGGTTCTTCCAAAGTGCAAGTCCTCAAGAGTGGGTAGTGCGATGCCAATGATTTTTTGCCTCATCCTAAATGACAGTTGAAGTCGAATTTTGTCCATTTTTGTAAATTACATGCCCAAAACATGCACCAAAAGCTCAAATTCAAAGTCAAGAAGCTGTAGCATCTGGTGACAAAAAAAGACATTCTCCAGTCTCAAGTAAATCCATTTCACTCTCATCTCTCCCCATCCTCAACTTCAGCAGCCATTTTCAGGGAAGAAAACCGCTCACCCCACGAAAGCTAAACTCACACACAAGCACGTGTGCGCACACATGCACATTAATTTGTGAAGGTAATTACTGTATAGGGGAAAAAGTGTATTTATTTTCTTCCCTCCAAGGCAAGCTTAACGGAATTTTGCATGATAACAAATGAATTATTTACATTCTTCACAGCCTTAAACCTCTCTTGTTTGGAAAGCAGTCTTACAGTGTGTTTTTAACTCGCTGCCCCCCCAAAAAAATGAGCGTATGGAACGATTCAGCCCAGCAATTAAACGATGAAGTGGAACGTAATGACGAGCAATGACCTTCTTGACAAGCTCTACGTGGCTGACAAATAACCGTCACGCTCGAAATGAACCGAGAAGGGGACACGCAGGCAAATGATGGCCTTGATTTAAATGTCACTGCGTGATGTTTTTGTTGCTATGGAAACATTCCAATAACTTGATGTTGATGTTGTGTCTTGTTGATTTTTCTCTCCGAAGGATGACCAGAGTTGTATTTGTCCACCTAATGGGCTCGGTGAGGGGTGTTTGTCCATAAGGAAGCTTGTAAAGTGGTGTACAGCGTGAGATAGGAAAACCAAAATAATAAGCACCACTCACCCGCTCCCTACCTGTGAGGCGGAATGGAATTGTCCCCCGGCCTCTCGCAAATGTCAGCCAGACACCGTCAGGGGCGTCGGGAAAGACGGAATGCAGATTCAGAGGATTTCCAGAGTGCGACGGGGGCGTGATAAATTTATAAGAACCACACGTTTACAGGATGTGACGGACAGAAGGGGTGATTGGAAGAAGAAATAGTGCTGTCTACGCCCACTTTGATATTCGTTTTTTTCCTCCTGTTAAGACGACGTATATACAAATTGTCCGCAACCGTCATGAAAACCAGAGAGCTGTCAACGGATGATAAACAAGCCATCCTAAAAACGTTTTTGTCGCCGATATTGCTCGCAAAGTTGTTTCAAAACCTTTGGAGAGGTGTGCATGTTGGATCGAACTTACACAAATTCTTACAAATGGATTTAACCCTTTCAGGGACAACGGATGGTATCAGGTTACAACTCGCCTCCATTTGTCCACCAATAAAGCTCATCATTGCGGAATATGAAACAAATCAGACAGGTGACAAATCAAAACACAGCCAAAAACAAATAAATACACAAACCAAAAGTAAAGTGAAGATTTGTCACGGCCGTCATAGCACCTCCGAAATATCCTTACGAGCTTCCAGTAACACTTTGCAGCTGCACTGGTGTTGGTCGTTTTAATCACTGGCAGTTAAAAGGACTCAGGTGTCAGGTTTGTTTCATCTTGTCATATTTTGCTCCTGGTTTTGTTTGCTACTTTGGACCTTTCTGTTTGGATTACTCTGTTATTTGAGATTTTTTTCCTGCTGACTTTATTACATACAATTTCTCAAATACACCCTGCTACTCCCTCCTGCCTGTATTTGTAGGGTCCAATACCACCACCAACTTGCAAATCGTGACAGCAGCGAGCCGTTGCCTGAATAAAGAACATGACAAATATGAAACCTTTGATTGTTACCAACGGTCCTTCCGGTAACCGCATACTTAAAAATGTGCTTAAAATGCACAAACCAATAGTAAAGTTAAGATTCATCACAGCTGTCATCCACTGCTGAAAAAGACGCTTTGATCCTCTCCTCTGCTTCACGTCACAGAGGGTACACAATTGCTGAAGAAAGAACGATTCTCTGTGTCTTTGTGTTGTCATATTATTTGTTATTTAGTTTTTTTAGTTTTTTTTTTTTTACTTCACAGATGGCGCTGTGAAAGTGGATGTCTTTCCAGCAGCTCCTGTATTTTGTTTCTCTACTTCTTTCTTTCCTTTCCTCTTCCTGTCATAACTTTGCTGCTGTGAAATGTAAATTTCTCCAGTGTGAGACGAATAAAGGTACACCCAATCCAATCCATAGCACCTGCGAAACATCCTTACGAGCTTCCAATAACACTTTGCTAACTGAACAAATTTTCCTAAGCCTCATTACAATCAACATTTTAGGGCGCATGGCTGCCTCTTACATCATTGCTTCAGCCGTCAGCCAGACGAATGCTGCTTTGTTGAGCTGTCTTCATCTTTCTGCCTCCGCCTCGCTACTCTTCATCTCCGTTGCTGGTAATGGATGCTGAGACCTATCGATTTTTATACCGACGACCTTGATTTAGGCCGATGTCCATCTTCAATGCTGCTACTTGAGCTATTACTGTTTTATTTTTGTTTGTTTTTTTCAGAAAAGCACGACAATGTTGACCGTTTGCAATTCCTTCGAGACAACTTTTGCGTCGCAATAACGAATACAAAGCATAATAATAATAAGAACAATACATTTCATTCATTTCATTTATAAGCACCTTTCAAAACTCAAGGACACTTTACAGTAACAAGACGCTTTATGACAGGGATCAAAAATCTATTTTACAAGAAGTTTTCCTGCCCGGGGATAAATACAATAAAAATAGGGGAAACTCTGCCACTGGCATTTATTAAACACAGATTATCCCAAGAGCTATTTCTAAATCAGCGCAAATTGTCCACTTTTGGTAAAATATCTTTAACTCATTCACTGCCAGACATGTGCAAAAATGTGTCCACTCCAGTGCCAGGGTTTTTGTCACTGAAATTCCAGGACCTACAGAATATTGCGTTTTATGATTACATAAACATTCAATGTAGCATAATAAACCTTAGACTCACTTCTTTAACCAAAAAAAAACTCCTAAATTGTATGGATCTGGAGTTATATGAGCTTGAAATGAGGGCGGCTCTCCAAAATGCAATGCTATACATACATATTGGTTTATATAGCGCCTTAACAACAGCTGATGCTGGATCAAAGCGCTAACATGGAAAAAAAGGAAAGACTGCCCCCTTGTGGAAGAGAAAAAAAACATTGTCAAAGGTCTTGCTAGCGCTTTATCGCCACCCAATCAAAAAAAAAAAAAAAAAAAAAATCCGAACTACTTTGTGAATGGCGCTCTACGTCATATTTTCAATTCCCGAATATATTTGTGAATGGCAGTGAATGAGTTAAGTAGGATGGCCTCTCCTCTCCTGTCGACGAATGAACATGAGAATTAACAGAGCCTATGTGGAAATATTTGATGTGTTACATATGATATG
Source organism: Hippocampus bargibanti (assembly GCF_051943395.1). Classification (NCBI taxonomy): domain Eukaryota; kingdom Metazoa; phylum Chordata; class Actinopteri; order Syngnathiformes; family Syngnathidae; genus Hippocampus; species Hippocampus bargibanti. The sequence goes on from NC_142752.1 coordinate 8,963,860, forward strand.
CAAGTAAAATTGAATAAAATTGAAGGATGTGGTACATTAAAGGAAAGGGCCCTAAGACTGACCTTAGAGGAACATATCAAAAAAGGACAGAGTACTTCGAGGTACTCAGGAGAGGCTGAATGAATTTATTGGACGCGTATGAACCAGTTGAAGTGTGTCCTCGAGATGCCTACCCAGTCCTTCAACCTGTCTCAGGGGTTGTGATGAAAAGTCACATTAACATCAAGCAGAATCGCGAATGGACATTTACAGGCGACACAGGCCATCAAAATGTCATTCGAGACATGGGCAAGCAGTCTCTTGTCTGGATTTTAGTTGAGGTTAATCAGACTACTCAACAGAGTGACTTGCTGGTTGGCGCCTTTTTTTTTGTTAACAAATTTGAGATTGAGATAGAAAGCAGCTGTCCCATTTTGGTTTGTGACCAATGGGTGGCACTCTCAGGCCTGCAGCTACACAGTTGTTGGTCGTTTTAATCAGTAGCAGTTGAAAAGACTCCCGGAATGACCTTCAGTCTTGGGTCATAGTTTGTTTCACCTTGTCAGGTTTGTTTCAACTTGTCAGCTTTAACTTGTGGTTTTGTTTGCTTCTTTGGACCTTTCTTTTCTGATGGATTTGTTGTTTGAGATTTTGTTGCTGCTGACTTTATTTCATACAATTTGTCAAATACACCCTGCTCCTGCCTGCTTTTTTGGGGTCCACGTCCACCACCTTGCAAATCGTGACAGCAGCGAATCGTTGACTGAATAAAGAATGTGACGAATACGAAACCTTTGATTGTGACGAACCTTCACGACGTGCTTCAAAACGCTTGTAAGTCTAAGTGCTACTTTGCAGCAGTGGCACGTCTTTGACTAAGAGCATTTCTTTCCTTGTGCCGCTAAAATGTCAAGGCCACTCGCTTAAGCTTCAGCCTTTTTTGGCTTGAAAAGCACATGTGTTAAGGGCATCCCGAGCACAGCCTCGAGCGTGCAGCGCATTTGCAAATCATGCGGGGAAAGCTTGGCCAGGAATCTGCACGGAGGAATTGTCCTCAGTTATGAGGGTTAATAGTGAAATGTGCCTCGGGCTTACTCATACTAATTAAACTGATCGCGAGCCCATCATTTTGGCTCCATGGTGAATTTCACCCGAGAGCCAAATGTGAACAATGCTATGTACGTTTAGCTCACACCTTCTTCTTTTCCCTTCAAGGGGTCGCCACAGCAAATCAGTGTCCTCCATCTTGAGAGGTTTCTTTTGGCCAAGCTTTTACGTTGGATGCCCTTCCTGACACAACCCTCTGTATTTATCCGGGCTTGGGACCGGCACAAGAAGACATATGTCCCTTTGTGGCTACAGAACAAGCAACTCGCTCAATAAAAGGCTCCCAAACACAAAATGGTAATCGACACAGCAACGTTTAGCTTACATCTGTAACCCAAAAAGACGTTAAGGCCTCCACTGTAGTAACCACAGTCCCCGAAAGGGTGACAGTACATGCAAACATCAGCTGACGTTTTTTAGCATGAGTGTTTCCTTGGCTGGACGGCTCATACTGAGGCCGCTGGCCATTATCAGTTTAGCAGGAGTGAACAATGACCTTCTGACTCCATTACAGCTGATTGGATTGCTTTTCGCGCCACAGCTGGCTTGTCGCCCACCTTAGACACCTTCGAGCGGCGAATGCAAAGTTGCAATTCTGTGCACTCACTCTCTGTCCGAACTTCATATCTCTCAAGAGCATCCCCTGTCATTGCTTCTACTCTTCCATCCCATCCAGTATCATTCTAGATGTGGTTTTCGAACGTCCCTTTCCCCTTTCTGGCACATATTTTATTTTGTGACTCTTAAATGAATTAAAAGAAGAAAAAAATATATAGAAAGTGACTTGCATAAATGCGCCCACGCAACAAAATCAAGCACCTCAACAATAACCTCAGCAAAGACAAAATGAAGGAAAAAGCAAAATGAGAAGCAATGACTTGTTGAAGCTTTTGAACCTTAGTCTTGCTGGTATTTTCGTGAAAAACAAATAATTAACAATCAGCCGAATATGCTTGCAATTCCATTAATATAATTTCCAGAGCGGGCTCTCATTAAGATTATGGAACCTATAGCGGCATATATTTCCTCTTATTTAAAGCGCATTTTGTGATGTTGACTGTGGATGTGGGTCAACAAGATGTCGCCTGCAAGGCAGTGTATCTCAGTTTTTTTTATTTATTTGTATTTTTGAGGGGGTGGTTTTCATGATGAGTCGTTATCTTGCATTATTATAGAAGCAAAATTGCAAGGTGATAAGAGACCGACCGGTGTCTTTTTATTTATGATTATCATTTTTTGGCGCTGTCCTGAAGTCAAAAGCACAGTGTTACATGCAGAGGATTTGCACCTCGCATTTCAAGTACCGCAAAGACGAAGAGGAAATGAATCAAACCTCCCTCCCGAGGCCTGAAGTTTGATTGAGGTCTTGAATTTTATGTGATTAATACATTCACACACTTTTTGCACAGGGCGGTAAAAAAATAGAAAAGCCACATTCCTCTGCCCACCTCTTCATTACAGTCACAAGCAAAGTTGGAATTCGGTCTTTGTCGTGAATACAAATTAACACTCGAATGGCTCCCGGGAGACAAAAGTGTGAGACGGAAAATATTGCTGTTTGTGTATCGGTGTGTGTAGGCCACTTCCTGCCTCAGACAGGGAGACGCAAGATGGAGCATTGAAGCATTTTTGACTCTTTAAGGAGCGTGGGGAAGGTTCATGTGGCTAAAATGGCACTCATACTAAGGTATTTTCCGGTGTATAAGGCGCATCGAAAAGCCTTGATTAGCCCATCATTTTGGCTCCATGGTGAATTTCACCCGAGAGCCAAATGTGAACAATGCTATGTACGTTTAGCTCACACCTTCTTCTTTTCCCTTCAAGGGGTCGCCACAGCAAATCAGTGTCCTCCATCTTGAGAGGTTTCTTTTGGCCAAGCTTTTACGTTGGATGCCCTTCCTGACACAACCCTCTGTATTTATCCGGGCTTGGGACCGGCACAAGAAGACATATGTCCCTTTGTGGCTACAGAACAAGCAACTCGCTCAATAAAAGGCTCCCAAACACAAAATGGTAATCGACACAGCAACGTTTAGCTTACATCTGTAACCCAAAAAGACGTTAAGGCCTCCACTGTAGTAACCACAGTCCCCGAAAGGGTGACAGTACATGCAAACGTCAGCTGACGTTTTTTAGCATGAGTGTTTCCTTGGCTGGACGGCTCATACTGAGGCCGCTGGCCATTATCAGTTTAGCAGGAGTGAACAATGACCTTCTGACTCCATTACAGCTGATTGGATTGCTTTTCGCGCCACAGCTGGCTTGTCGCCCACCTTAGACACCTTCGAGCGGCGAATGCAAAGTTGCAATTCTGTGCACTCACTCTCCGTCCGAACTTCATATCTCTCAAGAGCATCCCCTGTTATTGCTTCTACTCTTCCATCCCGTCCAGTATCATTCTAGATGTGGTTTTCGAACGTCCCTTTCCCCTTTCTGGCACATATTTTATTTTGTGACTCTTAAATGAATTAAAAGAAGAAAAAAATATATAGAAAGTGACTTGCATAAATGCGCCCACGCAACAAAATCAAGCACGTCAACAATAACCTCAGCAAAGACAAAATGAAGGAAAAAGCAAAATGAGAAGCAATGACTTGTTGAAGCTTTTGAACCTTAGTCTTGCTGGTATTTTCGTGAAAAACAAATAATTAACAATCAGCCGAATATGCTTGCAATTCCATTAATATAATTTCCAGAGCGGGCTCTCATTAAGATTATGAAACCTATAGCGGCATATATTTCCTCTTATTTAAAGCGCATTTTGTGATGTTGACTGTGGATGTGGGTCAACAAGATGTCGCCTGCAAGGCAGTGTATCTCAGTTTTTTTTATTTATTTGTATTTTTTGAGGGGGTGGTTTTCATGATGAGTCATTATCTTGCATTATTATAGAAGCAAAATTGCAAGGTGATAAGAGACCGACCGGTGTCTTTTTATTTATGATTATCATTTTTTGGCGCTGTCCTGAAGTCAAAAGCACAGTTTTACATGCAGAGGATTTGCACCTCGCATTTCAAGTACCGCAAAGACGAAGAGGAAATGAATCAAACCTCCCTCCCGAGGCCTGAAGTTTGATTGAGGTCTTGAATTTTATGTGATTAATACATTCACACACTTTTTGCACAGGGCGGTAAAAAAATAGAAAAGCCACATTCCTCTGCCCACCTCTTCATTACAGTCACAAGCAAAGTTGGAATTCGGTCTTTGTCGTGAATACAAATTAACACTCGAATGGCTCCCGGGAGACAAAAGTATGAGACGGAAAATATTGCTGTTTGTGTATCGGTGTGTGTAGGCCACTTCCTGCCTCAGACAGGGAGACGCAAGATGGAGCATTGAAGCATTTTTGACTCTTTAAGGAGCGTGGGGAAGGTTCATGTGGCTAAAATGGCACTCATACTAAGGTATTTTCCGGTGTATAAGGCGCATCGAAAAGCCTTGATTTTCTTCCAAAGATGACCCTGCGCCTTATACGCAGGTGCGGAGTATATATGAAATAATATTGAGTCACAATGACTGTCAGCAGCTACCGACTGCATTTTACCCATGTAGAAAAAGTAGTGCGTAACCCCGGCCTCTAATGTAACACCTTATATTTGGACATTTTTGATATGTTTATGTATTATGTTTGGGAAAACGTTTTTTCCGTTCATTTAAGGTGCACCTTATCGTGCGGTGCGTCTTATGAATGAAACATTTTTGAAAATACAGCATTCAATGGAGGTGCGCCTTATACTCTGGTGCACCTTATACCAGTGTTTGTAATAACGTCTGCCCGGAGGCCCGGGGCGTACAACTTTTACGTCATGCGTACAACTTTCAAAACGGCTCGGCCCGGGTGGCCGACAACTTCTTCAAGAAAAAAAATAATATTTATTTTCAAATCAAATGTTTGTTTTATTCAATAAAGAAAAAGCTACAAGCAAACCGCTACAAGCAAACCGCTTCAAGCAAACCGCTACAAGCAACGTGGACTCCTCTTTCTGAGCTTTCAAAACTTTTAAGCACACTTTTCAGTCACGGTGTAGTCCGAAGCACGAAACAGGCTTTTGATTGGCTGCCGTGCCGAGTATGCAAATTGCCAAACGGAAGTTCGTTTGGTAATTTGCATGCTCGTGCTTTGGACGACACCGTGACTGAAAAGTGTACTTGAAAGTTTTGAAAGCCGCTTAGAAAGAGGAGGCCACGTGGCTTTGAGCAGACAACGCAAAGCAAACATTGCATTGTGCACCATGACGACAAACAACAACCGGAGCAAAATCTTCTGCAAGGGATATTTACTATAAATTAAGCAAGGGAGCATTTGTGGTAGGTACTTCCTTAATTTAAAAAATCATTTATACTTCGCAACAATGTTTTTTTTGTTTTTTTTTCGTTTAGTCGTCTTGTTGTGTTTCAAGTTGTGAAAAATCGGGCAGGGAATTTTATGGTCGGGCAGGCAACTTTTCAGAGTTGTCTTCCCGGGTGTCCGCTAACTTTTTGTCATGAGTTTCAGACACTGCTTATACACTGGAAAATATGGACGAAAACAAAATAGGAGAGCACCTTTGATTAATCCTCAATCAAACATAAGTCACCGATAAAACAAGTCATGAACCTACTTCCATAAAGATCCGAAAGACTCCCTTGTGGGAAAAAGCAACAGCAGAACCAAGGCCACCGGCAACAACCAGCAGCAGGCATGTGTTGACAAAGCGCAAGTCGCAATCGATCGAAAGGATTTTTGGCGGTAACGCGGCTCATGGTTGCACCCCCAGGGTGGGTTGCGGGATTCGAATGACACCAAAATGTCAATGTGCATCTTTGTCATCGGCCGGAAATCAATTTGGACTTGACTTTTTGCCGATTTTACAGTATGTTTTGAAATGTTGATGATCAGCTTGGACACATCTGTGCCTCCGCTAAGGAGCTTTTGTAGCTTTTGGTTTGAAAAGAAGCAATTTTTGTAAAACAGCAAAACCTTTAACTAAATAGATGGTTTCAGGTTTCATTTACATTGTGCTTACAACAAACTTCTTAGGTCCGTACCAAGTAGGCTTAGTCATGTTGATGAGGTGATACCAGAGCTAATGGGGCAACCAGAGCCAGGCAAAGAACATTAGAGTAATCATATTAACTTCAGGGAGTAGTTTAGTTCACTGACGAAGCTTTTCGGATGAGGAGTGAAACGTCCGACACCTTCAAAGATGTCCTGATGACGGCTAAAGAAACCTTTTCATTGATCTTTTGTAGTCCTGTTAGTGTGTTTGCATAAAACTGCAGTAAATCCGGAGCACCGTGGTAGCCCAACTTTATCTGGCCTCACTATCTCTTTTCCCTGTAGTGTCGTTATTTTAACCCTCCGGCCATCTCTTTCATGCACAAGTTCTGTCTCACTTTGGTTAGTTGTCATTCCCCTTCCCACAAGTTGTCGGTCGCTCACCTTTCGAAATGTTTCACCAGCTGTTCGCTTCCATTCCTGCAAGACCGCAAATGACTTTCCCGAACATCAATATAACTCTTTAACATCTACTTTCTGCTTGGTGAAAATGTCTTAACAACGGGAGCATGTTTATTACCTTGCGTAACTGTCCTTAAAAAAAAAACCTCAAGTGCAATGTTTTCGTCTTTTATTGACAAATGCCCATTGTTACACGGTCGGTTTGCATGACGGGGTCATTGCATTTGTCTTTAATTCATTCACTGCCATTTCTGAATTTATAAAGCACTCGTCAAACCTGTGGCAATATTTTTCCCTCACAAGAGGGGGCAGCATTTGACTTTTGTACAGCCACGCCATTTCAATCTCAGATAACTCCAGACCCATATATCTTAGGAATGAACTATTTTTTTCTGATGCAAGAAAAACAAATCTAAGGTTTCTTACACTGCATTGAATGTTTATGTAATCCTAAAACTCAATGTTCTGCGCGTCCTGGAATGTCCTGGAGTGAAAATGACAAAAACCCTGGTACTGGACTGGACACATATTTTGCACATCATCTGGCAATGAATGAATTTACAAAAAGAATAATCATGAATAATGATGATAATAATAATAATAATAATGAATGAGTTAACAAAAAGAATAATCATGAATATTAATAATAATAATAATGAATGAGTTAACATAATAATAATAATAATAATAATAATAATCATCATCATCATCATCATCATCATCATAATAATCATAATAATAATACATTTCATTTACAAGCCCCTTTCAAAACTCTCAAGGACATTTTACAGAAAAAGAGTGCATAGAAATCAACATCAGATGCTTGAAAAAAATTGAATGCCATTCTGTAGGAATGCATTGTTCACTTCCTTCACAGAAAAAAAAACATATGCAGCACCTGGACTTAATTAAAGAAAACATAATTACTGTTCAATACATGGAATCCCTACTTGCTTTAAAATAGCCCAAGGCTGTTTTGAAGCAGTCAAATAATCACATAGCGATGAAGATCAATCAATGCACCGAAATATGCGAAGCATTAGAGAAAAAAAAGTCTGTAAACACGCAGCCATTTATCCTGTCACTCACTGTAACTAAGTGCTGTGACAGGCATCGACTTATTAGCTTTGCTGGACTTCTGTTTGCATGTGAGCAGAGTCATTCATGCAATCGGAATGGAAAAGCTCGGTACCGGAGAATCAATTTAACACGGCTGTCGGGGTGTCGAATGCCTGCAGTGGTCGACAGTGCGGGAGCTTCGCTGTCTGTCTGCGTTGTGGTCGAGGAAGCGGGACCGTGCTGGGTTTGAACACAGATAGTATGAGGAGGAAGCGATATCTGCTGTTGCCATACCGGATCAGCTTTCATGTCAGGCCACTCGGGACTGGTTAGCCTGAGGGAAGGAGTGTGTGTGTGGGTGTGGGTGTCATACACAGGGGACATGTTACTTTTGCATGTTACGACTCCGTAAAGCAAAACTGCATTTTGAATTATATATTGGTAGCGATTTATGCAAGAGACGTAGCCATGGAACATACATGCTGTTACGGGTGAATTTAATCACTTTGCTGCTGTGAAATGTAAATTTCTCCACTGCGAGACTAATAAAGGCAAATCCAATCCAATCCAAAGCACTGTCACCATCACTGTCAAGTATTGTCATAACTTGAGATTTACGGGTGTGGATGATGTGCCCTCGTGCAAAAAAAAATGTTTCTACAAGCACATTGATGCAACAGAAACTATAGCGGTACTTACTGTGATGCTAACCTTTGTAGCATTGGCGCATTGAAGTCAACAAAAGTAAATTTGATGAAGAGGTTTCTTCAGCCGTCATCTGTACTTCTTTGAAGGTTTCGGAAGTATCGCTTCTCATCCGAAAATCTTCGTCAGCGAACTAAATTTGTGCTGTTAGCTACGGTCCTATAAATATATCCCAAATGGACAGAGGTAGCGTGTCAGACCTCCGTTTTGATAGGTCCCTGGTCTGAGGTTGAGGAGAGCAGTGGACTACACCCTGAACCTAATCTGACCACTTCTGTGAAACGTCCGACACCTCCAAAGAAGTACAGATGACGGCTGATGAAACCTTTTCATCGATGGACCACTCCTGTACGACTGAGAACTGACACAGACGAAAAAGTAAACAAAAAGCAAAAATGAAAAAAAAAAATGAGCAAAACCACACGCCCTTGTTGACCATGTTGGTCGTCTAAATATATGTCCACTGATATGGAAGTCTTTCCAATTTTGATTACATATAACTACACATTGCAACTTAGCCGCATCTCTCAGTCGTAGGTCTCCTCAACTTACTGTTTACAGTCGTGAATCTACTTTTGCGAAAATCCGGTTCCCTCAACAAACTCTGTTTTCCCCAAGATTCCAAACCGTAAATACACGTCTTCTATTTAATATCATATCCTCCTGCTGCCTCCACGCTGTCTGTGAACGTAGCGTAGCAGGCTGGAAAACTCTGGAGACAACGACAGTGAGAGCGCGTGAGCGCAGATGAGGACATCTTGTGAATCCCCACGGTTGTATCTTCATAAATTCGAGTTCCTCTCTGAGTCGTCGCAGCATGCAACGATACATTTCAGTGTGCTCTGCGGAAACTTCAGTCAACAAACATCCAAGATGCCTGACACAAATCTATTGCTTGCTTTTGAGGGTTTGTTTTGACCTTAGGGTCAGAATAATATCATATTGTCATTTCTTGTTAGTTAATGATTAGGCATCAAGATCAAGCTTGAAACAGACCAAGTTTCAATTCTGTCTCTTCCTTCCTGTTTCCCCTTTTTGGTGAAATGTTCCTACATTCATGCTCAAATGTTCATACAGCCGTGTGGGGCTGTTGCGGCTTGGAATTGAAGTGGATTTACGTGGGATATGAGACAATTTCCTTTCGGCAATTGATGCTTTCAGATTTGTGTTTGCTGTCAACATTTAGCTTGTAGCAGACGTGCACATTTCACCCTGACGCCCCTGATCCACTGGTGAAAATGATGCTCTGATCATCTCTTCCTTTATCTAGAACTGCTTCATACAACAAAGAGTGCAGAAAGTGCTAAAAGATTGAATGACTGCGTCATAGTGTTGTCATATTATTTTGTTTTTTTATTATGTTCTTTTGACTTTAAGATGGCGCCGCGAGAGTGGCTTCCTTTACAGCAGCTCCTGTAATTTATTTTTCTACTTCTTCCTTTCCTTTACTCTTCCTGTCATAACTTTGCTGCTGTGAAATGTACATTTCTCCTCTGCGAGACTAATGAAGGCTAATTGAATCCAATCCATACAAGCGCAATCACATGCAAACAGCTTTTTACCCTTCTGTGGCGCAGTGCTCCCTCCCCCGCAACCCAATCGGGGTGATGATGTCTGGGGTTGACCCAGTGTGGAGGAATCAAGTGTTTCCCTTTGGTGGACTTGGCTCAGCAAAATAAGCTGAGCTAGGCGTCTTTCTCAAGCGTCGTAGTGACACGTGGCTGAGTCAGCGTTGGCAGCATAGCCGCTGGCGTGAAGACACGTACAAATAAAAACCGCAGATTCACATCGTTAATGTTAATACAGCCAACATGTTAGATTTTACAGCAAAAAAAGTGTATTTTCCAAATATTACTGCCGCATATTGACCACGTTTGTCTTAATCTTCAGGGTTTTGTGTTTGTTTACCAAAGGGTAAAGAAAGCAAACGGATTGTGTTTCCACCCGCATTTGCAGGTGTGAAATGAAGGAACAGATAGATGGGTTGCATATTTAAGTTGTTTATTTAGTGAGCGCGTCTGAGGGATTGTCAAAGTGTGTGTGTGCGTGTCTTTTCAATTGTGCCTGGATGACAGCAAGGGAAGTCGTCTGGATGTGGGTGTGACGGGAATGCTGATTACTGGATATGTTAGTGTGAAAGGGAGCCAAAGGTTTTTGCATTGTTGTTTTGAATGTGGGTGTGTTTATCCACAAGGAATGGAGAAGAGAGGGAGTGGGGGGGGGGGGCGTCCTTCCATGAGCTGGCAAGCCGCCAGGTACCCCTTGCGGATGTCTTTGTGGTGATTTAGGAGTCGATCGATTTCATGGTTGCTTTTGTTTCTCGGCTCTCTCATAAATAGCAGCGTAACTCGCCATGGCCCATGTTTGTTTTGTTCTCCTTTTTATTGGGCCCGCGGCTGTTGACACTCTGACATTTCTTCCCCTCATGGTGAAAATTCTCTTTATCTGTACCTGTCAGGCCTATCACAAAACCAAAGACGATGATGAGAATTCTGATGAGGACTACAAAGCGAGGCAAAATTCTGAAAGTCTCACGTGTGGCGTACGACGGAATACATAGATTCTCCGAAGAATATCGACCACACACGGCCAAACCCCAAAAAAGAGTCATCGCTGTTTGTTTCTCCTTTCGTTTCGCAGGAAGGGATGCCGCTTTCTGAAAGCGGAACGATATGCTAATATCCTCTCCTGCTTTCTGGTGAAACCTTCTGAATAGGTTCGCTTACTAATTGGCTCATTCCACATGGACTTACACGACGGTGACAATTTGTTGGCTTTATTTTTGGCTCACCGTATACAAAGGCTTCACAAAAGCACCCAAAAACATTCCCCATGAATACAAAAGATCTTCAGCAGACATTTCGATGACTCCATGGCAATAACGATGAGGACAGTTGTGGTATTAACGGCACATAGATGGATGCCGGTGAGGAAGCGTGTCGTGACACAGTAATCATACTAATGTTATAGCATGAGTAATGATGCTGAACGTGCCAGCAAATGGGCTCGTTATCGCAAGTGGGGGGCCGGGGTGGTTGACGAGGAAAAGGATGATGTGCCCAATTATGATGATAAGTGACGTGATGATGAAGCAAAACCGGATGAGTTGTTTTCAAAAAGGCTTTGGTTGGCTATTCGTTGTGTCACTTTGTTGCTTGGCGATGGAATTCTTGGTTATGTCACGATTTGCAATGGTGTATTTGACGTTGTATTAATAAAGTCAGCAGGAACCAAATCGCAAACACCAAAGTCACCAGAACAAAAAAGTCCAAAGTAGCAATCAAACCCATGATTATAACAACGAAAAGACGAAACAAACTTGACAGGGTGAAACAAAGAATCACTGAATGACCGGAACGAGATGGCGACGGCAACCCTCGCCTCGCCAGGGAACATGAACCAGAAGGTGACAGCAACCCTGGCCTCACCAGGAAACAGGAACCAGGAGACGACCGCAACACTTGCCTCACCAGGGAACAGGAAATAAAAGGAGACTGCTACTCTTGCTTTGCCAGGGAACAGGAACGAGAAGGTGACGCAAACCCTTGCCTCACCGTGGAACAGAATGGTGACGGCGTGATAAGAAGCACTTGCCTGCGGCGTCCAGTGGTTGGTCGGGTCATTCTGTCGTGATTTGCAAGGTAGTGGGTGGTGGTGAACCCCAAAAATGCAGGCAAGAGGGAGGAGGAGGGTGTCTTTGACAAATTGCATAAAAGTCAGTAGGAACAAACTTGCAAACAACCAAGTCATAAGAAGAAAAGGGTCCAAAGTAGCAAATAAAACATTGATTAAAACATGACAAAACAAACCTGACAGGGTGAAACAAATAATGACCCCACATCGAATGGTCGTGCCGGGAATCCTTTTAACTGCCATTGATTAAAACCACCAAAATCTTTACATTTTGGACTTCCTGATAGGTCATATCTTGCCTTCCTTTACATGATGTCGCATTTACATTACGTCACATCCTATTGCGTCACACACTGTGCGCCGCATAAATACTCCAGCACTCTCTCTCTCTCTCTCTCTCTCTCTCTCTCTCTCTCTCTCTCTCTCTCTCTCTCTCTCTCTCTCTCTCTCTCTCTCTCTCTCTCTCTCTCTCTCTCTCTCTCTCTCTCTCTCTCTCTCTCTCTCTCTCTCTCTCTCTCTCTCTCTCTCGCCATGCTTCCTCCTTCGCCGACCCCGCGATGTCTCCGCTCTCTCCAAGATTAAACCAACTTTCTGTTCTACACTTGGCTCCCTGATGATTTAACCATCCTCTTCCATCAACACCCGTCGAAGCAATGAACCAAGGGCCAACGATCAAAATAATTTAACCTTGCAGCCGAATAAGAAACACAGGTGTAAATGGAGGATGAAATGTCCCCATTCGAGTTTTCGACATTTGTAGAATTTTTGGAAGACGGTAAACAGTTGCTAAAATGGCTGCTTTTTCGTGTCCCATCGAGGAGAGCTGCATCTCATTTTCATGATAGGGCAAACAAAAAATCGTAAAAGCTGCGACGTGACCGTTCATATCTGATATCAGCACAGAGTCGTCGATTCGTGACAAAGCCGCAGTTGAATTTTCAGCTGAATCATCCATCCAAATGCATCCCCGCTCCAGTTTGTTTCCCCTTTCAGGGGAAATGGTTAGAATTAGAAATCCGGCCCTCCTGGCTGTGCATTTGCATCTCCAAGAACACAGATGCTCTGTTGTTTACTCCTCAGCAAGCCCTTTCTCATCTGCTCCTTTTCCAGAGGAGGGTCGCGGTAAAGGAAACGGCATGCCTCCGTGCAGCATTTGGACACATTCGCCGCAAATGAAATGGAATGACGACAGTTTTGCCCCAGACCGCCGCTCTCATCTGGGTGACTCATACTGTGTCCTCACACCCCTTTGAACTTCAACTTCTAATTAGTTGGAGGGCAAAGGAAATAGTCAGCCCGAGTTGTTTGCTTCGCCGAACATTTCTAATAGAAGCCTGACCACGCAACACACTTGTAAAGGCGCTCATTTAAAATCAGACTGAGTGATTGAACCGTGTGTGATTCATATCATTCTTCTTTGGGGTATGTTGGAATTATTTAGCAGAGAGACGATGACCAAACCACCCCCTATCCCCTTCTGCGAGGCTGCCTGCAGAAAGATAATAAAGCACAAGCAGAAAATTGAGCACCACCACTCATTGTTTCATTTCAGCTGGCAGGAAGTGTTCATAAAACGTAAATTAAATCTGTCCCCCTCTACACCTTATACGTGGAAAACAACCACCAAAGGACGAATTTGACAGTATCGAAAGCAGCCTTTTGTTGTCGCCCGGTGTCGATTGTCTGCCTTGGAGGGCTTTCGAGGCAGTGCCGGACTGAGCTCAAGGGGGATGAGTGGAAGGATTAGGTGTGAAAAATGACAGTGTGATGCACAAGGTAAAGGAGTGACAATCACGGATGAAGTGAGACCGTCTGAAAAGGTGATCTCATACGTCGAGACATAGAATGAATGTTGAAATTTCAATCAAGCCAAATGGCAAGAAAGCAGCCGGCGTTAAATCCTGTGGCCGTGGGACGAGATGGAAGTTAGTCTTCCTATGTGAGAGAGAGAACGTATTTACAGAGCAAGGGGAAAACATCTTCAGCTTTCATCTCCAGAAACAAGCCTCCAATCCGTCATACCCCCGTGTTATTCCATCACGGTGTGATCCAGGCTGCCACAAAATCCGATTTCAACGGACAGTTAGGACAGTGGAAAAAAATCATTGGGACCACCGTACCCAGTCTCCAGGACTTGCACAGTGTAAGAATCAAGACAAGAACGCGGGAAATCCTACTGGACCCTCCACACCCCGCCCACCACCTTTTCCAGCTACTCCCCTACCCAGTCTCAACCAACTTGCACACTGCAAGAATCAAGACAAGAGCGTGGAAAATCCAACTGGACCCTCCACACCCTGACTACCACATTTTCCAGCTATTCCCCTACCCAGTGTCCAGGACATGCACATTGCAAGAATGAGATATGTGGTTCACAGTAAACATAAATTGTGTCTCGCTCATACGCTGGTCATGTGGCAGGCGTCCCGCTGCGGCCTCCGTGCTTGTTCCCCGGCCTTCAAAGTGAACATCCTTTGTCTTTTTGTCAAAGACGCAGAGCTGCCATTGAGCACGGAGTCGCGCACGAACACAACTTTTGCACAGTTGGGTGGTCATGTCATCGAGCAATTTAAAGGACAACCGACATCATTTTTTTGTTTCCTAACTGACATCAGAAAAACGTTTTATAGCATCTAAAATAGCCAAAACATGCAGGGTGATATTTTTAGTCAAATGAAAAACACCAATAAAAAATGACTTAAAGTGTCCCAAAACTACTTCAAAATGACCTCAGAAGGTCCCACCCCCTTGTTCGTAATGTCACGCCAAGACGTCTTGCCTTGCTCGAGAATCAAAACTATGGCTTCAGATTCAGAGAAGATGCTTTCTTGATACTTATCCAGTTATGAATATTATTCAAATAGTTCTGAAGAGGAAAGCATACATGTTTGCAATCAATTAAAGAAGTCCTTCCGTGTCATTTTGAGGCGTCTGGACTACACTGTAGGATCCCAGCAAATGCACAAGATGGCGCCCAAGCTCCATTGGAAATGGGCTGATTTGTCTGCTGGGAATTTGTCTCAGCCAATATCAAATAGTTGTCTTGGTGCTACACACAACGATTCACCATCGCGTTATTTGTGTTTTCCTTCAAATTTTGCCATCAACACGGATCAACACGAAGTTTTCAGACTAAACAAAGTACCCAAAATGCATTGTGTGTCGCTTTCTCGGTCAGTGACGATACCTACCGTGACGTCACATTAGGTATCGTCACCAACTCAAAAACAAGACTTCCTGAATATTCAGCGTGAGTCTTAAAACGTAAAATATGGCTATATGTTGTGGAATCTTTGTAAAATATGCTCCGTAGAAGTCATTAACACAACTTGTCCGGAGGCGTCGGTTGTCCTTTAAATGTTATTGGCTCAACAGTGAATATAGCGCATAGCGGAGTCGAACTGCGAATACTGTAGTGGGCAATTTTCCTTTTGGTATTTTCATAGGCAAGTGGCGGTGGAAAGGGGCCTGTGCGCAGTTGTGGGAAGGAGCACAAGGCCGCTTGAAGATTGCTTTCTACCCCTGGTGATGTATTCAGAATTTTGACTCCTAATAATAATACCAATAATAATTCATCGTGTGCTTTTGATTGAAATTTAGCACTTTATTTTGGCCTCAACTGTTACCACTGGCCGTGTCATTTATCGTTTATCCCATCAGCTCCAACACAGACGTGCACATATAATGTCATCCTGCAGGCTACAGCTGGCTGATTAAACAGCACGTCAAGCGTCGGGACAATGGTGAGTAGCTAGGCAACAGTTTTTCAAGCTTGCCTCTGTTCTTCATAAATCACCCTTTACTTGCTTTTCCCAACTTTTTAAAAACATGTTTATTTTTCCTTTAATACTGTACTGTTATTGACTTCAATTTGTGTTCTTTTATCATTGCCGGCACAGCTGCAGCCAATCGGAATGTAAAACCCCGCCGCCGATGTTCATATTCACTGTCATAAGCTAATGGAAAGTGTGAAGTCTATTCGGATTGTATTTTAAAAAAGGGCTTGTGAAGAACACTTCATAATTGTTCATTCAATAGCTACTGTGAGACTCAGGAGTGGAAAGACCTTCTTAACAAATGTAAAAATATATATAAATAGCGGGCAACCGTTGAAGTCGCAAGCTTTGAGGTTTTTGTTGTGTTTTTAACTCATTCACTGCCATTCCGAAATTTATTCGGGAATTGACAATATGACGTAAAGCGCCATTCCCGAATTTGTTCGGGTTTTGTTTTTTCATGCTTGGGTGCCGATAAAGCGCTGGGCATCACCTCTGGCAATGTGTTTTCTTTTCCACAAGGGGGAGCATTTCCCCTTTTTCCATGTTAACGCTTAGTTTCAGCTTCAGCTGTTGTTAAAGCACTATATGACCCAATGTGTATGTATTGCATTGTATTTTGGACAGTCACCCTTATTTCAAGCTCATATAAGTGCAGACCCATAAAATTGAGGAATTAACTCCTTTTCTCTGATGAAAGAGAGTCTACGGTTTCTACCGCTATATTAAATGTTTATGTAAGTCCTAAAACTCAATACTCTGTGGGTCCTGGTATTCAAGTGACAGCGACAAAAACCCTGGCACTGGAGTGGACACATTTTTGCACCTGACAGTGAATGAGTTAAAAAATAAGAATACAAAATACAAAGCAAGCTTACGACTTAAAGTTTCCCTAATTTCTTTCTCTTTTTTATAAACGAGTTTTATGTATTTAAATTTTTAAAAAGTACAATTATTTTTCACTCATTACCTGTTTGCGTTCAGTGGCTCTCAAAAGGTTCAGGTATTTGACAGAGCAAACGCTAGACAAATTCTTGTGCATTTTCCAGTAAAAAATGTGCTTTCAAAGCACGAAGCTTCAACAAACTGCTAAACTAATTATTCTACTGCCATCTAGGGTTTAAAATGTTTCGATGCAAGAATTGCATGGTGCTGAAGATGTTGGGGATATATGAGAGGAGAAACGTTTGTCACGCGTAGCGATGGCTTTGCAACCCAAATCTCCCCCATCCAGTGCGTAATTGTTTCGTTGCACATGGACTTTGTGTGGTGTTTCGTTTTTAGACGCGGTGCGTGCAAAAGAAAGTGCATCGTCGTTGGTTGCAATGTTGCGTCGCTGACTTGTCGTAATGGTGAGGGAAATGTAATGTGTACGTTCCGCCACATAATGGTAGTGCTGTACCATTTTTACTTGACCACCCAGGACTACCGAAGTTTCCAGCTGTAAAAATATTCATGCTGTTTTGATGTGATTCGCTCAAATTCATTCAAATAGTCTCCTAAAGTTTTAATCAACCCATCCAGAAATGTTCTGTGGAGTTTACGAGTTGCTTTCCCTTTTGAATATGAACAAATGTGGATTATTCTGCATGAGTACACTTTCTCACCAGTATTTCGTTATTTCACATTGATAAGTAATTTTTCCAGCTATTTGGAGTCTTGTTGACTCATTTGAATCTTGCTCTGTGGAATACCGAATTTACCCAGTCAGGACTGCTGAATGTGATCATGTGCGAACTTTACACCCACACTTCACTGTAGCGGGACTGGCTAGGCCAGTGTGCAAATGCTATTTTCAAGATGAATCAGTTGACCTTTATACCTGCGTTCTTTTTTTCTTCCCCCTTTCAGCCTACCGCGGCATATAGAGGTACTACTTGGAAAATTTGAATATTGTGAAAAAGTTCATTCATTACTGCCATAATTATCTTTCCGCATGCTACTTTTGTTGTGTTAAGTTAGCAGTTTTTCGCTTATGTATGCTTTAAGGACTTTCAAGTTCTGTTTGTGATGCAATATAGGGGGAAAGAGATGTTCATTTAGACATATATCCTGTGACTGGAAGATAAAGCATCTTCAAGGAATTTGAAGTTCTGTTTGTTATGGAATGTAGAGAAAGAGATGCCCATTTTACGGTAAGATCAGAGCATTGTCATCAAATGGTAAGTATAGTTTTTACTTCTTTCAATGTTGCTGTGCCGATGACCATTTTGTGTTTGGGAGACTTTTACTGAGCAAGTTGCTTGTTCTGTAGCCACAAAGGGACATAAGTCTTCTTGTGCCGGTCCCAAGCCCGGATAAATACAGAGGGTTGTGTCAGGAAGGGCATCCGACGTAAAAGCTTGGCCAAAAAAACATGCGGATCAAATCTCTAAAGATGGAGGACACTGATTTGCTGTGGCGACCCCTTGAAGGGAAAAGCCGAAAGGAAAAGAAGATTTAAGTGATTCAACAAGGTGAAATGAATACACTATTTCGACTCATAACATGCATTGCAAGATATTTCAAAATTTTATTTGTTGGAATTGTGACTATTATGACTTCCAGTTTATAAAAACTGAAAAATCAAGGTCTCTAAAAATTAGAATATACCATGAAGTAAACAGAATAATGAATTAAAATCAATGAAATGTCAGCCATCAGAAAAATCAATGAATTTGTGTACTTAGTTGGTTCCCTATTTGCCTGAATTACTGCTTCAATGGATGATATCAGCCTGTGGCACTATTCAGTTCATTTCATGTAATGTTAATTTTTTTGAGACTTGGTTTTGTGGTTTTCATAAGCTGTAAGCCATAATAACCAAAATTGTAACAAATAAAAGTTTGAAATATCTTACAATGCATGTTATGAGTCTAAATACTACACCTTATAAGAAGTATTACTTAAAGGACAACCGACGCCCCCGGACAAGTTGTGTCCATAATTTGTAAAATCGCTTCAAAAGACTTCTACTGAGCGTATTTTACAAAGATTCCACCGCATATAGCTATATTTACGTTTTAAGACTCGCGCTGAATATTCCGGAAGCCTTGTTTTTGAGTTGGTGACGAGTCGTCACGTCACTGAAGGAACGCCCCTGACGGAGAAAGGACACATTTTGCAGCCCTTTCATCGCTTTCATGCATTTTGCGGTACTTTCTTTGGTCTGAAAACTTCGTGTTGATCTGTGTTGATGGCGAAATTAGAAGGACAACACATAAATAATGTGATGGTGAATCTTTGTGTGCTGCACCTTGCACCGAGCATCTATTTGATATTCGCTGACAAAAATTCTGAGGAAATAATCAGTCCGCTTCCACAGAGATTTTCCCCCAATGTTGCCTCAAAATGGCACAAATAAATTATTTAATCGATTGCAAACATGTATTATTTGAATCATATTCATAACTGGATGAGTTACAAGAAAGCATATTCTCCGAATCTGAAGCCATTGTTTTGATTCTCGAGCAAGGCAAGACGTCTCTGCGTGACACCACAAACGAGGAGGCGGGACCTTATGAAACCGACCACTTCCGGTTTCAAATTGAAGTACTTTTTAGACACTAAGTCATTTTTATTGGTGTTTTCCATTTGACTAAAATATCATACTGCGTGTTTGGGGTATTTAAGATGCTATAAAACGTTTTTCTGATGTCAGTAAGGAAACAAAAAAAGTGATGTCGGTTGTCCTTTAAATTAATGAACTTTTTCACAATATTCAAATTTTCTGAATAGTACCTGTAAATAATGTACTTGGCACATTTACATACTCTATATTACAAATAAACATTAAAACTCATGGACAGTATCAAACTCCATAAAGGAATGGTCGACTTCTTCATAGCCTTAAATGTCTCATTGAGTGTCTGAAGGAACATTAAAGCATTTTTGAAGCAAACTGACAGCAACTGTCATGCCAAATAATTCATCACGTGTAAAAAAAAAAAAAATATGTCGACAGTCATGCTTGAATTCCCTCTTTTCTGTACTCGCTGCAACAGGGGCGTCGTCATCTTCATCGGTTTGGATATATTTCTCCTATTGTGAATTTATCGTGCTCGATAAAGATCACCCGAGCTGCTTAGCTTTGGTTTTATCTGGAAAAAGAAAAGCGTAACTGTGCCAACTGTTATTGAGAGTGCACTTCGGAAAGGAGCCAGTCATTTTCAGTGTTAAAGAAAAAAGGAGGGTCATATTCCGGAGACTTGACATTTAGATTGTAGGAAATTATTGGCGGAATTGTGTGCCTGGCCACTATCAAGTGTGGAATTAAACCCAGCCTTGTGCTATCTTTCCACTCCCACACCCTCCACAATGGAAGACAGATCTGCTGTTCAAACGAGCTTATTTCATCATGGCATGAAATATGCTGCACAAATATAAGATAAATCCATATTTTTGATGAAAGCATATCACACGCTTGATGTTAAAGGAACTGTTTCAAAATGTGGTGGGGGTGTGTTGAGTAATATTCTGTTTTTTTTCAAGTGTCAAGCGATGGGCCATCTTGTGCAGTTGTTTTGTAAGGGTGGGGGCATGGGGGTTGTTGTTGATAATCGTCCTCCACTCCAGGACAGTCTGTCAAGAAAAATGTAGTACACTATCCCAACACTTGGGGACGTGCTTCAATTTGTTTATTTCGCTGGTCCACCAGGCTCACCATCAGTCAGAAGGAGGTGACGGGCGAGGGGCGAGAAGGGGAGAAGGATACCAAAACCGGAAGCAAAACGGTACTGCCTTCAAAATAAATGACCATATTTGAAACTGACATTTAGTGTTTTTTTAGTCTGCTATGCCTGTGGGAGGAACCAAGTACCCGGAGAAAAGCTACGCAGGCCTGGGGTGAACATGTAAACTCCATACAGGGAGGCCTGAGTGGGGGATTGAACCTTTGACCTCTACACTGTGAGGTCCACTCGACCACCCCAATATAACTACATTATTTGTGTACCGGATTGTTTTGAAAATGCATAGTAATGACTGCCGATCTTTAAATATTGAAATTGTATTGAAATTACCATTTGTATTGGAATGAGCAAGACCGGTGGTTCATGTCAAGAAAGAAATTCATGCAAGATTATTTATATGTATAGTCATACATAAAATAAAAACAATCTGATATAGGAAGAGTATTGTCAGAACACCAACAATACATAATAAATGCACTGAAAATTATAAAATGTATTTGTTGATACCAGCTCCCATACACACCTACGTTGGCTTCACTCCCTGGTGCTTTGTACTATCTTTGTGAGTGCTTTGTTCCATCTTCAGCTCTTCTTTTCCTTTCGGCTTTTCCCTACAAGGGGTCGCCACAGCAAATCAGTGTCCTCCATCTTTAGAGGTTTGATCAGCATGTTTGTTTTGGCCAAGCTTTTACGTCGGATGCCCTTCCTGACACAACCCTCTGTATTTATCCGGGCTTGGGACCGGCACAAGAAGACTTATGTCCCTTTGTGGCTACAGACTTCAGCTGTTGTTAAAGCGCTAAATAAATCAATATGTATTGTATAGTATATATTGAAATGTTCATATGTGATAGCCTTCATTCTATTAGTTGTCCTTAGCTCACAGAAACAACCACATTAATTACATCTAGAGTCCAGAGCAATGGAAATTACCACAAACATGATCAGAATTTGTTGTTTGTACATTAGCAGTGTACAGTAACATAATATGTTGCACACCGCTGTATCTCTATCAATCCATGCATGCTTGCATCCGTGCATGCATCGCCACACATGCATCCCTCTCAATCGCATCCCCGCAAACGCACTCCGAACTATCGTTTATTGTGAAAATCCTTTTCCGGAGGTGGAATCCTACTCGCTTCCCTCGAAAATTATGACGCCGGCAGAAACCCACAGACCAGCTCCTCTGCTCGTACTCTTTACCCGAATGTATGAGTTCCTCCCTCGGCTCCCCTCTCTTGTTTGCACTCATTGTTTCTCCTTGCATCCACAGGGTTCGCCTGCAGCCTCGCCAGACCCGATCGGATGTCTCTGGAAGCCAAGATCACACGGGCAGGTACGCACAAATGTTTCTCCGCGTCTATATGTTGGCGACTGTCCGTATTGTGCGCCCTCCACCCCCTCCACCACTCCTGTAGCCTTCAACCTCACCACGCGACATTCCCGGCCTGTTGACCACGTCTCTGCCGTGCAGATAAGGCAGCTCCGCTCGGTCCCGTTATGCGGCTACTTAGATTGCTTCCTTCCCTGGAAGGATGTTGCGCGTACACGCCACTTCCCCATTTACCCTCATCCCCTCTATTGCTTCTTGCCCGTACGGCCAGCGAAGAGTAACGGGTAAACAATCCCGGTGTAGCGGCTGAACTGTCACGGTTGTTCGCCCGGAGACTCTTTGGCTTGATCTGCAGCATTATTGAAGCTAGACGCTGCTGCAAGGCGTCTAGCCTGGTAGCTAACGGTCTTTTCTGCTGGGGTTCCCAGACCATATGAGTGAAACACACCCACGCATTTGCAATGCAACTGCGTGCATCCCTTTGCACACAATATTTTTGTGTTGACGCTTAGATTGTGCGTGCGTTGCTGGTGCAGTGGTTGCATGATGTCATTCTCCGGGTCAGGCATGCGTTTGTTGTCAAGTGGAGGTGTGGTTCCGGTGCTTTGTATAAACAGAGTTTGTCAACACCACGCGCCGCCAGGTTGTTTATTTTTTTGTGCGTGCGTGCGCGTTTTGTTTAGGTTTTTTTTCCCCGCAGCCCACGTCATCGTTCTGGAGTTGAAACGTCATCAGCACATAAGTGAAGGATCATAACATAAACCTGAACGTTTCGGTCTAAGTGGCACAAGTTTGACCGCTAAACTTGGTTGTGTGTAAATTTGCCGAATGGAGGGGCGGTCATTGCATTTTGTCACTGAGCCTTTAGTGGGGATTTAGATTAGATTAGCCTTTATTGTCTCGCAGTGGAGAAATTCACATTTCACAGCAGAGACGGTATGGAAGGAAGAGGAAAGGAAGAAGTAGAAAAACAAAATACAGGAGCTGCTGGAAAGCCAGCCACTTCCGTGGCGCCATCTTGAAGTAAAAAAAAAATATGACAGCCCAAAGACACAGTCATTCAATCTTAAGCACTTTCTACACCCTATTTGTTGTATTATGCAGTTCTAGATGAAAGATGAGAGGATGAAAGTGTCCTTTTCACCAATGGATCAGGGACGTCATTGTGAAATGTGCACGTCTGCTATAAGCAAATGTCGAAAGCAAACACAAAGCTGTAGCATCCATTGACGAAAGACTTTATCTCACATCTCCTGTCCCACTTAAATCTGCTTCAATTCCAAGCCACGACAGTTCCACGACAGTTCTTTAATTAGTGTCGTGACCAAAAATGCTGAAAAACATACCTGATTTTATTAACTTGATGACAATCATGCTGTGTACTGTGCAAAAATGCAGTATTTGCGATCACCATTCATGCAATCTTCCATTTTTTTGGAATAAATCAATGTAATTCAATGGAATTTAGGTTGATCTTGTTTATCGATCCGAACACTTGTAGAGTTAATTCTTCTGATACTCGCTAAGCCGAAGTCCAGTGCAATTTGGTTGTAGAGTCATTTTTTTAATTTATGTAATTATTTTTTGGCAGCCATGTTTGACTACGGAGGTCTGCATAATTCAACTCACTCCAACAAAGCTTTGACATCAATTAATCATCCCATTGTCACAATAAGTCTATCCTTTCGATCCACGTGCAACCAATATCTCTTGCGCTCCCATCGGAATTGATGCCATCGGGTGGAAAGACAACACCTTGGAAACTAATGCATCATTGATGTTATGTAATATAGTCCACCCAACCCACCTCCCTCGATAACGTGAAGCAGACTGATTTGACTTAGCACCCCTAATCTATTCATGAATAAGTAAAAAGTCGCACATATAGCCCAGGACGAGGGCAAATGCATCTCAACTCTTTTGCGTTAGTTGACACAAAGCCAAGATTGCGATCGTCTTTTCTTTCCACCGTTGCAGATTGTCAACCAAATCGGTGTTCTGATTGCGTTGAAATGGTTTGATCGGACCTTCCTTGAATAAATAAATAAATAAATAAATAAATGTATATATATATATATATATATATATATATATATATATATATATATATATATATATATATATATATATATATATATATATATATCCTCATCTCATCTCATTTTCCGTACCGCTTATTCCTCATTAGGATCGCGGGTATATATATATATATATATATATATATATATATATATATATATATATATATATATATATATATATATATATACTGCCAGACGATGTCAAAAATGCGCGCACTCCAGAGCCAGGGTTTTTGTCATTTTTCAGTAAAATTGCAGGACCCACAGAATATTGAGCTTTAGGACTATGTAAACATTCAATTGAGCACAAGAAACCTTAAAGTCTCTTCTTTCATTTCCGAAGTTATATGGGTTTGGAGTTATCTGAGATCGACATGAGGGCAGCTGTCCAAAATACAATACAATGCAATACATGCATATTGGTTTATATAGCGCTGTAACAGCTGAAGCTGGAAAGCACTAACATAGGCAAAAGGCAAATGCCGCCCCCTCGTTGACAAGGAAATAACACTGCCAGAGGTGTGACCAGCGCTTTATCAGCACCCGCCGCAAGAAAAATCAAAACCTGAACAAATTCGGGAATGGCAGCAAA
The DNA here is from genome assembly GCF_051943395.1 of Hippocampus bargibanti. NCBI lineage: Eukaryota > Metazoa > Chordata > Actinopteri > Syngnathiformes > Syngnathidae > Hippocampus > Hippocampus bargibanti. Next base: position 8,988,238 of record NC_142752.1, read on the forward strand.
GTTGCGAATTATTATTATTATTATTATTGTTATTATTATTATTATTATTATTATTATTATTATTATTATTATATGATTATGATTATTACTGTTATCGTTGTTATTATTGGAACTGGAGGACCAACATGGATAAAAGGAAAATGTTGCCCATTCGTGGAAGGGGAAAAACATTGCCAGAGGTCTGACCAGCGCTTTATCGGCACCCCTGCAAGAAAAGCCAAAACCCAAACAAATTTGGGAATGGCACTCCACGTCACGCTTTTTCAATTTCTAAATACATTCGGTAGTGGCAGTGAATGAGTTAAAAGACAACCGACATCACTTTTTTGTTTCCAAACTGACATCAGAAAAACGTTTTATAGCATCTAAAATACCCAAAACACGCAGTATGATATTTTTAGTCAAATGCAAAACACCAATAAAAATGACTTCAAGTGTCCAAAATCTGCAAAAAAATGACCTGCGAATTGGGCATTTTCACAAAGTCCCGCCCCCAGTTCATGCTGTCACCACAAGACGTCTTGCCTTGCTGGAGAATCAAAACAATGGCTTCAGATTCGGAAAATCTGCTTTCTTGTTACTCATCCAGTTATGAATATGATTCAAATAGTTCTGAAGAGGAAAGCATACACGTTTGCAATCGATTAAAGAATTTATTCTGTGCCATTTTGAGGTATCTGGGGGCGGGAAATGTAGCACCAAAAAGAGGCAGAAAATGGCGAATGTCAGGAATTAATCAGCCCGTTTCCACAGGCTGATTAATTCCTTACACAGAGTTTTGTCGCCATCTTCTGCCTCTTTTTGGTGCTACACGAAGTTTTCAGACCAAACAAAGTACAGCAAAATGCATTGACGTGATGGAAGGACTGCTACAAAGTGTCCGTTTTTCGGTCAGGGGCGTTCCTTCAGTGACGTAACGTGAGTACTCGTCACCAACTCAAAAACAAGATTTCCGGAATATTCAGCGCAAGTCTTAAAACGTAAAATATGGCATCTTTGTAAAATACGCTCAGTAGAAGTCATTTGAAGCTTATTTTACAAATTATGGACACAACTTGTCCGGAGACGTCGGTTGTCCTTTAAGTACATTTCAAGTGAGCTGTCGGGTATGGCGATGTTAACCCTGGCGGAACCGTGAAATGTGTCTTGTTTGGGCAGATCCCAAATGTTGTACGTTTTCCCAAAGTCTCTCTTTGCCCTTCATTTGAGCTGCTGCCATCCATAACTTGTCCGTCTTCATTTTTTGACTAATGACTTCATTAAACTTATTAGTTCTACTTTGCTGGCGAGGTTAGATATCCAGCGTGCCAGTGAGCCAAACTGGGCGGTGACTTTGTTCTACGGTTTTATCTGTGTGAAACAGGGGAAGCTATTTGTGGCACAAGCAAAAGTCAATCCCTTTTTTATTTTGGTTTGTGCCGCAATCCTCCGCCGAGTGGAATTTTATTCAAAATAGCTTTTGGATTTGTTTATTTTTTCTTGCTCCCTTTCATTGCCGTCTGCAGTACTGGCCTGTCACTTGCACAGCATGGGCCTCTGTTTGTGTGAAAAGACATTCTAATTTCAAGCGTCACAGTGTTTTTTGGCTCTGTGTAGTATGTGTGTGTATTATGCTTGATATTGGCTCCAGTGCATGTGTGCGTGTGCAGGTCAGAATTACAACAGGTTGTGTATGCGTCTCACACTTTGTAAGGGGCCAGAAGTAAAAGGACAGTCTGTTCAGCGGTTCTACAGCAAGGCAAATGATGTTTTTTTAGGGTTCCTTTTAGTGTCTTAAAACATGTGAAGCATACAGTATGCGAACAACGGTACATACAAATATTTTTTTGTGGGTATGTTGCAAAATGTTAGGACAGAAATTTTCTAAGTTAGATTTTGTATAATGAATTTACATACATGTACATACTATGTGTGTGTGTAGCTCTCACTAATTATATGGGGAATTCCCCTCATGTTAAAGACCGCTGCTCTAAGATATGTAGTATTCTCTCTAGTTGTACATGTTCATATCTTCATAGGACACATACAGTAAAGTCTCGTTATATCGATATTCAAGGGAGTCCGAAAAAATATCGATATAACCGGGACTATCGCTATATCCGACCCTGTTTGCATGTAATTTTCTCCGTGCGTGCATAGAAATAGTATCGATATAACCGGGACTATCGATATATCCGATATCAATATAACGAGATTTTACTGTATTTTATTAAATGTTCATTTTTCAGTATAAACCAATACAGTTTACTTATAAAAGCCTTAAAGGACAACCGATGTCACTTTTTGTTTTTTTTAACTGACACCAGAAAAACGTTTTATAGCATCTAAAATACCCAAAACACGCAGTATGATATTTTTAGTCAAATGCAAAACACCAATAAAAATGACTTAGTGTCTAAAAACTACTTCAAATTGAACCCGGAAGTGGCTAGTTTCAGAATGTCCCGCCCCCTTGTTCGTGGTGTCACGCCTTGCTCGAGAATCAAAACAATGGCTTCGGATTCGGAGAATATGCTTTCTTGTTACTCATCCAGTTATGAATATGATTCAAATAGTTATGTAGAGGAAAGCATACATGTTTGCAATCGATTGAATTGAGGTGATGAAAGGACTGCGACAGTATATCCTTTCTCGGTCAGGGGCGTTCTTTCCGTGACGTGATGTGAGGACTCGTCACCAACTTAAAAACAATTTGTAAAATCACTTCAAATGACTTCTACTGTGCGTGTTTTACAAAGATTCCACCGTATATCGCTATATTTTAAGTTTTAAGACTCGCACTGAATATTCCGGAAGTCTTGTTTTTGAATTGGTGACGAGTCCTCACCCTACGTCACTGAAGGAACACCCCTGACCGAGAAAGGACATACCTTGCATCACCTCAATGAATTTTGAGGTACTTTCTTTGGTCTGAAAACTTCGTGTTGATCCGTGTTGATGGCAAAATTAGAAGGAAACACATAAATAACGCAATGGTGAATCGTTGTATGTTACACCGAGAAAACTCTTTGATATTCGTTGACAAAAATTCCAAGGTGAAGAATAAAACTATTTCCAACGGAGCTCTGCCGCCATCTTCTGCATTTTCTGTGACACTACACCTCAGTCTTGATCCGTCAAAATGACCCTGAAGACGTTCTTTAATTTGTACTTTCCTCTTCAGAACTATTTGAATCATATTCATTCCTGGATGTGTAACAAGAAAGCATATTCTCAGAATCTGAAGCCATTGTTTTGATTCTCGAGCAAGGCAAGACGTCTTGGGGTGACATCACCCTGGGGGCGGGACTTTCTGAAAATGCCCAATTCGCAGCTCAATTTTTTGCAGATTTTGGACACTTTAAGTCATTTTTATTGGTGTTTTGCGTTTAACTAAAAATATCAGCCTGTGTGTTTTGGGTATTTTAGATGCTATAAAACGTTTTTCTGATGTCAGTTAGGAAACAAAAAAAGTGATGTCGGTTGTCCTTTAAACATACTTATATTAACATAAAACGTATTAGCTTTAAACATACATTCCATACAAAATTTAGCATTGAAGCAATTTATGAACAAATTCGATTGGATTTGCCTTTATTAGTCCCGCAGTGGACAAATTTGCATTTTACAGCAGCAAAGTTATGAAAGGAATGAAAGTAGAAAAACAAAATACAGGAGCTGCTGGAAAGGCCCTCTCGCGGTGCCGTGTTGAAGTCAAATTCAATTCACCTTACAAACAACTGTTCGTAAGTTGGGGAGTGTTTGTATACTGTACGTCATTCACCTTGTTTGGGTGTATATACTTTCAAATCATCTTGAGTTGCCTTGTTTAGAAATATACACAACATTTTGTCTACTTTGTTTCTTTATATTACGATAACTAATCCCCTGCTTTTACAATGGTGTTGTCCCAGAAACTTTATTTTGCTGATAATTTCTGCCCGGTGAGATGCGGGAATTTAAATGCAAACAGCACATATTCAGAAAAAGAAAACCACCAAGCGAAGACAGGATACAAGGAATACAGACACAGGAAAGAATATAAGAGCATTTTTTGTGGTTATTGTTTGTCTGTGAAGGTTTTTCCCACACGTTGTTTAGCAAAGGGAGGTGTTGAAGGGCGCTTCGTTTGTCTTTTCCTTCTTCTGTATAGGAAAAGCAAACCTTTTTTTGTGTGTAACACAAAAAGACTCAATTGTTTTAGTTTGGTGATGTCGTGTACGCATCGGCGGCTTCGAAGATTTATTCCAAATAAAGCCTTTTGAGATTCCTTTGAAAACCTTGCCCATCCGTAAAATGCCCACTAGGGCTGTTTGTATCATCCACGGGACCAAGACGGCAGTCTTTCTGTGGGCAAAATTGGAAGGAAAAGCAGCGCTCTGCCATCACTCTTCACTCTAGCTCTCATCCTTCGAGCGGCCATTATTATCAGGAGCGTAAGACAGAGTGTCTGAGTCGTGAGCGTAGGAGCCAATCTTGGGGCAGACTGAAGGGGCAGGTTTCCATGGAGAAAAGCGAGCCAGGGTCTGAGAGAGGGTACAGAGTCTCACTTTGAGACAGCAGGTCGGGTTTGGTTGTTCAGACAGATGATAGGATATTTTAAATTAGCGCCTTACAATCTGCACCATTTTGGAATTTCATGCAGAGCTTCTTGAATTATTGCAAATGTGCCTTTTTTGGCCGAAATATGATATGTGTGGTGTCGATGAAAAGGTTTCTTCAGCCAGAAGTTTTGGTCCTCATCTGAAGAGCTTCATCAGGAAACTAAAGTTGTGCTGGTAACTCTGGCCCTCGTATGTGTGTGAATTAGTTAGTTTGAATGTTGCCCTGCTAGTTTAATGTTACCTAATGTTCTGTTTGGCCCCAGAACTGAATTGGTAAATCTGTCTATCATGCTGCAAATTGTCACAGATTTAACGTGAATATACCACCAACCTTGTTTGAAATTTAGCCCGCATGCCCTCAGATTAATGTCAGAAATCGCTTCAACGACGCCCGGCAGGATGTTAGAATGTGCATTTATTTGGTGAGAAGGTTCCAATCTCCGTACTCACGGTCGCTGTCGCGTGTCAGAGGGTTTGACTTGGATGGTCCCTCAAAGGGTGCCGTTTGGCCCCCAGTAAGGTTTGGCCCGACATCGAGGCTGCGCAGCATGTCGTATCGTTTCATCAGAGAGGATCTGTTTTTGAGCATGAGCGTGCTTGCTTACTGTGTGTGTGTGTGTCTCACAAAGCAGTTGTTGCAGCTGCAGCTGGCAGAGTGGGTCTTACAACTTTTTTTACATCCTTCTCTCTCAACTTGAGATGTCCATAAATACGATCCAAATGGTGCCTGTTAATTTGCCTCCGCCTCCATCCCACTCCTCATTTGCATTTTAGAGGACTTGACTGCAATTGTGCTCCCCTGTTATTGTGCTTTGGTTCAAAATTTCTGAAATACAAACCTTTGTACCTGTTATGTTTTAGTCATGTCATAGTCCCTATACATAATGCGCAGTCGTTTAATGCGCATTACGTTTTAAAGTACATTAATTCATTCACTGCCAGACGATGTGCCAAAATGTGTCCACTCCAGTGGCAGGGTTTTTGTCATTTTCACTCAAATTCACCCATTTGACCCATTGTTGAAGGGAGAAATTATCAGAGGTCTGGCCAGCGCTTTATCGGCACACCAGCAAGAAAACCCGAATAATACAATTCCAGAATAAATTTGAGAATGGACTACATAAACATTCAATTCAGCGTATGAAACCTGGGACTCTCTTCTTTCATCAGAAAAAGAAGAGTTAATTCCCAAGTTATATGGGTCTAGAGTTATGAGTTTGAAATAAGGGCGACTGTCCAAAATGCAATGCAATACATACATATTGGGTTATATAGCGCTTTAACAACAGCTGAAGCTGTGATAAAGCGATAACATGGGAAAAGGGGAAATTTTGCCAGAGGTCTGACCAGCGCTATATCAACACCACCTGCAAGAAAAAGCAAAACCTGAACAAATTCGGGATTGGCGCTCCACGTTCTACTTTTCAATTCCTGAATAAATTCGGGAATGGCAGTGACTGAGTTAAGAAGGGAAAATCCCACTGTTGCATTCACAACTGTCACAATGAAATATGCCCTCACATCGCTCCATAAATGTCTGCATTTCCAGTACCCACGGCCCATAAAACAACCTTGTCAGCACGACGCAGGCCGCCGTTGACACCTCGAGCAGACCTGACAGGGACGTTTGCGAAAACTCAATTTGCCCAGCATGTGAGCGTCTATTTTGCATTCAATCCGCATTCGTTTCCATCTGTAGACCCGCCATCCAATGGATGGCCCATCCATCCGGTATGCGCGTACGGCATATGGCATTGCCATGGGAGACTATGGGCGAAATCGTATAAGATCGGCTCGATTTCATTGCAGCGGCAGCATCACCTGACCCAGACATGGTGCTTCTGAACGATCGCAGGGAAACAATCAGACTGCGAGCACGCCAAATGTAGGGCAGACTCCGCCTTTGTAGCCAGCAGTCACAAGCATTCACAAAACCTCACAAATGTCATTTGACAGCTTCGCGGTTGTGTAACAGAAAAGCCCAAACGCAATGCCATCAGGTTGGAGTCAGTGGCCGTTTCCAACGTATCTGTGGCGCGGCGTGATGACTAACAAGAAGTGATTAGCATCCGTCGTCCTCGGAGCATTCACATTTCATTTCATTTCAGTCATAAATGGGACACAGTAGTGTCATGGTTCACGCTGCTGAATTTTGTGCATCTGGTGTGATATTAATTCCCACTAAATGACCATTTAAAAGGACCCACATGCCTCCGGGATTGACTGAAAACCGGTCCTTGGCCAGTAACTGGACTTCTTACTAGTTCGCTCCCGTCAACGCCACTATCATGACCGCGACATGATTCGCAGTGGCATGGCACTCGATTTCAATTCGGATTTGATTACCACGATAGATTTGACTGGAGGCAGCGTCCCCTTTGGATAATTGCGACAATGCGTCCCGATGGACCGAGCACGCTCTCTTTTCTGCTTTGTGATATTTGTCTGGAGAAGGTTTTTCTGTTTAGCCTGACAAGTATCTCTCCCCGATCGCGTTACTATTGATTGAGCAGTAAAGTAAATTTATAGCACTAATAAAGCTGGCTTTGCTCAAAGAGAGCGCATTATGTAATGCGCAAATATCAATAGACATTTTGAGCTCGGGGTGGGGGTGGCACCTTTTGATTTGTCATGTCTGCAAACACTCTGATTTATAATTTTTTTTTTTTTTTTCACACACGTTACTGTCATGACGACTTATTTGTTGCCTCTTTGGATGCACATTTCCAGCAAAAAGCAACAAATGGATCCTCCTTCACGTCGCTTTTAAAAATCGCAGACCACAATGATTTGGTGTTGCTTTAACAACCACAATATCACCAATAGAAGACAACTGTGTGTGCAGCTAATATCTTTTTTTTTATCGTTTTCAACTTGCCCTGAAAGATCCACGAGTAACACAACAAAGGGCCCTCTCATACTCTTAAGTGTCACACTCCCTTCCCTTCTGTTTCTTTTTTTTCTCCCTGCAGAGGTCAAGGGTTAGAGAAACTTTGGCTGAAACTTTACATATTTAGAAAGCAAATGGTTATCATCCATAACTCAAATCTTCAGTTGATTCTTTCCCAGTTGTGGGCAAACTAAGGCCCGCGGGCCACATACGGGCCGTTAGGCTTTTTAATCCGGCCCGTTGAACTTGTCCAAATTATAGTAAAAACAGTGTCTGAAAGGCATGACAAAAAGTTAGCGGATAACAAGGCAGACAACTCGGAAAAGCTGCCTGCCCCATTTTTCGCAACTTGAAACACAATAAGACGAGTAATCGCAAAAAAAAGCGTTGTCGCAAAATCTAAACTTTATTTTTTTAATCAACGCTGTACCTACCACAAATGCTACATTGCTTAATTTACGGTAAATGTCCATGGTTGTAGATTCCGCTCCTGTAGTCATTTGTCATCATGGTTCACAATATAATGTTTGCATTGCCTGCTACAAGCCACTCAGCCTCCTTCATAACTCTCAAGTACACTTTACAGTCACGGTTTAATGTAAATTTACATTTTGTAGCGTCACAAATGTTTTTAGCTTCTTTTGAATCTTTCTTCTGGGCTGAGGTTACGTGCATCTATTTTGGAAAATGATATGCAAATGCACGACCTTATAACGCTTGCGAAAATCCGGAAGAAAGAAGATAGCTTCTGATTGGCTGCCGTGCCAAGTATGCAAATTTCAACTGCAGGTAGCCGATGTCTGTGTGCTTAGCAATGATACACGTATACTGTTTGCGCGTGAAGGCGAGGGCGTCCGTGGCGAGTTTGTAGAGCGCAAGGTCAGGACAATCCGTCCATGATTTTGCGGAGTTTAACACAAGTCGATATTATTAATCACCTTCGATTGAAACTTATTAAAAACAGACGAAATCTTGATAAATCACAGTGTGTATGTTATTTTAATCTATTTCCATTTCCTCCTACCAGTATCTGCAAAATAGTATGTAAATGCCATATCTTGCATATTCCTTGAGACAAATTTGTTCACTGAAAAGGGATAGTTCCCACATTTGAAAGACAGTTAATAAATTGGGTTGTAGTGTTCTTACTGTGCTATGAGGTTTGCACACAGTACATTTAATGCTTTAGTATATGTGGCTCAAACACTCCCTCCAAATGCTCCTGGCCCGGCCCCTCTGTCAAATTTTAGAAACAATTGTGGCCCGCCACTCAAAATGTTTGCCTACCCTTGCTTTGGCCTGTCCCGGTGTTTCCTTTGCAAGTCTAACGACGGCAGTAGTTTTTCTACGTGACCTTTATTCCTGATTCGGTATTCGTATGAGTGGCAGCTTTGGCATTTACTTCAGGCAAAGTCCTTAGGAACCCAGTGGGGGACCCGTTAGCATCAGGCGTAGCTGTCATGTATCCCCATGGGTGTCTCATCACATGGCGTCAACTCTTCTCTTATTCTCCTTTGAAACAAAAAGTGATTGTCCTCATTGAATTGGATTAGCCTTTATTAGTCTGGCAATGGAGAAATTTACATTTCACAGCAGCAAAGTTATAAAAGGAAGAGGAAAGGAAAGGAAGAAATAGAAAAAACAAATACAGGAGCCACTCTTGTGGCGCCATCTTGAAGTCGAAAGAACAACAACAAACAAAATAATGTGACACAACACAAAAGACACAGTCATTGAATCTTAAGCACTTTCTGCACCCTCTTTGTTGTATGAAGCAGTTGTAGATGAAAGAGGAGAGGATCAAAGCGTCCTTTTCACCAGTGGATTAGGGACGTCATAGTGAAATGAGCACATCTGCTACAAGTTAAATGTTGAAAGCAAACACAAAGCTGTAGCATCCATTGACGAAAAGATCTCATATCTCCTGTCCCACGTAAATCCGCTTCAATTCCAAGCCACGACAGTTCCACATATGCATCGGTTAAAAGATGCTTCCCAAAAAAAGCACAATCTGTTCTGTACTCATGATTATTTATTTGTTTTAGTAAGCAAGCAGCTTCATACAAGCGTATTTCACTGTTTGGTCCACGCGAATTAATCTGCAGAATATTGTTTGCTTTGAGATGGACTTGTTTGGCGATTCTCTTAAAACACAAAAAGGTTCTGCTAACATTTTGCCAACTGTTTTTTCCATCTTTATTCCACACACCATACTCTGTTTTCCGTTCACTGTCAAAAAGCCCTTTTAGTCCAGCGTAGACTGTTTATTTTTATTTCATGTATTTATTTATTTTTGCAATGCAGTTACTTTGAATCCTCCATCAGCGTTTTTGAAGTCAATTGCATGTTTTTTTTTGCGGTCTTCAGTTTGTTTGAAGGGAACGAATTGGGACTCCGTAATCTTGACTGGGCGTTCACAGACGTGAATTAAGGCCAGCGCGACACAATGCCAAGTTGCACGCAAAACTGTATATATCTTTTTGCCTCAACCACTGTTTTCCGATCATTTCAAAGGAAGCTGCAATCCAATCATTTTTCTTGACCATAAAAGCATATTTTTATGTGAATAAGTCTGTGAATCATTTCCTTGCTTTATTTTCTGACTTAAAAAAGGTCTGTAGCCTGCTGTGCAGGTATGAGGCGCCCCATACTTTATTCTTATCGCAATGGTCCGGTTCGGTGACTTTGTCCGCATCTCTAGATGTTTTTTGGGCTGGGGTACTCTTGCCGATGAGATTGATCAATTGATTGCTATCTACTGTTGTGCTGCATTGATCAGGGGTGCGATAATGAGTTAGTGGGCATAGTTGGAGCAGAACTGGAGAGGACAAAGCAGGAGGAAAAAAATAGAGGTGAGTGGAGGCATTCAGTGACCTTGTAAATTCTTCAGACTAAGAGGACTAATAAGAATAGGGGGCTGCACGGCGCTGCTTCATTAATGAGTGTGATAATTTTAAGACCCTGGGAAAGGAAATGGCAATAGAAATGTGGCCGGGAACCTTCAGTGAGTGTGTGCATGTTGTGAGACAGCGAGAAAGGCGGCGTGTGTGGAGGGGTTGGGGGGGTCGTGGGGGGGGGGGGGGGGGGTTGCACACGTCAACAATCTGCACGACTGAATCCTGTGGTGAAGCATTGTGTGTTTCCCAAGCAAACAAGTGGTGAGCCGTGCAAAAGGAATTTCAGGCCCTCTGACAGTGACGACCACACCATTGACAAAGCTCCTTTCAAAGATTAACAATCAAAAATTGTATCACACGCACGCACGCGCACGCACGCACGCACACACACACACACACACACACACACACACACACACACACACACACACACACACACACACACACACACACACACACACACACACACACACACACACACACACACACTCCCACAGTTGGTTAGCAGATTTGTTCTGTGGTCACGCGTGGTGGTTTGCTAATTTCGCTTGCGGCTGATATTAATTCAGTTTACTTTCCGATGGCAAATTGTCTTCCTGGCTCTGTATTTAATTATTTTTTTAAGTTAGTGGTCCAGCCCCAGCCAGTCGCGTTTAAATTAACTTAAATTTACCCTGTCGCCACTTGGCATGACGGCGCAAACGGCACATGTAAGCCAAAAGCTTGGGTTAACATTCTGTTTGAGTCGGAAGGACTTTGCGGTAATTCGGCGAGCCGCGTTTTAATCCCATTATCAGACAGAACCATACAGCAAGGAACAACACTGGCCAGCTTGTTTTCTCCGCTGCTTTGGGGCATGTGGGCGAGCGGTTGGGGTCAGCGAGTCGGGTGGGAGGGGGGCGCAGGTTGCGGGAGCAGGTGACATCTGTGACCCAAACAACAGTGGACACATGTTCCTTCCTCAAAGGCTTCTGGCACCCTCTCTGCCTCATTGGGCCTCATTGGGCTCAATCCTGGCGTGTACACTCACACACACACACGCACACACACACACACACACGCACACACACACACACACACACACACACACACACACACACACACACACACACACACACACACACACACACACACACACACACACACACACACACACACACACACACACACACACACACACACACACACACACACACACACACACACACACACACACACACACACACACACACACGCACGCACGCACGCACGCACATATTCAAAAAGCATTTGAAATGGTTCACCTGAACCATTTTTTTTCGATTCCATATTTGTATTTGTGTTCTTACAATCGACCAAATTTTCCGCCCTACAAGGCACACCTAAAAGGCTTGAATGCTCTCTAAAAGACGACAGAGCAAGAAATGAGGCAAGAGTGTTTGATTCAATGTCGGTATATAAACTAATATCCGTACCGGGATATTAAATCTTTAATAGCTATTGCATAGATTTTTCAAGTGACAAATGTTTAAGCCTTGGCAAAGGTCTACACTCTGCTTGCGCTACTGTTTTATGTTAAATCAATTTAGCCTTAGGCTATCCTGGTATTAAATTATAAATACAATTACTGTAGCCTCTGTCAACCAAATATGAAATGACCGCGCAAACATCGACCGCCTTTGCTGTGGATTTTTCTTCGCTTTTGGCGATAGTAGTTCGTTTAAAAACATTTTTTCACTTGTTTTGCTTTCTGAAGCTTGGACCTTATATTTTGAAATACCATATTTTCTGGTGTATAATGCGCACCTAAAAGCCTTGATTTTCTTCAAAAGATGACCTTGCGCTTTATACGCAGGTGTGGCTTATATTGGGCCACAACAGTTCTCGCAACTACTGTCAGCAGCCACCTGTTATAAAAAGTATTGCTAACCCCAGACTCTACTATAGCGCCTTGTAATGTGGTGTGCCCGATATTTTCAAAATGTATATATATTAATATATTACATTTGGAAAAAAAAACATTAATTAAAGGTGTGCCTTATAGTCCAGTGCCTTATATATGGGAAAAGTTTGAAAATACACCATTCATTGGGGGTGCACCTTATACTCCAGTGCGTCTCATACAACGGAAAATATGGTATGTTATTCTCAGACACGTGAGCACGATGTTTGATTTGTCGTTCTCAACTATCTTGCACTGTACAATATACACACCTTGTGTTTCATCAATAACCTTTGGACCGAAAGGAAAATCATTGATATGAGCTTCCAACTCTCTCGATTTTCTCGCCCTTAGGACAATTTTATGGCTGTGAGTGAACAGGCAGAAAAATCGCTTGTAATAACACCTCCGTTTAGTCATAAGAGCTTTCTAATTTTACATTCAGAAATATGTTTATTGGCAAATATGTCGAACACACAAGGCATTTTTCTCCGGTAGAACACGCTGTACTAGTATCATCATTAAAAAAAAGCAGGACAAATAAGTATGGGGGACACTAATAAAGGCTAATCTAATATAATCTAATCTCATCGAATTCTACAACTGTGAGACTATGCAAACTATCAAGCAGACAGTGGTTCAAGTGAGTCCAGAGCTGGAGCTAACATGATTATAATGGGATGCTGTTCCACAGGGTTGTGCTAAATTACAAAGAGTCACTATGCAATTCTATTTTGTTACTGTTTAGAGAGTTAATGGCGGCAGGGGAAGAAGCTGTCGAAATGGCTGCTAGATTTGTTGCGCGTGGATCGGTCGCGCCTGCCTGCCGGGAGTAGCTGGAAAAGGTGGTGGGCAGGGTGTGGAGGGTCCAGTAGGATTTCCTGCGCTCTCGTCTTGATTCTTGCAGTGTGCAAGAAATGTCATTAACTCATTCACTGCCATTCATGTATTTATTCGGGAATTGAAAATATGACGCAGAGCGCCATTCCCTAATTTGTTTGGGTTTTGTTTTTTCATGCTTGGGTGCCGATAAAACGATGGCTATGGCCTCTGGCGATGTTTTTTTCTTTTCCACGAGAGGCTGCATTTCCCTTTTTCCATGTTAGCACAATGTTCCAGCTTAAGCTGTTAAAGTGCCATATAAACCAATATGTACTGACAATATTGCATTGCATTTTGGATAGCCGCCCTCATTTCAAGCTCACATAACTTCATATATTTTAGGAATTAACTCTTTTTTTCCGATGAAAGAAGAGAGTCTAAGATTTCTAACGCTCTATTAAATGTTTATGTCATCCTAAAACTATTTTCTGGAATTCAAGTGACAAGGACAAAAACTCTGGCACTAGAGTGGAGACATTTTTGCACACGTCTCGCAGTGAATTAGTAAAAAAAACATGGAGTCACCAGCTCATTTAAATTCGAACATTGATATAAATGCATGGGAATAAATTTTAGCTCTGCCAACAAATAGACAACAGAGGCTTGTTGCATACTGCCTATGTTATAGCATGTTCCAGATGAAATTGAAACTGCCCAGCGTCACTCAATCAGATGATTGATCTTTCTTAGCCATTCTATATATAACCGAGGTATTAGCTTCCGGGCAAATTGACGGTTAATTAAAACAAAGGTTCAACTTTCACCTAATTGAGTTCTAATTGCACGTCACCGAACAAAATGTTACCGCATAAAGAGCGGGAAGATAACGCGTATAATAGAAGTCAAAGTTACTACTTGCAATTTATTTTTCCAATGATTGTACTAATCCGTTCGAGTTCAGGATGAGCATAAAATGATCTTTTAATGACCATCACACAATGCAAAGAGATACCGTATCGCCTTCCTTTCTCACGACTTTCAAACAAAGCTTTCAAGTTCTGGTTCCATGCTTGCTTTAATCCGAGGATGAAAATCCACCACATTTTGAAAGCAGCGTTTTAGGATTTTTCATTGAATGGCAATATAAAACAGACCGAAAGGGCAAATGTTTGTTTTTTTGTGAGTTATAGCACATAGGTGACAATTTCCAGTCTTCACTAATGGTTTGTTTGTTTGGTTTGTTTTTTTCCTTTCCCCACCGTACTGCAAGACCTTCAAAGGACAATTTTAATAGTGTGACAAGAATATTCTTGCTTTCGGTCACTTTGTCTTGAAAAGTTGATTTTAAAGATTTTACAAGTTACAGTAGAAGTAAACAGTGATTAATCTTGTGTAAAGGGCACCGCCGTCTTTAATATCAGCAGGTATTATAAGGTCAGTATTGAAAGCCACTTTGTGAAGGACCTGTTTTTTTCTTCCTATACATCCCCTCAGATAGTTAATTTAAAGGTTACACAAGTAATAGAGACCAGTTGGCTTTGTGGACCCAAATAATGACTCTTTTTTTAAATTTTCTATTATTCCGCTATCCTTTGGAGTCCTTGTTGTTGATTTTAAATCAAACCCAATGAACGCCGTTCTCGCTAACTAATACTCTGAAACAAGGACCACATTTATTTATTTTATTATCATTTATTTATTTATTGATATATTTTAGTTATCAGAATCAGAAAACCTTTATTTGTCCCACAATGGGGTAATTTGCAGTTCACAGCAGCAATTTGAAAGGGGATGGGAGTAGGGGCTGGGGTGAAAGGATAGAAAAACAAGATATTCTAAGCATTGTAAAATGAAAATGTCAGCAGACTGAAATGTATTTTTTTCAATACGAACATTTATTATTTTAGAATTTCTAATCCTATATTGTCAGAGATGTTTTTCGGATGTTGTGAACAAAGGCTCGAACACAGGAACATTGTCTTTTACTGCCGGCAGGGGGTGCAGTTTTCATGAAGTCACTTTGTGGGCGCCTCTTCGACCGACGCCCAACCTCTTCAGTCCTCTGCTAAGCTATTTACTGAGAGTATATGCAAATTTAAGTGATACATGAGTAAAACACAGCCCTCTGCATTTGATTACCACGCCCCTGGATGCCCCATGGTACAAGCACCAAGATCCATAAACTAACAGAACATACCCATTTTAATGGGTTTTCTTACCATGAATTGATAGATTTGTCCTCGGCCAATGAGCTCTTCCTGTGAAGGAGTTATCAAGTCCTAAATTGCGCCCGAGGCTAGATCTCCTACTTGAGGATGACAGTTTAAGAGGCTGTGTCTGTTCACCTCAGATTTACCCCAGATTTTCTGTGTTTCCATTGTGGGCCTTGTGTTTGGGCAACTAAGCACACAACAGCATGAAATATGATAAACTCTATTCTGTCTATTCTCTATCATATATTTTCTACAATTTCCCATTTTCCTTGATCTTTGTTCGGCTCTGGTCTACTCTGAGTAGATCGCCGTCTTTCCATGATGTGTCAACTCAAGATATATTTTGATCCCCGGCAAAGCCAACGGAACTAAAGGGCTTGGTGCAAGCAGAGCTTTCTAACACTTGCGTTACAGCCCACACGCTCACGCGTTGGCCTAAGCTCTGGGGTGCACGGGGTGGCCGTCTGTTCCCACTGTTCGGTTTTTCACTCCCACCGGCCATCCAAATGGATCTGATCTCAGCGCCGCCCCTTTTGCCAGCGCGACAACAGTGCTCTTCTTTTGTAATAGTTTGAGGTTTCGATGCTTTCCCATAAAATGCAGAAAAATGGTTTATCCTGCCATTAGACAGATGGCGTGAGAGGACCCCAGTCAAGAGCTAACCAGAAGCAAAGCTAGGTAAAAAAACACTACAGGCAAGGGTCAATTGCACATAGACTGACGTGAATGTATTAAAGCATGTTTGCATTGTGTGGATTGTATTTTACTTTTGGGCAAGCATCAGGGTAGAGTGCCCTCTCTGGGTCCGGGAGGAGAGCTTTCCCCAAGTGGAGGAGTTTAAGTATCTGGGAGTCTTGTTCACGAATTAGGTTAGGAGATAGCGAGAGATGGACAGAAGGATCAGTGCGGCGTCTGCTATGATGCGGACTTTCTCATGGCGAAGTAGGAGCTGAGCCAAAAGGCGAAGCTTTCAATTTACCGGTCGATCTACGTGTCAACCCTCATCTATGTTCATGAGCTATGGGTCGTGACTGAAACAACGAGATCCCGGATACAAGCGGCCAAAAGTAGCTTTCTCTGTCCGGTGTCCAGGCTCCTATCTTACAGATAAGGTGAGAAGCTCGGCAGAGCCTCAGAATGGAACTCCTTGTTCTCCACATAGAGAGTACCAGATGAGGTGGCTCAGGCATCTCATTAGAATGCCTCGTCGACACCTCCCTGGTGAGGTGTTCCGGGCATGCCCCACTAGCAGAAGACTCTTGGGACGACCCAGGACACGCTGAAGAGACTGTCACCTAGCTGGCCGGAGAACGCCTCAAGATCTGCCAGGTAGAGCTGGAAGAAGTGTCTTGGGAGATGGATGCCTGGGCTTGAAATTTCGGGATGATATTGTATTTTTTCAGCACTTTATTTGGATGGCTTTTAACTTTGGTCTTGTTGACTGCGCTCAGAATCAACATATGAGCCAAAATCGCTTCTCTTTGTTGACGTAAGTGATGGCTAGTTGACTGTTTCAGTCAGCGCTATATCAGCAAATCACTTCCCGTGACACGACTCCACAATCGCACAGAAACTCCACAAAATAATAAGGATAATTCAATTATTCAGTGCATCACTTTGCTCTTATATTCCGTCTTAGCCTGATTTGCAGTAATAATAAAACATGTCCAATTCACTCCAGGCACGTCTATTTTTTTCTTCTCAGCAACTTTTTGCTGCGATTGCTACGGTGAGTCTTGGAGCATCTTCAGCCAAGGCAACTTTGGGTCACATAAACAACCCTTTTGGATCTCAGCATTAAATCGGTTTTACGGGTTGTGGTCGCAAGCAAGATGGTTCCGCTATGTGTCCATTTATTGTCTTTTCTGGAATATTCTTCAGTCAACTGATATTTTCTTTGCTAGAAGGCACCCTAACCAGTCCGAGGTGTACATTTCAATTTTTTCATCCAATCCTCTGAGCGAGATCATCTTTCCTCTCAACATTCCCTCGCCATGTTCCAAGCGCCCTTCTTCCCTTTTCTAGTTGTGTCTCCTCCCGCCTGCCGCCGTTCTGCCCGCAGCCTTTAATCATCCCCGTTTCCGCTCGCCTCGTCACATTTGGCCCCCGTGCATGTCTGTCCGGGCCTCGTCACCAAAGCGCGGCACTCGCTCGGCTGACATGGCGCCGCACCGCTGAGGGCCTCTGATGTCCATGACACATGCGCTGACCTGTCCCATCGCTTCCCCCAGCTCTGACATCATCAAAGTGGGATGCGGTCCTGCCCTCAGGCCTTTTAACGGATTAATGTGATAAAAGGCACATCTTCAGAGGAGCTAAGCAAAAGAAATTACTTTTTATTTTTGAAACAGTCTCTTTTTCCCCACTTCCCTTATGGTATCATTTTCTTATTAGCTTCTCTTCACAAGGTTCGCAAGTGTACTACAAACTCATCTCTACAATTCAGGCAGTAGGCGGGGTGCACCCTGAACTGCTCGGCGGCTACTTGCAGGGCGCACATAGAAATGAAATGGCTTCTGTTTGTAAATTAAGACAATCGGGGAACTTGTGCCTGGAGGTTCACACATGCAAATTGAGTCAAAGCACCTGGACTCTTTCAATAAAACATCGAGGTTAAGGACAAGAGGCCCGCTTTGTTCATAACGATCATAAGGGGATGTCTTGCTTCGTATTGAGTGGAAGGACTTCATGCATGTCGTCATTCACTCAACGAAGACTGAACACTCGTCTCCCATGTGCCGATTTCCACGATTCAGTGGCAACAACCTTGATGCTGGTCAACCTCCCAAATTTTTTGCTATTCTTGCGTTGTCACTTATTTTGTGAGAAGCGTCGCTTATACTAGCCACAAAATGTGGAGTGAATCCTTGCATGTTCACAGATAAAGAGATATGTTTTGTTTCGGTTCAATGACTGAATCCCATCAAGCTATGGCGATCTCTATGTCTGCATAATTCAAACGTCGCGGTTGTCACCCCTGAGGCATATGACAGGAAACAAGGAAAATCGCCATTTCCACCCCTCACCCCCGTTTAAACGAATTAGGTAAAACAGCAACAAAGCAGTGAAACATTCTTCTCGTGTCAACGCTGCTTCAAATCAATTTCAAGATCTTGCGGCCCAGTTAGGGATTAGCCTTCGTACCAAAAAGTGGAAATGCTTTTATTCTGTGAGTGCGACGGTTAACTTTTAACTCATGTGCTCATTATATCAAGTCCTAAAATGTCCAATAGTGTGATGACAGTAAAATTTCCCTGAACATTTTCTGTCTTTTGCTCTCATGTAAAACCAGTTTTTTTAAGCGTAGTCTTCTGATCCTTGTGGGGAAAAATAATTGGACATAGCAGGTTTTCCTCAGACAGCAACGTGATGATAGTTAAAACCAAAGAGTCCCAATAACAGTCTGCTGGTGCCCCTTCTGTTTAATGTCTGCGGTCGTATTTTTCTCCTAATTATTGTTGAAATGTCTCACTCTGATCCAGTTTGCTTCGGGTCTTTTGATGTGAAGGTGAGCGCAACCCTTTTGAGGTGCCACATTCTGTCGAGGCGAGCCGAGAAAGGCTCAGATTAGATCCTCCCCCGATGGCGGTGCGTACGCCCCAAAGAGAAATGGCAAAGGGACTCATTAGGTCAGGGGCCGCCCTGATCCATCCATCCATCCATCCATCCTAACCCAAAAACCCAACCCGCCCATCCATCCACCCATCCCAACCCCAAAAAAACATCCATCCATCCAGCCCATAATACGTCAATCCATCCATCTATCCACACATCATCCATCCACCCATCATGCATCTACCCAGCCATCCGCCCCCATCTACCCATCCAACTAAAAAAAACACTTGCCCATACATCCATCTGTCCATCCACCATCCATCCATCATCCATCCACCCATCATCTATCCACACATCATCCATCAACCCATCATTCATCCACCCATCCATCCATCTCCCATCTACCCTTCCAACCCAAAAAACCCAACTCACCCATACATCCATCCATCATCATCCGTCCATCCATCCAACCATGCAACCATCCATCCATCCATCCATCCATCCATCCATACCCCATCTACCCATCCAACTCAAAAAAACAACTTGCCCATCCATCCGTTCCCCCGTCATCCATCCACCTATCATCTATCAACACATCATGCATCCACACATCCACCCATCCATCTATCCATCCATCCCCATCTACCCTTCCAACCCAAAAGAAACAACTCGCCCACCCATCATCCATCCATCATCCATCCATCCATCCCCCATCTACCCATCCAACCCAAAAAAACAACTCACCCATCCATTCATCTATCCATCCGCCCATCATCCACCCACCCATCCATCCACCCCCATCCATCCATCCATCCATCCATCCATCTCAAACCAAAATACCCAACCTGCCCATCCATCCTTCCATCCATCCATCCATCCACCCATCCATCCACCCATCATTCCACCCATCATTCATCCATCCAGACGGGTGAGACCAGGGCAGACAGACAGTGTCCAATCACCTGCGAATCCTTCACTGTACACCCGCATGGGTGCCCCATCCGGTGAAAGTCTGAAGTTTAAATATTACATAAGCTGCCACCGCACTGCTAACAAAAGCTGTCAGGGGGCTGAGGCATGCTGTAAAAAGCGGTATTCTGTCAGGTTGAATGCCTCGGTAATTAATAAGTAATGCAGTGCAACCCCTTACTAAAGAAGAAGACAATCTGTTTGGTGATTGTAACTCAAAAACATTCCAGTTCTATTCCGCTGATGCAATATCATTCACCCATGAGAATGTCACGTTGGAGAGTGTCGAAAATAGACTTCAAGCAAATCGGATTGGCCCAATCAGTCTGGAAGGGCGAACTGCACATTTTAGCACTTTTTTTCGTTTTACCGGGCACTGTGAAACAAACGATTTCCTTTTTAGCACCGATTTAACACGGATTCTGATTCCCCGCTTAAAAGGGTCTGCTTCATGCGATCTCATGACACAGAGACAAATCGTGTCCCTGCTGTCACCCGACTCGCCAGCGTTCCTTTGCATGTGCGTCGATCGGTGAGTGACTGATCGCTGGGGGAAAGAAATAGGCCTCTTTGCCTCCGAGCGCAGAGCAGGAATGAAATCAGTGCAGGTTCTGCTCAATCCGTCAGAACAGGCGGAATGAATTCCGGGAGGCTGAGCATGCTAACAAGTTCATTATTCTTGCTCGGTTTTCGGGAGTAATTACCATTTTTCTTCCAAAGCTATTCCATGTCGGGTCACTCTTGTCAAACGAAGCCACGTGTGAATACGGATAAATATTTGTGAGTGTCAGGACCCGGCGACCAATTTTGTCACGGGTCGCGTTTGTCTTAGCAACTGTGCTGAGAAATCAAACTAGGGACCCGATTTGAACTTTTTCCATTCTAGTTCACAAATAACCCAAAGAGACCTACATTCTTCGTATAATGAGGCTCGGTTATGATTTAAAATAGCAGTGATCATTCAGGCTGGGTAGGGGTTTTTTCGTGATGCCCCTTTTTGTTTGTCTATATCCGCGCTCATGTTGCAAAATGTAACCCGAGGAAGCACGGATCCTTTTTTAGGGTCTAATTGGTTGACGGATTCACTATGCGGCATTTGGAAATTCAGATTGATTGTGGAAAATGTCAGCGCTTTGACCCCCATCACACCTTTGTATCATTGACAGCAAGTTAAACATGAAAATATCAACCAATATCAATGCCAGTGATTCACCAAGTAGGACGTCAAAGCGAGTGATTCACCAAAATAAAAGCTTTGAGTCCAAATTCCTCGAGCCTGTTTATGTTTTTGGGGATTATTCATGCACCAAATAACTGCAGCACCATTATCCTCCATCATCATCATCTTCACGACTAGTTATTCGTGTGCGCTGCAGTTTTGTGTCTACTGTGTACAAAGGCACATTTTGATAGTTTCCCCGCAGCTTTTATAGATACGTGGGAACACACACAAAGTATCATACAGTAGATATAGAAAAAAAATCCTCAAAGGTTTTACACTTCACAAGCTTTCAGGTTGTTTTTTTTTTGATCGGTATGAAAATGGATTGATGTGGTTGTTCGGGAACGCCTTGATGATAGAAGTCTTGAGCAAGATTTCTGATAATACCGATCGTTTTGAAAATAAACCTGAAAGAAAAAACGTTTTGGAGCTGTCCCTCGCAACGTAAAAAATCAAAAATGTCGATAAAGTGGTTAACTCATTCACTGCCAGACAGGTGCAATGCCAGGCTTTTTGTCATTGTCACTCAAATTCCAGGACAGTGCTGCTGAAGAAAAGACAAGAAGCAGAGCTGGAGGTAGCAGAGATGAAGATGTTTAGGTTTTCTTTGGGAGTGACCAGGTTAGCTAGGCTCAGGAATGAATATATTAGAGGGACAACTCATATTAGAGGCTTTGGAGAGAAAGTCAGAGAGGACAGACTGAGATGGTTTGTACATGTCCAGAGGAGAGGGACTGAATATATTGGGAGAAGGAGGCTGAGCCTTGAACTGCCTGGAAGGAGACCGAGAGAAAGACCAAAGAGGACGTTTAGGGATGTTGTCAAAGAGGAAAATGAAGGTAACTGGTGTGAGAGATGAGGGTGCACAAAACCGGGTTACACAAATTCCAGGACCCATTAAATATTGAGTTTTAGGACTACATAAACATTCAATGCAGTGTAAGAAACCTGAGACCATCTTCTTTTATCAGAAAAAAAGAGTTAATTCCTAAATTATATGGGTATGGAGTTACATCAGCTTGAAATGAGGGCGGCTGTCCAAAATACAATGCAATACATACATATTGGTTTATATAGAGCTTTAACAACAACTGAAGCTGGAACAAAGGGCTAACATGGAAAAAAGGGAAATGCTGCCCTCTCGTGGAAGGGAAACACTATGCCAGAGGTCTGGCCAGCGCTTTATAAACACACAAGCAAGGAAAAACAAGACCCGAACAAATTCGGGAATGGCACTCTGTCACATTTTCAAATCCTGAATACATTCGGGGATGGCAGGGAATGAGTTAATGGCAAGTACAGTCGACTTTTTGGTATTGGGAAGTACTTTTCGAGAAAAAAATGCTCAGGGTGCATCTAATTAGTTTAGTATTTCCGACTTTGCCTCAAAACAGTCATTTTGACTGCTGCTGTCAACCAGTTGCACTCTCGAGACATTTGAAAGCCGGATAGAAGTATGTCTTTACCACGGGGATTTATGAACTTGCAATCACAAAGTATCTCTTTTCGCTCAGAAATGTTAACCATGATAGAGAGAGGGAGAAAAAAAATCCAGTAAATTTCAGCCGGGTGGAAATTTTGTTGCTAGGCAACTGTTGTTACAATTCGACAGGAATCCAGATGGGGAAAGAGCTGCTTTGGTGGTGCAAAACAGACAAAATTAATGGACAAAAAAAGGAAGGTCCCAAAGTGTTATGACAAATTGCCCCCACACAAAACGAGTGCTCGCTAAAGCTAGACTTCTTATTTTTTTTAATTGCGTCCAATGGAGCGAAAGCACCATTTATTTTTCAAGCCGACATTAAGAGTGACTTAAACGAGTTTCTTGATAAAATCAGTTCAGGGAGCTTTTCTCACGTTGCTTCAGCGCAGAGATGGGGGAGGCGATCTTTCTCCTAGCTCTTGGGATCCTCATGTGGGGTCATTTTTCTTCCTTTATTTTATTTGGCTCTGTTTCACATGAACCCGTCCTCCGCCGTTGGCAACCGGCGCGGCGTCTTGACATTGATGCAAGATTTTCTTAACACGGTTCCCCATTTGCCTCCTAAGATTGGAGCGTGGGATATTTATAATCTTGCGGGCACCAGTTAATGGTATTTGCAAAGTTAAATCAGTTTAGTGCATGTTTTCCATAATGGCTTTGACGACGTGGCATTGCCAGCGGCTCTGACTTGAATGGTGGAAGGATGGCTCTAATTTGGGATAATGGCTGAGTCAGCCATCATCATCATATGTCCCTCAGTGGACTGCAAGATACGCGCCCACGCTCGTGACAATAAATTAAGACGCTGGTGCATGCAGCCAATGTTGACATTTGTGTGCCGGTTGCAGGTACCCAAAATATAGACAAAGGGGTTAATTACTGGCTAACCTAATCAAATCACTTGTCATCAGATTAGATTAAAGTGTTTAACCTTGCTTTGGGCCACTGTCTGGTCGTGATAGACGCGACTGCATCAGGCGAGCAGCTGTCAAAAAGCCGTGAAGCGATTATGCGCGATAAACGACTGCAGCTTGATGTTCCAATCAATGCTCTCCTGCTTGAAAATAAAAAGTGCACCCATAATGTCGGAGGCGGAGGGCGCTTGACTGTGGGTGGGCTGGAGGTGGGCGGGGCCTTTGTGTGTGTGGGGGGGGGGAGTTAACTCATTCACTGCCAGACGATGTGCAAAAAATGTGTCCACTCCAGTGCCAGCGTTTTTGTTATTGTCATTGAAATTCCAACCCCCACAGAATATTAAGGACTACATCAACATTCAATGCAGCGTAAGAAACCTTAGTCTCTTATTTCATCAGATAAGAGTTAATTCCTAAATTATATGGTTCTGGAGTTATATGAGCTTGAAATGAGGGCAGATCCGCTGGATGAACGACGTATTGACTGTGACCGGGCAGGAGTGCTGCATTGGCTAGTTTACATTCCACAGTCGGCTAAGCTTCACCAACCTCAGCTCCGCTTAGACATGCACACAATCATACATCTACTCACGCCTGTATGCAGTGTTGTCTACATACCTGCATCAAATCATTATTTAGGATTTTTCTCCCTGGCATCATCAATAAATGTGGATTGGTGATGGCCTTTGCACGTCTCACTTGACCGGCCATTCCGTCACATAGCCAATCATCAGTTTCCGTTGTCACGACTCACAAATCCTTTTTTAGCAGCGCCAAAGGACATAGACGTTAGGTCGCTGTACAAAAAGCAGATAGAACAAACATCGCCTCTGCTGGTCTTCGCCAGAATCTGCACTCATAATGAGGTGCAAACCATTGTAAGTGGTCTGGTTTGATTTCCAGGACACTCCCCCAAGCGTTTCTCCCTGTTGGCCTCATCAAAATCTTTTCAAGACCTTTAGTCATGGTGCATATCCATATTCATGCGCCACAAATTGATCAACCTGTGCCCTTTAAAACACGTGACATCGTAACAGCCGGACAACTGCCGCCGTCGAGGTTACGAGATTAGCCGCATATGCTCAACAATGTCGTAGCTGTAATGAGCAATATTTGTTGATGGGTTTATTAAATCTCAACATAGCACCCCATGTGCTTCACTGGAAAGCGTGTCGGTGCTGAAATAGTCCCAGTGGGGAAACCAGCAACTTTGCAAATGTGCACAGCAGAATAGACCCCCCGAAGAGAACCCCCAGGGGTCCGAAGTTTTGTCTCTGGGTGAATTCCCTGTGCTGTGTGTAATCTGCCAGAGATCAACTTGGTCAGACCCCCATGCCTATGAGAATTTTTGAGCATCTTTTCCCCTCTACCCTCATTTGGATTGATTGTACGTCAGCAGTACAAGCACCGCACGATACATTTGAATTTTCTCTGCACCGTCGAGCTTCCCCTTCCCAATCTCCCAAAACATTTACGTGAGTTTAATTGAAAACTCTCAGTTGCCCGTGGGTGTGAATACATGTGCGTCACTCAAGCAGCCTTCACCGGCCGGTTTTATTGGACCTGGTCCCACTTCATTACATCATCCAAAATCTGACAGTGCATCATCAGCCGAAGAAAACATTGGATGAGAATGCAGGGAGTGTCCTCTTCTGTCGACTTTTGGAGTTTTATTCACAAAATGAAGGATGGCAACAATAATAGCTCTCCATATATGGGGGACAAGCTAGATTGTACGGACACGTGGATACCGCAGTATCCTTTTGAGTCTTTCCCTGTCCACATGCATCTCATTTTTGTGAAGAGCCGTGAGACGCGTGACAAATCACGCCAGGCTTGTTTCATGCACCCCTTTTCCTGTCAGCATTCCGCTGACACCGATGTGACACATGGAAATAAAGGCATCCTGGTATCCAGCTGCGCAGTGGCGGGAAAACCAACCTGCATGACCATCACCGTGGGACGTTAATTCAAAGCATTTCCCATCTCGCCTTGTCGTCCCTCAAAGCTCAGTTGAAAGGACGTGAAACCCTGCATCTTCGCCCGCCGCTCCCCCAGGAGTAAGATTATAATAAGAAAGCACCATTACGGGGTCCAGCAGGAGTCCACGCCACCGACTCGCCGTTACCGCTGCCATCATTCCCCGTGAGGTCTTTTCTTTGTTAGTTAAGGGACAGAGCAGCCGCAAGACATCCTTGCTCTCTGCTTGTTAGCTAGCTGTAATGACCGGGCTGCAGAGAACCAGGCGACCGAGCCAAGCCGCTGGAAGGCCCGTCTTTCTCTGCCGGTCTGAGACTGAAAGAGGGAATACAACCGGTTATCGCAGACGATGAGATCTGAAAGGCAAAGGAGGCTAGTAGGCGGATCGGGAAGGATGAGATTGATTGCTGCACACCGGAGACATCCAGACTCAGCAGAGAGAGTCGGGCTCAAGTTGGCACCTTGAACTTTTGTTGATCTAGCGTTTCATCATGATTAATTGAGCCAAGCAAGCGGCGCGTTTGAGATCATTAGAAAGAGTAAAACTCCCTTGTCGGTTTGTGCGAGGTTTTGCGATCATGTTTTCAGTGATGCAATAGTTACGTTTCCGTCTCACTTGCGTTGCGTCGGTCACAAATATGTCGTTAAGATGCAATGCTTTGGATGCAATTAAGAAAATTACAGTTTGGACCTTGAATGTGTTGAAGACAATGATGAGAAAATTATCCTGGAAAGCAATCTGCACTAGTTTCAAACGTCATTGTCATGACAATCTCACAATAACAAATTTTTGGGGTGGGCCATGGTTGGTCATTTTGCCCAGTACATAAAATGTTGAAATGTTGTGCTTTAATAGAAAATACATTAACTCATTCACTTCCATTCCGAGATTTATTCGGGAATTGAAAAGCATGATATGGAGCGCCATTCCCAATTTTGTCCGGGTCGTTTTTTCTTGCGGGGGTGCCGCATAAAGCGCTAGTCAGACCTCTGGCAATGTTTTTTCACTTCCAAGAGGGGGAAGCATTTGCCATGTGTCTATGTTCGCGCTTTATTACAGTTTCAGCTGTTGTTAAAGCGCTATATAAATCAAAATGTAAATTTCTCCACTGCGAGACTAATAATGGCAAATCCAATCCAATCCAAAACGTAAGTATTGTATTGTATTTTGAAAAGCCACCCCCATTTCAAGCTCAGATAACTCCAGACCCATATAACTAAAGAATTAACTTATATTTTTCACAGCCACCCCTTTTCAAGTTCAGATAACTCCAGACCCATACAAATTAGGAATGTACTTTATTTCTGATGAAAGAAGAGAGTCCAAGCTTTCTTACGTTGAGTTCAAGGTTCATGTAGTCCTAAAACTCAATATTCTGTGGGTCCTGCAATTTGAGTGAAAATGTCAAAAACCCTGGCACCCTGGAGTGGATACATTTTTGCACATCATCTGGCGGTGAATGAGTTTCCCGGGAAACATACCTGGCCAGTGAGATATTTTCTTCCAGGAACAAATCTGCGCAGTATTAATACATGAGTTTCCTGTTGCATTTATGTATTTATTTTTGTTATTTTTTTATGTACTACTGCATTTTATGGTTCCCAAATGGGCCGTACTTATTCATGATTCTCCAACTTGTATCCTGCATGCGGTGACGGAACGCTATGTGTGCTATGAGCGGATCGATAATTCAGCAGATGACAGACCGGCCCTTTGGATCAGATGGCAATCGAAAGCAATGACATAGACTGGCCTGTTTTCTCACCACTACCTTTAGCGTTGTTTCCCAGGAATGTATATGTGTCATATCGTTGCCTGTTGTTGAAAGAAGCTAATAATATATATTTGAATGCATTCCAATGGCCCCGATGCAACCATATGCGTCACTGAACGAATCTTAGTCCTGTCTGAAGCTTTCGAGCGGACTTTTTTGGGACTTATTATTTTGTGACTTATTATTTTAACCATGCTTCAGCTTGATCAATTGAAACCATTCATGCTGCCTGAGGGATAGATTTGCTTTTTAGGAAGAGTTTCATTCCTCAGCTTGACGAGTATTGATGGGCTGCATTTCTGGAGCACATTTAAGCCAGAGCAGAAGGACTCTTTTTTTTTTGATTTTTTTTTCGTGGTTGGCATTGAAATGCATCACGTGCCGCGTGAATCACAGCTGTCAAGGGCCCGATTATTATTTCACTGTCCCCTCCCTCTTTGTGAGATGCATAACTCCGAGCGTAATGTTGTGTGAAGACTTGCAAACAACATCTGTGGTCGTGGCGAGCGGGCAGTCCCAACCATGGGGCTCGGTCGCCTGCCAAACCCGCCCACATTACACTGTAAAACCCAACAAGTTGAAAGTACTCAAACCTGTACAGGTTACTCAAAACTTTTGAGTAAACTGTACTCAAAAATTTTGACGTAATCAGTTGCCATAAAAAATTTGAGTACTTTCAACTTGTTGGGTTTTACAGTGTACCTTGCGTCTGCTCAAGACGCCCCCACCTCGTCGCGCTGCTTTGGAAGAGCCATCTTTCATCTGGGCTATTGATACACAGCGGGCTGATGCAGAATCACTTGACTGGAACGGGGCTGGCTGTAGCGTTGATGCGCATCAGAACCAGGCACGAGTTGTAATTTTGGTTCATTTTCAGCCCTTTTTTCCCTCTGTATTTGTTCCCGGTGGGGGCGAGCATGCTGTTTATGATGCCCCCTGCAGAAGCTTCTGCAAATGATGATAAACCGCAGCTCGTCGATCCTTTTGGCTGATAACATTCCTGCGTACAGGAGTGTTCTGCTCATTCGTTATCTCCAGTGACCACGCACCAAATGCAATCGGCTCAAAGGAACACTTCATGCCAACACTGGCACCAGGAACTCTTTCAGTTTTCACAATACGGCTCCTCCCCTTCGATATAGTCACTCCCAAATATGGACGCACTTGCTATCAAGTCAAGGGCTGTAATTCAAAGCCACCTCCCAATGCGAATAGAGTCAAAATAAATGGCTGCCATGCCGATGGATGACTTAACTCATTCACTGACATTCACGAATTTATTCAGGAATTGAAAATATGACGTAGAGCACCATTTCCGAATTTGTTTGGGTTTTGTTTTTTTTCATGCTTGGATGCCGATAAAGCACTGTTCATGGCCTCTGGCAATGTTTTTTTTTCTTTTCCACAAGGGGCATCATTTCCCTTTTGTGCATGTTAGTGCTTTGTTCCAGCCTCAGCTCTTGTTAAAGTGCTATATAAATCATTATGTATGTATTGCATTGTATTTGGGACAGCTGCCCCCATTTCAACCTCAGATAACCCCAAACCCATATAATTTAGGAATTAACTCTTTTTTTGGAAAGAAAAGACAGTCTAAGGTTTCTAATGCTGTGCTGAATGCTTATGTAGTCCTAAAATTCAATATTTTGTGGGTCCCGGAATTCAAGTGACAATGACAAAAACCCTGCCACTGGAATGGACACATTTTTGCGCATGTCTGGCAGTGAATGAGTTAATTAGTTATCAGCATGTTTGTCATGGCTATGATCACCATTTCAATCCTCATCAGCGCTGTCTGAAATGACAGACACCGGTCACCTCATTTATCCGAGGCAGCCCCTGACCGTTCCTGTCTCGCTGGGTTGCATGCTCAGATGAATCGGATTGGCTCGCCAGTCCGGAGGAGGAAAGCTCAGTCGATGCAAAAGGGTGCTGAACAAGCAGCAGCCCGGAGAAAGATTGATGGACTTCGCTGTCTAGACTACTGTCAGCACCTGCTGCATAAAGGCAACCAATGACACACACACTCTATTCGAGTCTTGGCATGTATTTTTCCATTGATGAATTGATCAAGGGTTGGGCAAGACCCCCTTTCTCCCTTTCCATCTTAATTCTTCATCTGCTCATAATAAAAAATAAATCAGATTCTGTCCAGCGATGCCGTTCGATCTGAATTTTTGATGGGCTGTTTCTGTACTCGGGCATTGTTCGTGCCCGCGTCAAATAGAAAATGTCAAAAAAAGGTCAGCGGGACTCTGTCTCTGTTTTTCCACATCTAGAGTTAGAAGTCGTAAATGGAGGAATTGTGTTCTTAGGTGTGATTGCATCAGTTGGCGAGCTGTATCGAGTTCACGTGCGGTTTACTGATGTGAGGCACGCAGACTGTTCACCTTTAGTGGTGACGAAGAGAAATGTAGCGCTTGTTTTTGTGCTCAAGCTTTTTTTTTTTTTAAGGCTGTGCTAGATTTTCTCCTCAGTGCGATTTAGGATTTTTTTTTCAGTATGATACAGACACTCCCCAGCTGACGAACATTCGAGTTACGAAAAACGGTACATCCGAACATTTTTGCAGGTACTGTATGTCGAAAAATGTTTGGACAGAGATGCTGTAAGTTAGATTTTTGCGCACCTTTTTCCGGCCGAGCTCGCTTGCGATTGGCTGCGTACTGTGCTTCAAGCACGCACACAGGCACATTAGAGGTTTCTAGGGCTGGATGTTTACGCGACGGACTACAAGGCTGACCAATCCGCCGAGCTTGCTTACGATTGGCTGCGTAGAGTATGTGGATGGGGAGGAAATCCCTCTTCCCAGTTGACACTACATTAGGACGCAATGCATAACAAAAAGTAATGGCTGCTGGCACATCATTCAGCAATGACGTGCCAGCTGCTTCATTAATGAAGACCCAGGGATATATGTCATCGTACTACAGTAGGTGTGATTTTATTTTATGACTGTTAGATTGTCTGTGTTTTATATTTCCCCATTCGGTGTTTGACTTATACATACACTGCATACAAAATATAGCACTGTAGCAACTTATGACCAAATTCAACTTACGAACAACCATTCAGAACGTATCTCGTTCGTAAATTGGCGAGTATCTGCATACCATCCAAGGCTGAGAAAGGGAAATATAATGTCTGCTCAGAAGATTGAGTCAGTTTCCCTTCCACTTAGAACATTCTGCATGTCCAAGCGAGCCAAGAGTGGGTCGTCATGAGTGAAGAGCGTGTTCTCCTCCGCCAGCAGAGCCAAACCCCTTCAGTGTGCTGACGGGACTCTTTTGCCACAACAGATTAAACTTTTATTGAAGCGGTCAAAAGAGATTATGGCAGCCCACCGCAGCATCTTGCAGACTAATAGCACTTTCTGTACAAGGCCTCATACATCAAGCCTTATACAAACCCTACGATATCTACAGAACAAGCGACAAAAGAGGTCACAGTCGAGTGGGGGCGAAGTTGGAGTGAAAGGCGACGGGCTGCGTGTTGCAGACTGGGGAAAAATGGATATGTCAAGTGAACAAGCGCGACAGTGCACAGGAACGATTTTGTGATGGCGGCAAGTGATTCTGTCAATACTGAGTTTGTTATGAAGCGTGTCGCTAGTGCCATCCAAACAATTTTTTTGTTCTCCATTGGGAAAACTAGACACAGTAAAATGACAAAAACCCTGGTACTGGAGTAGACACATTTTTGCATGTCTGGCAGTAAGAGTTAAAAAAAACAAACATCACCACACACCTACTAAATCCCACTAATTACTATGGTCTCATTAAGAACTATTCTATGAACATTTCTTAGCCTTCCTGACCCGAAGTGAAGCAAAATACGAAATCTCTACTCAGCATTTCCCCTGTGGGTCGGGGTTAAAAAAATAACAAAAAGAAACTCGAATAGAATCCGCAAAGATTATCGAGCAAGAAGAAAACGGAGGCGTGAGGGTGACCAGGGAACGGAATGAAGCCAGATCGAAGCGCGGCAGCAAAGGTGCTGTCGGCCAGGTGCACGGATACAAAGGCACCCATCTTGCCGTGTCAATTATTTATTTTAGAGTCTCCATTTATATTTATAGCTGCCGCCAGTTCACTCCAGGATGAATACGGGAAGATGCACCTCTGGGCATTTTTGATTCTCAATTTCGTGCACATGTGTGAAGAAATTGGAGCGTGTGGAGGAATACTTGAGCTGGGGTCGGTTTGTGCTTTGGAAGCAGCCTTGCTTGGTGCGTGGTGGTGTGGGGCTTATATAAGGATTTCAAATAACACGTTGCAGTCCTTCTAATTCAAAAGATGGATGGAAGGGGGCGGCCATGTTGTTTACATCTCGATATTACCTGCTGCCACCCCCACCCGTCTCGCTTTGGAAAAAAATATTTTAAGAGCGAGCGCCAAATAAATGCATCTGTCACTTTGTGCTGCGGGGATTGTTGAGGTCACGAAACAAAGGTGGCGAGGTTCAAAGACAAAGAGTTGAGGTAATGTAGCAGAAAGTGATGAATCTGTGGGAGCTGTGCGTTACTGCTCTATAGAAACGTCTTTCACTGTATTAGTCAGGACTCGCATTCCGTAGGGAACGCTCCTCACCGGTTCTGCAGCCACCATATTTCTTCCAATTATACCTCCCTCGCTCCCACTTTACCTACACCCTCGTTATTTTGACATTCTTGAAAAAAAATCCTAGTACGGTTGTGTTCCCTCTATATTCTGAGTCGACCACCTCCACCCTTCATCTCCTCTGAGAGAGAGACCACCTTGATTCGTATTTGAAGGGGATGTTTTTTTTTCTTTTCCATTCAGCCAGGGTATAATGGGAGTCAACCGCAGATCGTAAATTCTGGGATAGAAGATGAGTGAGGTGAAAAAAGAGAGCGTTTAATGTCCTAGGCTGAGCTGGGAGTTTTATTAGGAGCTTATTGCTCGAGAGGCGGTAGAGCGCACGGTCACTCCGAACTTTTGGGATTTGATCATCGAGGTTGTAGGCAAACGCCTTTTTGATGTGTTAATTGTCACCGCTGCGAGGTGAGACGTACTCGGGCCCGGTTTAAGAATTTATTGATCAGGTCTTGAAGCGACTAAAGCGATATAGCTTGTATTACATGGGTCCGGTCAGCAGGGGGTTGTTTTCATTTATACAATACAAACAATACAATACATATTGATTTATATAGCGCTTTAACAACAACTGTAGCTGTAATTTTCATAAATGTAACGTTCGTAAACCGAAAAGTTTGTAATGCAAGGTGTTCGTAAACCGAGGCCCAAGGGGAAACTGTACTATATAATAAAGTCATTATGGTCGTTGATGTAGTTGCCTCTTGATTATATCCGAGTGAAGTTGCTGTGCTTCCTCGGCGATAATACCCTCACTCACACTGTCCCCTGCTAGCTGCTTTTTATTAAACAGAAGTTTTTCAACATCTTCTCTTGCCTGAGACCGTTGCTTAGACAACACAGAAACACCCTTAGCCACACGTAGCAGTGGTCGACTTAGCATACTGATACTGGGACGCTAAGTCACACAAACGCACACCTTGTTCATGTTTTTCAATGATCTCCTTCTGCTCGAGCGTAATTTTCTCTTGTGTCCTCTTCGGATTAACACTAGCTAGTGGTGGGGTCTTTTTTGGTCCCATAATAGCAAAAGTACTCCAATCGATAACGAATCACTCAAAGAAAGGTGGTGACGAAAACTACAGTAAAGTCTCGTTATATCGATATTCTCGGGAGTCCGAAAAATATCGATATAACCGGGACTATCGATATATCCGACCCTGCGCGCATGTAATTTTCTCCTTGCGTGCATAGAAATAGTATCGATATAACCGGGACTATCGATATATCCGATATCGATATAACGAGAAAAAGTTTGAAAACACACCATCCATTGGCATTGCGCCTTATACTCTGGTGCGCCTTATACAACGGAAAATACGGTACTTATGGGGTGTTCTGGATGAATGTGTCCAATTTATGAATCTTTCAAAATTGGGACTATCAGTTAAGAATAGAGATCAGCCACCTATCAATAAAATGTTCAGGGTTCAGGATGAAGCAGCAAAACATTGTCAACCAGCAGTAAACAACAGCTAATTTGTGCTTCTGTATTCCCCCATTTTGTTCAAGATGGAATTATTCGAGAAGGCATACAGGGGTTACGAATCAGCGCAGTTGTGTAATTATTTTTTCTTTTTACCCCCTCTGATTAAATAATTCACGGCTGTTGTTCGCCTTGTCCTTAGGTGCATTCTGTCACTTGTTAAGCATTGTCCAGACCGCCCAGGGAAGGTTGGCGCTCGCTCTGTAGGGTTATGACTGGCCCTCCATGGCAAAAAACAAAAACCA
This sequence comes from Hippocampus bargibanti, assembly GCF_051943395.1. Lineage (NCBI taxonomy): Eukaryota > Metazoa > Chordata > Actinopteri > Syngnathiformes > Syngnathidae > Hippocampus > Hippocampus bargibanti. The sequence continues at coordinate 9,021,809 of NC_142752.1, forward strand.
CTCCGCTCCCCCTCCCCAAACCTCACAAACACTTCCCATGCACCCCAGGCTGGTAAAGGTCAGCCTTCATTGGAATTCATTCCAAAGGGGCAGAGACCATAACTGACAGATGTGGTTTGTGTGCAGCGCAGACAAACGTAGATGGATAACCACGGCATTAATGGTGGCCAAGGTTCTTTGCGTCATTGGCCTCAAAAACGGCGTTCCTCAACCCGGCTGCGTCTGAAATACATTATCTTTTTTATTTATTTAGTATAAAAAATGACGCTCCTGGCATATAAATTCTGCCTGAAAGCAATAGACTCCACCCCCCTCCGTCCTCCGTGTGTCACAAACACACACTCACCCCCAATGCGGAGCCAGTTCATCACCCTCACTGACACAGCAAATTTAAAAAGCCGACCTTGACACGTCTCGCCGCATGGATCCACCTTCACTCATCATGAGGCGTCTCAGGCTGGCGAGTGAGGCCATTGCTCGGCCCACATTTTTTTTTTTAGTTAAATGTAAAAAGTCATAAAAGACGAGGATGATTGATGCTTTTTTTAATGTTACTGCTAATCATGTGTCTCCCAGTTCTAATTAGAAACTTGTTTGCATAAACCATTACCATCAGCTTTGCCCTCACTAATTTGACGTGCGTGTGTGTCTTTCCGCAACATCTGCATTGAGAACCTTGGAGGCAAGGCCAAGTGTTTCAATGCCAAACTATATTGCAGTTGCGGTTATACGTCAGTTATACAGGAGTGGTCCACTAAGGAAAATATTTCTTCAGCCGTCATCTGATGAGTTCCTCATCTGAAGAGATTTGTCAGCGAACTAAAGTTGTGCCGGTCACTCTGGCCCGATATATATCCCTAATGGATAGAGGTGGCAGTGCCAGAACTCTGCTTTCATAGGTCCCTGCTCAAAGGTTCGGAGAGCAGTAGACTACTCCCTGAAGCTAATCTGATTATTTGTTTTTTCTGTCTGATTACCTCGAATGGTCTCTGCCTGGCTCTGATTGCCCCATTAGCTGTTGTATCACCTCATTAGCATGACTAAGCCTACATGGTAAATTTAAAGGACAACCGACGCCTCCGGACAAGTTGTGTTCATAATTTGTAAAATCACTTCAGATGACTTCTACTGAGCATATTTTCCAAAGATTCCACCGCATATAGCATATATTTTACGTTTTTAAGACTGACGCTGAATATTCAGGAAGTTTTTTTTTCCGAGTTGATGACGATCCCCTACGTGACGTCACATTTGAAACGCCCCCTGACCGAGTAAGCGACACATATGCATTTTCCGGTACTTTGTTTGGTCTGAAAACTTCGTGATGATCCGTGTCGATGGCGAAATTAGAAGGAAAACACATACATAATACGATGGTGAATCGTTGTGTGTTGCACCAAGACTACTATTTGATATTCGCTGACACAAATTCCCATCAGACAAATCAGCTCATTTCCAACGGAGCTTTGGCGCCATCTTTTGCATTTTCCTTTTCGGTCAGGGGCGTTCCTTCAGTGACGTAGGGTGAGGACTCGTCATCAACTCAAAAACAAGACTTCCGGAATATTCAGTGCGAGTCTTAAAACGTAAAATATAACTATATGCGGTGGAATTTTTGTAAAATCCGCTCAGTAGAAGTCATTTGAAGCCATTTTATAAATTATGGACACAACTTGTCCGGAGACGTCGGTTGTTAATTTAGACTGTGCTTACAACAGACTTCTTAGGTCACTAAGATATATATAGAGAGGAATAACAGGTGAAATAAGAGCCGGGGATATAACATTAGATGTAATCCGATTGGCTTCTGGGAGTGGTCCACTGCTCCCCTAAACTTATAACAGGGACCTACAACTTTAGTTTGCTGACAAAGCTCTTCGGATGAGGAGTGAAACGTCCGCCACCTTCAAAGAAGTACAGATGACGGCTGAAGAAATATTTTCCTTGACAGTTGCAGTTATATATTTTTTCCTCATGTTGTCGTTACGTCGCCGACTACTCGCTTGGATTTCGCGGCAGGTGCACTAGCCTGGTGTCGAATCCGCTTCCGCTCACTCCTGCCGTTTGTTTGTTCAAGTTTCACTTGCCACGCATGCACGGCAAATTCTCCCGCTAGCAATTAAGATAATAGGAGACAAAACCGACATTGTGGCGCTAACAATGCCCCGTGGCTGCATTGTAACTCGGGCGATTAAACAACAGCCGCAATTACCCGCCTTGCAGACGTCAGGACACCAGGGTGTCACTCGGAAGACACTTATCTCTCATCATATGTTTACCCTTGGGCGTCTCCATCCGGAGTTTGTTCTATATTTCTTTTCCGACACTCGTCTGCCCTAGTTTCCGGTATGTTTCTTGCAGGTTATATTTTTCCGCTGACGGGTAAAATGGTTGACTCATGTGGCTTTAAGGCGGGCAGTGTGATTCAGTTCCCCTCTCACTGATGGCGCTAATGGTCTATCTATACAGACCCTGTGATTGACGGGTCAAGAAGGATATTGCGCAATGCAATTTGACAGCGTGGCTGTGCATCCAAGCGGTTTCCATTTCTGGTCTCTTACTCTGCATTTCAAGACACTCGGCCTGCAACCTTGTGCAATTCTATTTTGCAGTTATCAAGTTATCGGGAATAGCCTGATGCTGGTTATCATTGCATATGGTTCTCGGTTTGCAATTTATACTCACCTTCTCGTACTTTATCCCCCCCCTCCTCACTCTCCGCCTTCTTGAACTTTGAAATGTTATATTAATGTGCTATTGAAATGAAAAAAATGTTCTGAATTTAAATGCCGCACGTACGCCACCTGAAATGTGTCATATCTTGAAAAGAGAAATTGACATTCCTTTCAAGCCACACCCACTAAATCCGGTGACACTTGATCTGTATCAAAAGAAATTGTTGGCAATTAGCAATCTCCAGTTACAGAATGCACCATATCTTGTACATAGATATCGCACAAATTATTTATTCATGTATTTATTTTGTTATTATTGAAACAGGCGCTTTAAAATAATTTTCATTTTTGCCAAGATGCGGAGAAAACACGCAGCATCTGGCCGCTGATTTGCAGGCAGTGGCAAATCCGTCGTGCCCCAGAGTTTTATTTATGACATTTTGACCTTCATCGTAAAACTGCAATTTCAGCGTTTTGGCAATTGCACTTCGTCACATTTCAATCAGATTTTGATTCACCGTTCACTGCCTGGGAACCAATTCACAGTCTATTTGTTTTTCCAGTTTATTGTATTTTTTTTATGTTAAATCTTAGTCTTCCACATTTGTCCCCGAGGAAAAGGCTAAAAATATGTTGTGAAACGCTCCCCGGGCCAAGAAAATAGCCAGTAAAGCTGCTTAGAGTTTATGTGCAAAAAGCGGTGGCAACAGCTGCTGCTAAATTGATGAATGTTTTTAGGCACCATATTGCCCAGAAAACTATTTGAGGGTATTTCCACCTTTGCCGTTATTGTCAAGAATCAGCCATTGTTACTAAAAGCGCTGATGTAGCTTGACAGCCAAAATTTGATTGAGATGAGATTTAATGAGATTTCGCCCAATCGTTAACATTTTGGCTATTTTTGTATCACAGCCATAAAGTACTGTCATGTGCATACGGCACCGTTTTGATAATTTGCTGTCCCGGGCTGACCTTGAAGACCTCCAACGCAGTTCTTTTGTTAATACAGGTTGTTCATCACTTTCTGCGCTCGCCGTCATAAAACTGTTCTACCCTTTGTACAAAGCAGTATTTTAAACCGTGATGTTTATAAAAAGAAGAGGGAAGAATGGTTCCCTGTTCATGCACTGGTTGTTCTCTTTTTTTCCCGCTTTATTTGTTGACCTTTTCCTTGATGCTTGTGCAAATTCATTCATTCATTCATTCATTCATTCATTCATTCATTCATTCATATTTTCTGCGGAATCATAATGATCCGATAAAATGATGAATCTCTCTGGTTCAGGTTCTTCACGGTGTTAGAAGATGGTAGTAAAATCAGCAGGAATCCAAGTTGGTGTACAAAGATTATTTTAATCTTGGTCAGCAGAGAGAGGCATGCGCTTTTGTTGAAGATGAGTGCCAGAGAGAGGGAAAGCAGCCCTCTCCAGAACATATGTACCGCGGGAATGACATCATTTCGAAAGAACCTATCAGCTTTGACATACAAGGGTGAATGAAATATGATATCAGACAGGTCTTTGACTTGTTTCCATTGTGTTGTGAGATTAAAAAAAACACATTTTCAATACAATCCTAAAACGTATTGGTTTTTTCTAAATATTGCTTTGCATTGGCATATGTGAGGTGTGTGGGGTGAAAAAAATTTAAAAAAGATATTCACGTTGGAGATAAAGCCCCCATGGCTGAGCCAGAGCGGTCATGTTAGTGTAATGGAAGCTATCCTCAGCTGAGCTCCATGCATAATTCAGTGGCGGACCTCATCTCGTTGCTTATTGCTGACTGAGCCAGCCAAGCCTTGGTGATTGATGACCTCTCATGCCAGCTGACAAAGATTCACTTGCAGGACTGGACACGGGTCATCCCTGATGAAACCCCCCACTCAGTCCTGCTTGCATGTTGGCTTGGCGTTCGTGGGACAATCCAAATACCACACCATCGTGTTAACTTTCAAATAAAAGTCCATTCGTTCTAGCCGTCTGTTTTATCATAATATTCTCTCCGATGCCGCCTGGCAGCGGTAGGCGCCCCATCCAGCGCTTTTATATTTAGCCATTCTAGTGTTCTGAACATAAACCTCATTACGGCTTTCAAACGTGGTGAAAAAGACTGCCTTTTTCTTAAGTCCCAGTCGTGTATTAGCTTCTGGCGAAGGGCCTTCTCGCCGCTTTTCTTTTTCATCATACACCCCCTTAGCATATCCGAGGCCTGCATTGCTATAAGAGCAGTGGCCGAGGTCATTGATAACAGAGAAGTCCAAGATGGCGCCATCTTTTGTTGTAGTTTTTGTTTTCTTTTGTGTTTTCTTTTGCCACTTTGAGTTGTTGTGCGTCGTGTGGAACTGATACAGATTGGTTTTTGGCATTTTTGGCCGATGCGTATGTGGAACTGTCGCGACTTGGAATTGAAGCGAATTTACGTGGGACAGTAGATATGAGACAATCTGTTTTCGTCAATGGATGCCACAGCTTCATGTTTGATTTCAACATTAGCTTGTAGCAGACGCGCACATTTCACCATGCCGTCCCTTATCCACTGGTGAAAAAGACGCTTTGATCCTCTCCTCTTTCATTGATAACTGCTTTATAACAGAAATAGTGTGCAGAAAGTGCTTAAAATTGAATATCTGTCATAGTGTGTGGTCACATTATTTGTTTTTTGTTGTTGTTATGCCTTCAAGGTGGCTGCATTCACAGCAGGTCGTGTATTTTTTCTCTTCTTTCTTTCCTTTCCTCTTACTTTCATCACTTTGCTGCTGTGAAATTTAAATATCTCCACTGTGAGAATAAATGGTAATCCAGTCCAACAGCAGTGACATTCATCGACAACTCTTTCGATTTCTTTGACTGCACATCAGCAAAAGAGGAATGGAAGAGTCCGTATTGACAGAGAGCTCACAAACACCCGATAATCAGTTTTGAACTTGACGAGAAGTGTTCCAAAAACAAAATCCTTTGAGTCTTGATTCAAGTATTCCTCAAATAGCGTGCCCTACATTGCCAAGCAAACAGAGGCTCATGCGGTTTGGTAAAATTCAACCACAAAACCGTTTGGAACAGCACTTTGCAACGCGCTGAACTCTCGCCGCACACAAGCGACACCGCCGCGTTGTCAATCAGCGCCGCCGCTGACTGTCGCCTCGCAGTGAAAGTCAAAGATGCTCGGTATTATTCCAGATTGCTGTGGTACGCGCTGTGGGATGATCGTATGCACACTGGCACACTTCGCGCTCATATCTGCCAGTCTTTCTCGTCACATGACGGCAGCCGGTCGCCTTGGCAAGGCTTTGTCATTTAAAGATGACAGGGAAGGTTGCTTCCTAAACACCGCATGCGTCCATCTCCGTTTCTCACCCCCTGCTGCTCGGGGATGAGGGAAAATGACGATCGGGGGATTTTTCTGTCGTTCCCATTGAGATCCTCGTATCACCTTGACAGTATTGCGCTCCGTCATGGCCTCGGAGATGACATTGGGTGTTCGGATTCTGTGGGATTTGACTTAGCTTGCACCCCTTGAACCAACCTCAACGAACTGATTCCTCACTCTTACCATTCTTGTGTTCTTTCTACAGGGTACAACTTTAATAAAAGATCCCGAAGGGATTTGAAGAAGTTGGCGAGAAAGTCGGGGAAAGGTTGGCCTACACCAAGCCGGGCGGAGAGGGCGGCAGTCAGGCCAGCGTCAGTCAGACATCTCAACAAGCTCACCATGCTGTAGCGTAAGGAAAGAACGCTGGCTCGCAGCCTGGAGAGCACCCAGAAGAGCACCCAGAAGAGCACCCAGAAGAGCACCCTGAAGGGCACCCTGAAGAGCACCCTGAAGAGCACCCTGAACCTTTTTTAACCGTTCCAGAAGTCGTTCCTCTTGTCGACTATCTCTCCAAAAATGCCAGTGCTAAAATCGGCACTTTGTTACATGTGGTGACACCACACTCGTGGGACCGTCACGTAGCCCAGCGGGTCGTTTGGGGGTACGAACACATCAAGGAGGCAATTTCAACCGTCACACCATGCGTCCCTGGGCTGGTTCGTGGCGTTGGATCACCCTGGTGCTATTGGCCTGGGGGACGCTACTATTCTACATCGGCGGACATTTGGTGAGGGACAGCGAGCACCCGGAGCGTTCCAGTCGTGAGCTTTCTAAGATCCTGGCTAAGTTGGAGCGACTTAAGCAGCAGAATGAAGACCTGCGGCGTCTGGCTGAATTGCTCAGGTAAGCCAACCTTGATGATTGCTGCGCCGTCAATTATTTGTCGACTTGAACTGACAAAATGTGAGCCAAGGAGCACTCAGTCAATATCCAATTAGCCGCAGATTGTGGAAAAAGTTACAGCGCTCATCTGCGCTTCATCGGTTCAGCTGATGAGCACAAAAGAAAAACAAAATGGCAATCTAAAAAGTATTTCCTTGCCTGCCCAACTGTTTATTCATGACGAGAACACTTTCATTCATTTTCCTCGGTGCAGCGATTCAGTTAAAAAGGCCCCTCATGGTCCAATCAGTCATTTCGCACACCACCTTACCATCCGATGATGATGATGATGACGATTTTTCTTTATTTCTTTCAATTTGATCCACTTCTGACGGTGTCGCTTTATTTGCCCCGGCGGGCGGCCTAACAAACAGATGTTGCCGCGAAAGTTTCATCAAAAGCAAATCAGCGTTGGCGCAAATACCCCGTGACAAACAAAGATGGATGGTCATACTCCTCATCAGATTTTAGCGTTGCTTCAGAATGCTTTGGCCCACGACAGCGTTGTTGTTTAAGCCCATTAACCACGCGGCATCTTTTTCACATTCAGGAACTGCGTAATGGAGAGACAGATGGTTCTCCTCCTACCAACTGTATGCTGACAGTGTTTCTTTTTAACACAATAACAATAGGTCCATGTTTTTGAAAGAGCGGGGAGCAGCTTCCGTGGGGTGCGCATACATGTGCAGGGAGCCTGTTGGTGTATCCTGATGTGCACCGCGTTCACACGGAGCACACACTTCAGATGTTGCCAGTGCCGCGTCTCTGTGATATTCAGATTCACTTTGATGCTGGGCCCTCATCAGTGTTCCCAAACGCTAAAATCCACACACGCTCGCTTTTGCCGCAAAGAGCCATACCCTGATTGAAAGCAACAAAAGTTAATTTCTTCAAAAATAAAAAAAGGAGCGGCTTGAAGCCTACCACAGGTCCAGATGGATCCCGACACACTGTATGGTTGTTGCTTATTGCTAAGATTGTACTCACAATTTTAAACCGGAGCTCCACAACTCCTCGATGCTTCTAATGCAGTCAGCAGCAAAGCCATCCAAAACCGCCAAACGCCACCTTAAGCTCGCTGAGCCCGTTTGCATTATATTCTTAGTCTCAAATGCTGTTTTTCCTCGGCGCGATATCTACTGAGCTTGGCTCAGCTTTCCCCTGCTTTTTGGTGCAGATTTAGAGCAGTCTCTCTCTTCCAAATATGCCACGCTGAACGTATCAGAGGAGAAACTCGTGCTACTGTACATACCTGTTGAAACGCGGAGAGACACCCAACATTCAGTATGCAGCAGTCGCGAGCCGTGCATGTCACTGCTAGGCCTTCAATAGTTCTGCGTCTGAATCACTCCACAGCTGCGAGTGTGGTTCGAATGATTATTTTTAGAATTATTAAGTATTACTACACGTCCACTAAAGGGTACCATTAGCCAGGAAATAACTTGTGACTTGAAGAAACCTAAGAAATACTGTCATTAAAGTGTTTGAATTTTTACTATGAACATGTGGATTTGTGATAACCTCATAAAATATCAATATTATTTGCTATTTTTGCTAGCTTCGGAGCTGAGAGCACAGAGAGAAAAACTGCATATTATTGTTAATTTTTCTCTTGCGATTTTCCTTATTACGATCAAAACATGGAGTGGTTTCTCTTCAGATAGACCGCTTTGTCAATCAGTAACTAGTTTTACTGTATTTTTTTCATTTTGTGTCACCTAGAAGAAAAAAAGCCGCAAAAGGCAGCCAAAGTCACTACAGCACAGTACTGTAAAACAACGACGGATCACAGAGAGCAGCATTCAGAATATTTACTGTTGTTATTTTTTAATTTATTCATCCATTTTGAGGCATTACTGTGCTGTAAATGCCCGAAATCGAACATTATTTATGTTAGAGTTGAAATTAAGAAATAATTGAAACTCGCACAAAAAGTAGGGAAGATGTCTCTTTTTTACTTGCAAGAAGAAACAAGACAGAGTACAGGGTACAGCATTTCTAGTCACCTATTCTAAACAATCGTTCTACCCCCTTCCCTTTTATTACAGTGACTGGCCTTGGTAGACAGTTTCGCGTGAGCAGGAAATTCTGTTCGTTAAACAAAGTTTTAGCTCGGTTACTCTGGCATCCAAATGAATATTAGCTGGGTTCTAAGAGAAATGTTCATCTTCACTTCTCTCCTTTAGTCCTTCCTGAGTAGCAACATCTTCACAGCACACATTAATAACTACACACCAACATTGAATGTATAGTTAGTTGAATGACTAAGTGAGAATGTGAAATACGAAGAAGAAAGGTGAATGTGTGATCACATGTATGATTATATGTATGAGCATTCTTATTTTTAAGAATAAGCATTCTTCATTGCAAGCATTATCAATGTATCATAAGCAAATATATGATGACAAAAACAACAACCAGAACAAGTTAAGTAACCAAAAACATCAGTTTCATTTGGCCACACCTGACAATGAGCTGTTGATTTCAGTCATTGTGTTGAGGGAATCATGCAACCATGCAGACATGTCTTTGCTTAAAACAGCAACTTCTTCTTTTCCTTTGGGCTTTTCCCTTCAAGGGGTCGGCACAGCAAGTCAGTGTCCTCCATCTTTAGAGGTTTGATCCGCGTGTTTGTTTTGGCCAAGCTTTTACGTCGGATGCCCTTCCTGACACAACCCTCTGTATTTATACGGCTTGGGACCAGCACAAGAAGACTTATGTCCCTTTGTGGCTACAGAACAAGCAACTCGCTCAGTAAAAGGCTCCCAAACACAAAAAGGTCATCGGCACAGCAACATTCAAAAAAGCAAAAACTATACTCACCATTTGATGACAATGGTCTGATCTTACCGTGAAATATGCATCTCTTCCCGTGCATGTTTTTCGAATGTGGGACGGAACCCTGTTGATGACGAGCAGGTGAGCCCCCTCATCGGAGCATTTGGTTCTGGCGTCGCCCCAATATTCGAGCTGGTCGATGTTGCTTCTCAGCAAGTAGCAGCTTCCGGAAAATCCCAGCCATCCGTCAGGGCAAATGGTGTTCAGCAACAATTACCTATTAATTACAATGTTCCTCACCTGTCGTAAATCGTCATCTGAGCGTTCTGCAGGACCCTCGACACCTTTTGAAACTTAATGTATACAGTAGTGTACCTGTAGTTTTATACTGTATATACTGTATGTTGATCGTGGACTGTTGATTGCATTAGAGTTATGTACTGTACTAAAAAAACATTTACTGTGCTTCTTTATGCCTGTCCTGTACTGTGTTTTGCTAAATTAGACGTTTTAAATATTTTTTGTACTCGTACACATGTAAATTCACCAATACATGTCGGGTTCGCAACATTGCACATTTTTGTCTATCGCGGGTGATCCCAGTTCGCATTAACCGCGATAAGTGAGGGATTACTGTAAGCATTAAAAAACATCCAGAGGTATGAGAATCAGGCTTTTGCTGATTTTGATCGCACAGGTGGGAAAATGCTCAAATTTGGCCAGGCTTCTTTTATGCGCGTGGACGACAAGTAATAAAAAGCCTGTCGACAATTCCTCCGGCACCCCATCTAGGAGTGCCTATTATCCTTAAATTACTATCCTAATAGACACAGAGCGAGTATTATTGTACTGCCCGTCATCCTTTTTCACATCCCACCCACACCCGTCGAGGCTCGCCGTCTCGCATCACCCTTCCCTGCTCCTCATTTGCATCCCCTCGCCACCAAACTGCTGATGGCGGCATGGCGCGCCGCCAGGCTGCCGCCCGCAGACCTTTGTCATGGACCCACTGACTTGGTAAAAACTCACTCGCTTTCTGATTGACTCGCTCAGCCCACGTCTGACCCAATTCACTGCCTGCAATGTCCTCTGGGTTTGGACCGGCAACTTGAATGTGTCTGTGTCAACAAACCCAGACACTTTTTTTTTTTTTTTTTGAAAAGCATCCCCGTTGAGTTTAAGATATTAAAAACCTTTCTGGACTGTTTCATGCCAGGCTGGGGTTTCTCATTGAAATTCTGATCCATCAAACTTACATTAATGGAGTGGGCTACGACTCTTTGTGTGGAGTTATTGAAACCAACAACCCGCTGAGAATGAGTTATGGTTCAACTTGGGTTTCAACTGATTTCCTGCCATGCATAAAAGAACAGCGTTATGCAAAGCTGTTACACAAAACACTTGAAGGGGTCGTGTTTACTTGAGCCTAGTTATTTGTGTGGATTATTGATTTGCACATCACATGTTATTAATTTGTGCCATGTAGCTGTAAAGCATTAAGACTCTTCTTTTATTTATGCCGGTCAGTGGATTTCTGTGCCTCTAATGCGTCATTTTGCATTGCATAAGGCTCTCCATCATCCCCCCCCAAAAAAAAGGATGGATCAAATGAAATAATCGATCAGTGATTCAAATTAGTATCACCCGCCTGGCCTTTACTATTAGCAAATCCACGCACAGCAGCTTACCCCCCAAATGCGACACTAGCCTTAATGAGATACGAGCTGGGGGTCAAGCGTCTCAATCCATCGGGCTATGTCCCCTCTACATTTGCCACTCACCTCAGACCAGTTGCAGGCCGTGCATATCAACCCTAGGGCTTTAGTAGTGTGACGTCTGAATCAATCCACAGCTGCGATTGTGGTGTGATTTATTACACGTCCACTAGAGGACGCCGTTAGCAAGGACATTTCTTGTGACTTGAAGAAACGTAAGAAATACTGTCATTAAACTGTAAAATTGCAATATTATTTTTTATTTTTGCTATCTTCAGAGCTGTCCAATCTGTCTTAATGATGTCCATCTATTCTTGAAAAGTCCGTCTTGACAATAGTTTTAACAGTATATCTCCAACCAAATCCATTTCTTCTCCTCCCTCAGCCATTGTGGGTTGATTGACAAAACTGCTATTAAATTGACACAACAATATATGTCCTTATGCAGCTCACTACCGATACAGTGTGCTAGCTCTGGCCAGTATGGGCTTATCACTCACGGCTAGTGACTAGCCAATCATAGTTTGTGAAAACTGTTATTTCCAGCGCCTTCCAGCAGGCCTTGAGTTGCCAACTCGAGCTCTGATTGGTTAAAGCAACAGTTTCATCAACATTGATTGTTATGCTCCAGGGCCTGCAGGACTGATTGTGGCGGGATACAGATAAATTTCTGACCTAGTTAACAAATGATGGCTGAAATGTGATTGGTTAAATGCTTAATTACGAACACACAACTGGAAGCAGCACAAGATGGGAAAAGCGCTGAAAGACTATTTGAAATTATTTCATAAAAAAATCATGGACAAAATATAATTAGCATTAGTTTGTGATCTGATATTTTTAGGCCAGCAGAGAAAGCCCTGTAGGCCCTAATGGCCCACCATTGCCTCAAACACTGACCCCAAGCTCAAGTGGACACAGTGGCGCTCGCCGGTCCTGCTGGTGAGACATGGGCGAGCGCAAAGGCCTGACGGTGACAGCTGGACTGAGCAATGAGCTCCTGATTGATCCCCGGGCATTCTGGCAGAGGGATGGAGGTCGGGCAGAGGTGATGCAAAGGGTGTGAACAGATGGATGCTGTGAGGACAAGTGATGGACGATCAGGCCAAAAGATCAGAACACTTTCCTCAACTACTTTTATGTAGCAGGAAGGTGCAAGGGGCCTCTGAACCCCGCCGCCCCTGATGGTTTTTCTAAGCAGGAGCGGTTTATTTTTGGGCCGATAAACTCTATTTAGTCATGATCTAAGTGGATGAACAGTGAACCATGACAAGTGTCTAAATACCCTGACATCACCAGCCACCGTGACACTGTCTAGCACCGAGCTCCAATTTAAAAAGGGACCAGTGTGCCGTAGCAGATGTTTGCAGGTCCTCCAGAGATGCCATCTGGCTAATTTGGGGAGGGTGTTTCCTCAGCCCCACGTCTATGCGCCACACCGCTGCTGTGTTTTAATGCTCGCAGTCTATTTGGAGTCTGTGGATCTCTGCACCTTGTCTGTAGTCATTGCCGTGCGTGGCGATGGCCTACTTCGACGACCTTGGTTGGGAGCCTGTCATGATGATGACTGTTTTAGACGGACTTGGAACCCATGGGGGGGTTATGTCACACTGAATGTAGGCCGACATAATGTCGAGCCGTGTCACGTGATGGGTGGGGTCTTGTTTGTATTTCGTGTGAGGACTCAGACAGGAAATGCATCTTGCTCATATTTCAACCAATGTATGCCCTATACTTTCTTTTCCTGGGTATAACATTGAATGACAGGATATATACTTTTTAAGCAAATGGTTACAATTCACCAGGGGTCTGTTTGGAATAGCTTGGAACAACCAAGTCAGAAATGATGCCACAAAGCTGACTGCCAACACAAATTCGCCAATAGATGATGCTGTGCTAGTCAAAGTACTGTATTTTCCGGTATATAAGGCGCACCCCAAAGTCTTGATTTTTTTCAAAAGATGACCCTGCGCCTTATACGCAGGTGCACCTTATATGTGAAGTCATATTGAGCCACAAGAGGTCTCACAAGTACTGTCAGTAGACACCGACTCCATTTTCCCCACTAGAAGTAATTAGTGCGTTACCCCAGCCTCTACTGTAGCGCCTTATAATGTGCTGCCTTATATTTGGAAAACTTTTTTTTTTTTTTTCAGACACTCCCTAACTTACGAACGAGATAATTTCTGAGCGGTCGTTCATAAGGTGAATTGTTCATAAGTTGCTTCAGAGTTATATTTTGTCTGGAATGTGTGTTTAAGGCTTATACAAGTAACCCGTATTGGTTTATTGGTTTAAAATAAACATCTAATAATATATATATATATATATATATATATATATATATATATATATATATATATATATATATATATATATATATATATATAGAGAGAGAGAGAGAGAGAGAGAGAGAGAGAGAGAGAGAGAGAGAGAGATACATGTACAACTGGAGAGAATACTACATATGTTACTACAAAAATGTTCGTAACTCGAATGTTCGTAAGTAGGGAAGCGTCTGTATATTATATTTGGAAAACTTTCTTCATTCTTTGAAGGTGCGCCTTATACTCCAGTGCACCTTATACGTGGAAAAAGTTTGAAAATACACCATTCGTTGGGGTGCGCCTTATACTCCAGTCCACTTCATCCACCAGAAAATACGGTAATGTCTTCACATCTTCATCCCTAGTTAGCATGACTTTTCAAGGACAGAATGGTCACTGATCCAAATTTTGACATTTCCAGAACAGTAGCCAATCGCCACATTAAAAAATAATGAGCCAATTTATCTAGCGTGTCATATTCTGTGTGCCAGATCAGTATTTCTCAATCATCTGTTGCTTCTTCCAAGTCCTCCTCAGTTTACGGCACTTTCTTCTCAGGCGTGTTTATGAATGGGGAGCTCCCCTTTCATACGATTGTATTGAAGTGGAGAACCATTTCTTTGTCGTCATCCACATCCAAGTATTGAAAAGAAGTCAGTGGGGAATTCGAACTGTATTTGGGCTCTTGCGTCAGTCTCTGCAGTCTTTGTTTCCACTCTTCTCTTGTGTGCGCAATGCATTTTAAATCCAATACAAAGCGGCAAAGCGTGTTTGATGTATTGTGAGGTTCAAAGTACAATTTGTGACCAAAGCCCTCAGGTCCAGCAACACCCTCTCTTCGCTGTATGTTGTAAACTGCTGTGGGCTGCTTTGTTGAGTTAATTCCGTCAGGATTAACTAAAAAATGGGCATCACATTTGAACTCATTCACTGCCAGGAAAGTGCAAAAATGTGTTCACTCCAGTGCCAGGGTTTTTGTCATTTTCACTCAAATTCCAGGACCTACAGAATATTGAGTTTTCGGACTACATAGATATTCAATGCAGCGTAAGAAACCTCAGACTGTCCTTTTTCATCAGAAAAAAAAGAGTTAATTCCTAAATTATATGGGTTTTGAGTTATCTGAGCTTGAAATGGGGGCAGCTGTACAAAATACAATACATACATATTGGTGTTCATAGCGCTTTAACAACAGCTGAAACTGGAACAAAACACTAACATGCAGAAAAGGCAAATCCTGCCCTCTCGTGGAAAGGAAAAAACATTGCCAAACGGTCTGACCAGTGCTTTATTGGCACCCCTGCAAAAAAAACTCGGGAATGGCACAGCTCGTCATATTTTCAATTCCCGAAAAAAATGGCAGTGAATGAGTTAAATGCAATGCTATTGATTCATCCAGGTTTCTTCTCTTTCTTTTCTCATTTTACTTGTTAGCACTAAACTGCTTTGTTTGCACACTTATCCCAAATGAGTTAGCAGTGTCATTTTCAGGCAAAACATTTTTTTCTTTCTCTCATAGATTCAACCCCCCATGGAGCTTTAAAAAAAACATTTTGTGGGCCCGCCTTTGTTGACTTACTGTTTTGGTCATTATTTTGTTTCAAGTCATCCTCTGAATAGATCAGCCACCCAAGTAAAAGAAAGCCTTTCCCATTTTGTTGTCGGATTGATTTCCTCCTTTGAAACACGGCAACAAAACAAGTTCAGTCGCTTATTTGATGGACTATCAAGTAACAAAATCCCCTGGCCACCTTTTATGATTTTAATTAATGCTTTGTTGCCGGTCTTGCGCAATGTCTGTATTTTGTGAAAAACGATGACAGGCAGCTGCCAAGTGGTTTACGCATGTGGTTCATTCAAACATTTGTAATTCAGGTCATTTTTCTATGCGCTATCCACTGAAACGTGACCCTAAAATGCGGTAGAACGACTTTGACCTCCTAGCCTTTCAGTGCCCGTGTCCAACTTTGTTGTGAGTGGAAATATGATTGTGTTGTACTCAGTTTGCTTTCCCGGAATTTATTGCGTAATCCCGCTCGCTAACAAACCAACCGCGGCGATAGAAAACCTCCTTGGCTGAGAGCGTGAAGTGGAATGAAAACAAAACAAAAAAAACTCTGCGGTCGTTCCATTATTGGATTGCTTTAGTTCAATGGCGTAAAGTAAAAGAAAAATAAATAAAAAAATATTATGGGACTCATTAACCTTTACAATTTGGGCCCGCGCTGACGACTGAACAAATTAAACAGAAAGAGGGGCAGGAAAAAAAACACACTCCAGCTTTGTGAGAATGAAAGCAATCATTGCATTTAGAGCTGCTCTCTGTGCGGTTAATTTGAATTATAACGTGTCTGTCTTTTATCTTTATTGTTTGTCATTCCGGGTGTAAAATGCACGCCGTTTCATAGTTCTCGTTGAAGAAATGTTGTCTTTGCCAACACGCTCTTACACCCCCTTTTTTTTGGCGGGGGGACCAGGATACCAGAGGGTCAGGGTGACGTGGGCTCCCTGGCAGCGGGGAGGCTGCGCTCGCTGGAGGACCAGCTCACCCAAGCCAAACAGAAGATCCACACCTTTCAGAAACTGACAGGCGATGGTAAGGCTTCCTCTGATGAGTTGGCAGGCAGTCGAACCTGAAAATAAAAGGGCTTAGTCTTGGGAGTGCTGTTTGTTTGTTTGTTTGTTTATTATTCCTCTCATAGCTGCAGAATGTTGTGTGGTTTTGTGTATGTGTGTATGTACATGTGCGGTTTGTCTGTGTAGGCTCTCAGTCGTACAGGAGTCGTCCATCGATGAAAATGTTTCTTCAGCCATCATCTGTACTTCTTTGAAGGTGTCGGACATTTCGCTCCTCATCCGAAGAGCTTCATCAGCGATCTAAAGTTGTGCTGGTAACTCTGGCCCCATATATATCCTTAATAGACAGAGGTGGCAGTGCCAGACCTGTGCTCTGATAGATTCCTGCTCTAAGGTTGGGGGAAGCAGTGGAGTACTCCCTGAAGCTAATCTGATTACTTATTTTGTCCTGTTTGATTATGTCCTGTGACTGGCCCTGATTGCCCCATTAACCCTGGTATCACCTCATTAGCATGATTATACATATATTATATGATATGATTATATGATATGATTATATGATTATATATTATATATATAGCTATGTGGTAACGACCTAAGATTTCTGTTGGAAGCACGGTCTAAATTAAACCTTAAGGTTACCACGTAGGCTTAGTCATGCTAATGAGGTGATACCAGTGCAATTGGAGCAAGGCATAGACCATTAGAAGTAATCACAGACCAAAAGAAGTAATCAGATTTGCTTCAGGGAGTAGTATACTGCTCCCAACCTCAGAGCAGGGACCTGAGCAGAGGTCTGGCACCACCACAACTGTCCATTAGAGATATATGTATGGGGCCAGAGATACCAGCACAACTTTAGTTCACTGACTAAGCTCTTTGGATGAGGAGAGAAACATCTGACCTTCAAAGAAGTACATATGACTGAAAAAAAACTTTCATCCATGTGTAAAATAAACTGTCTATCGTGACAAGATTTTTTTAGATCACAAATCATATGCATCATATCACTGCTATGAAGTTAAAATAAGATAAAATATATATCAACATACACACACAGCACAAGGCAAAGCAAATATTAAACCGGCGCCGAACGCGGTGGATTCGATGTATATTTACCTCTCTAAGCGGTGGACAGAAAGTGCAGGAAAGCTGTCAGGTGAGCGGGGAAGGTGTGAATACAATGGAAGCGCCGTCAAAGCCCCCCAGTGGCACAATGCGAGTGAAAAGGGAAGAGCGGAGACAGACACGGAGAAAATAAAGAGGGACATGCGAGCGTGAAGGGCAACACAGGGTCAGCCTTTCCATCTTGCCGCAGGGGAAGACGACTCTAAAAATACCCTCTGGCTTTTTCACCCACCACCAAGGGAGGGCGAGAAAGAAAAGAGAATGCCAGATAGCAAGTTAAAAAACATAAATATATATAAAAAACATTTTCCATCTCATTCTGCCTCCATTATTGTATTTTTTTTCGACGCAGAAACCAGAGCAGGCAGCTGTGTTATCCATGAGGGTTACTCCACATTGTTTGGCTGGGGTGCGGTTTTGAGTTCCTTCCTGTTGTTAGACTTGTGCGTGAGGGAAAAACACAGACAATTCGAGCGAAATGGACTTGCGAGGCAGAAAAAAAACTGTGAGGGCTTTTTAACTCATTCACTGCCAGACGTGCAAAAATGTGTCCACTCCAGTGCCAGGGTTTTTGTCATTGTCACTTAAATTCCAGGACCCGTAGAATACTGAGTTTCATTCATAAACATTCAATACATCATGAGTCTTCTTAGCCACTCTTTATTCATCAAAAAAAGTTAATTCCTAAATTATATGGGTCTGGAGTTGTATGAGATTGAAATGAAGGCGGCGTTCCATAATACAATGCAAGACATGTATTGGTTTATATTGCGATTTAGCTGAAGCTGGGAAAAAAGCGCCAACATGGAAAAAAAGGAAATGCTGCGCCCCCGTTTGGAAAAGAAAAAAATAATTGCCAGAGGCGATGGTCAGCGCTTTATCGGCACCCAAGCATGAAAAAGTGTCCTTGGGTGTTTTGAAAGGCACTTGTAAATGAAATGTATTATTCTTATTAAAAATACTAAACCCGAACACATTTGCAAATGGCACTCTATGTCACATTTTCAATTCCCGAATAAATTTGTGCATGGCAGTGAATGAGTTAATGAGCAAAGCAACATTCAAGGACAAAAAACTTAAATAGTTCTTGCTGAGATATCCTTTATTTCATTACTCTGGTATTGCTCATGTCCCTGATTGCACCATCATTCTTAAAAAAACTAAAATAAACTAACATCACCTTCCAGTGAACTCGATTCCTTTTTAAGTGTCATGTTATTATGGTTGGTTTTGAGCTTCTTTTATTTCTTTTTTTTATTTCTCCATCCCAATGCAGGCCCGGGGCCCACTCAAGAGGAGCTACGCCGTCGAGTGGACAACGGCGTCAAGGAATTTTGGTACTTTGTTCGAAGCGAAGTGAAGAAACTGGCCAACATTGAAGTCAGCGACAGGCAAAAATACGCCGAAACTCTCTTGACCGATTTGGGGAACCAGCAAAGGTGAGCATTCGGTTTGCCAGCACAAGATGTGTCATGTTTTCAAACACGTTCAATATCTGCATATGATTACCGTTGATACAGAGACGGAAAAATTCAAACAGCTAAACGAGAGAATGCTGCTTGTGTTTCTGATCTCGCTACACAATTTGGCTCGTCTACCATCTGTCGGGTGCGGGGGGAGAGGGCCAGCGGGGGTCCTTCAGCTCGGTGGGAAGCTCAACATCCGCACTGTACTCTTCTTAAGAACCAAAGGTTCATTGATTTATTTATTTCCTTTTCTTCCAAGCGTTAAAACACGGCAGAGTCGACCTAACTCGCTTTCTCGGGGCTGGAATTCTATTTCCATTCATTTTAATGACGAGAAATGACTACGCTTGGCAAACAAAGACTCTTATCTATGATCGCTGTACTGCTTTATCCTGTTCCGGGACGTGAGGTGGAGGAGCATATCCCCAGCAGACTGGGCGAAAAGGCTGGCCGCTCCCTGGATTGCTCAGAAATCAGCCAAGCGAATCACTACACGACCAGGAATGACGATGAAAGAACAAGACATTTTTATCCCAAAGGTTTGCCGTTAAATAAAATTGCTCCTCCCATTCCCTCCCAAAAAATAGAGTGAAAGATAAGGACAATCAAAAGACAGTTCTGTGTTCAGTGTTCAATAAAATAGGGCAAACTGAATGCTAAGCCATCTTTAAAAAAGTCCTTTACTAAGAAAATAGTGCTAGTTAACTCATTCACTACCATTGGATTGGATTGGATTGGATATGCCTTTATTAGTCTCACAGTGGAGAAATTTACATTTCACAGCAGCAAAGTGATGATTCACAAATTTATTCGGGAATTGAAAATGTGACGTAGAGCACCATTCCCGAATTTGTTCGGGAGTATTTTTTTTCTTACTTAGGTGCCGATACAGCGCTCACTAGACCTCTGGCAATGTTTTTTCCTTCCCTTTTTTTCCATGTTAGCGCTTTGTTCCAGCTTCAACTGTTGTTAAAGCAGTATATAAACTAATTTGTATGTATTGCATTGTATTTTAACTCCAAATCCATATAATTTAGGAATTAACTCCTTGCTGGTGAAAGAACATAATCTAAAGTTTTTTACGCTGCATTGAATGTTTATGTGGTCCTAAAACTCAATATTCTGTGGGTCCTGGAATTCAAATGAAATTGACAAAAACCCTGGCACTGGAGTAGAAAGATTTTTGCAGCGAATGAGTTAAAAAAAGAACAAATAGTGCAAGTTAAATAAGATGTCCGTTCAGGTGCCAAAATACACAACCAGAAAACATAAAATTAGATTAGATTACATGAGCCTTTATTTGTCTCACAGTGGAGAAATTGACATTTCACAGCAGCAAAAACAAAATACAGGAGCTGCTGTAAAGACAGCCACTGTCGCACCGCCATCTTGAAGTCAAAAACAAACAAAAAACAAATAATGTGACACTATAGCAGTTGAGGAAGGAGCACACACGACTGAATTTAGACATGTGTTTATTCCAACTGCTAACAAGTGCATCTACTTCAAACATAGAAAATGCAGTAAAACATTCTTAATTTATACACGCCCCCTGCTGTACACCTGCTGGGTGAGATCCATGGTCCGAGTGCCCGCCACAACACAACAAAACAGACATGTTTTATTTATATTGTATATATTATACATATAATATATATTTTATTTATTCATGCATTTATTTTATACATTAACGATTTAACTGGACGCGTGCCACATTCGGCCTAATAATACGATTTTGCCCACCTACGGATCAAGAGCGTTTCATTGCACAGTTTCAGTGGCCATCCTCATTCCAGGGCACAGCGAAGACTAACGTACATGTCAAAAGTGGTATTTAATCTGTACTCACTTTCTATTCATGCATTCAGCGCCGATAAGAGGTCAGCGCTCCCTTAACGCTAACGCGCAAAATAAACACAGCCCTTTATTTGCACGTCTCATTGAATGGAATCAATTTACCTCTGACTACAAGTGACTGTAAATAGGTCAAGCGTTTATAAGGCCTAACATGTAATATTAACTACAATAGCGGCAAGTAAAGTGCCCTTCGTAGACGTAAGTCGATTCTGTGCGGTCCAAAATGCACAATGTGTATAGCAATACTCCACCCCAGTCCACCTGGTGGCAGTAAAATAATCACATAGCTGCACACAGGAAGCTTCTTTTCCACCCCTGCAAAATTATTTGTCCTATCACATAAGTGGCAGAGGCCCCGACTATTTCTATTCTTTGGATTTTATATTGCTAACTATGCTAACAAACAATCAAATTAACCAGCCATTGACAAAGTCAACCTGACAAAGGCTCTGACTACATTTGGTATATATTCATTATCAGAACCAGCCCTGCGGTGAAGAATCCGTGTCTCCTGTTTTCAAGCGTACGTGCTTGAAAGTCTCACATCTCTCGGCCAAATTAATGAAGTGGAGAAGTGCAATTTGCCATCTTGCACTCCCGCGGGTGGCAAATTGCAATTTGAGCTACAAGAGGTTCTGCTCATATTCACCAAACGTATGTATGTGCATGATTTAGTGACGGCGCCGCACACTGTTCCGAATCCCCGCGCAAAGTTTGGAAGTAGGACAGGCACAAGTGGATATTTGAGTGGTTGCTCAGAAAGTGGTTGCTTAGTTCAAAGGTCACAGTGTCGCTCCGTCTCGATGGCAGATTTCCACTCAGTGTGTGCAACTTATCCAAGTGATTCATTGTAATCCTGCTCAAGTGGCTTACATAGGCCATTGTCTTAGTCATTGCAGGCTAAGCAGCTTTTCAAAGACTGATTCCTCACCCCCACACCCCCCCAACACACACCCACATGCATGCACACACAACTGACGTGGACCTTCATGCAGGTTTCATTTTTTTAAGTCTAAATGTTCCAGGCAGAGGCTACAAAGCTCATGGAAGGAACCCTCCAAATGCTTAACTTCAATTGCAAGTGTCTTTAAAGTACATAAAGTAGCACCATGACAACCTAAGCTCAATTTAACTCGCTCATCTCCAGGGCAAGCATGACATCAACATACTTCCACTACATTAGCGTCTTCAATACATGTGGCTAATTGATTTTATGGTTGTCTGCAATATAATAGAAAATAATTCGATTTCTTCAGAAAATCTCTCCAATAGTTCTGCTATAGATGGCAAAAAAGTGGACTTAAAGTGGACACCTGGGGTGTAACGAAACATTGGTGTGTTGGTGTCCTTTTAACTCATTCTCTGCCATTACCAAATATATTCGGGAATAGAAAAGCATGACGAGGAGCACCATTCGCAAATTTGTTTTGATTTCTTTTTTTATTGCAGGGTGGTGCCGATAAAGCGCTGGTCAGACCTTGGCAATGTTTTTTTTTCCCCTTCCAAGAGGGAGCAGCATTTGCCTTTTGTCCATGTTAGCGCTTTGTTACAGCTTCAGTTGTTGTGAAAGCGTAAATAAATATGTATGTATTGTATTGAATTTTGGACAGCTGATCCCATTTCAAGCTCAGCTAACTCCAAATCTATATAACTTAGGAAATAACTCATTTTTCTGATGAAAGAAGAGAGTCTAAGGTGTCCTAAAACTCAGTAGTCCTGCAATTTGAGTGAAAATGACAAAAGCCCTGCAATTGGAGTGTACACATTTTAGCACATCATCTGGCAGTGAATGAGTTAATGACAGCTTCTTCTCTGTGCTCCTTGTGTGTTTTCATTTTTATTTGTGCATGTGATTATCTTGTTCAGTATACCGCTCAAAGTACATCGGCTATTGTCACCCCCCCCTCCACTTCATTCGGCAGTGGACCCTCTAAAGCTGCTTGCAACTCTAATTTATGCTTGCAGCACAAAGTGAAAAATCTCAAGTGACTGTTCGACACCAGAAGAAATAATCAGATGGGCCACCCTTAATTCAAGTCTTTTTTTTACGTCAATATTTGGAGGCTTTTGTTTGTGTAATCGCTGCTGTCATTCACAGCCTAACACTGCCGTCCAATAATTG
The DNA here is from genome assembly GCF_051943395.1 of Hippocampus bargibanti. NCBI lineage: Eukaryota > Metazoa > Chordata > Actinopteri > Syngnathiformes > Syngnathidae > Hippocampus > Hippocampus bargibanti. Next base: position 9,044,705 of record NC_142752.1, read on the forward strand.
GTCAACAGAAAATAGTGGCGTTGATGTGACACCTAGAATGGTATGTGCAGAACACAAAACCTGCATTTTTCTAAACAGAGCTTTTCTTGTATTAACAACCATGTGGCAGAAAGAAAGACCTCATTGATCTCTGCGGTTGTTCTTTGTGTGCTTGTCTTGTTCCTTGTTTTTTTTGTGTGTGTGTGTGTGTGTGTGTGTGTGTGTGTGTGTGTGTGTGTGTGTGTGTGTGTGTGTGTGTGTGTGTGTGTGTGTGTGTTTTGTGCTTGTCAAATTTACTGGCACATCGTGAAAAACCAGATCAGTGTGATGGTGATCTCAACATTATGATTCCAAAACAGATCAGTGTGATGGTGATCTCAACATTATGATTCCAAAACAATTTAATAGCATTAAAAAAACAGTGTCACTGAGATTCGATTAGATTAGCCTTTATTAGTTTTGAAAGGTCCTTATAAATGAAATATTATTATTATTATTATTATTATTATTATTATTATTATTATTATTATTATTATTATTATTATTATTATTGTGGGGAAATGCACATTTCACAGCTGCAAAGTGGTGAAAGTAAGAGTGAAGGAAAGGAAGAAGTAGAAAAATAAAATACAGGATCTGCTGTAAAGACAGCCACTCTCGCAGCGCCATTTTGATGTCAAAACAACAACAAAAAACAATAACAAATAATGTGACAACACAAATGACAGACAGTCATTTTATCCTAAGCACTTTCTGCATCCTCTTTTTTGTATGAAGCAGTTTTAGATGAAAAAAGAGAGGATCAAAGTGTCCTTTTCACCAATGGATCAGGGAAATCATGGTGAAATGTGCACATCTGGAATTAACGGGACAGTCCTCACCACTTCAACTCAACACAATCCGACTTTAGCAGTCAGGTGCATGTTTACTCAATTTCCTCATGTCATCGAAGGCTCATTGGCCCCTGCGCTGTTGTCGATGTCATTCCGTGGGGTCGCAATAGTGCCCTTTCGCAGCCAGCTCTCGCTTCCCGCTGTGAATCCCTGTTGGCTCCCTAGTGCACACTCCAGGAAGTAAAATTGACGGTCCATGCTTCCAAATTCTAATTGGGATGATGAGTAATGCTCGAGAGTTATGCTTTGTAGAGAAAAGCAATACCCACTACGCTCCGGTGTTAAAATAGGACATTTCGCTGCTATGTGGGCGTCCGCGTCTTTGGACGAGCTAGTAAATATCCGAATAAGACCTCTCAGAGACATAGGATTTGACTGATTTGGGTCAAAGAAGTGAGTAATAAATTAAGCTTGCATAAGTGTGTGCTTGAGAAAGCGTTTGTGATGTGTTTGCATGTGCCCGTAGCGGAATACATCAGAGCTGGCGCTTTCGGGCAAGTTTGCGAAGTGGATGGCCACGATATTTGGCAGCGCGTGACATCTACACACATTTTCTGTCAGAGTCTTTGCAGATCGGCAGATTTATCCCAGAAAGAGCTATACAACCGTATCATTGTGTTGTCACTCAACAAGATGTAGATTAAACATTTTGAGTTGGTGTAATATTGTTTTCGCAGCCTTCCATAATCATAATGTACTTTTCGGTATGTTCTGTGCCCTGCGGAGGATAGCAATAAAGCCTTACCATCTCCATCTACCTGCTGTAGTTCAAAGAAGAGAAGAATAAATCCGCAACCTTATTTTATGTTGATTTAATCTGTGCGCTGTGTGGCAACTTGCCCCGGTTTGAAATCAGGAGAGATGAGAAAAAAAGAGCCAGGAATAAGATCAAAGACATCTCTGTTTGCATCTTGTGTAAATATTCGCTACGCTTTGCCAGGATCACAAAATAGACAACATATCGCATCTCTATGTGCAAGCAGTCGCTACTACCATGGCGGAAATTGAATGTAATTGGTTCTGCGACCAATCTTGTAACTCACATCACTTGAATCTCAAATGAGTTTCATTCATTTTGTGTTGGCAGGTCCATCATGGCCGACCTGTACTACCTCAGCCAAGCCGATGGAGTTGGCGAATGGCGGATAAAGGAGGCCAAAGATCTATCGGATCTGGTCCAAAACAGAATCACCTACTTGCAGGTACTTGGAAACTACACATGGCGCTTCTTTCCTCTCTCGGTTTCTTTCATTTCCTTCCTCTTGTTCCCGCCCGTCACACTTACGGACCTATTCGCAGCGTGTCAAACTCACCCACAACGAAAAACATCCTACCTGTCGGGCAAATGTTGTTGTTTTTTTTTCCTCTTTCGCATACACTTGCCAAAACCCTTCTGCGTTTCTTGTCACCATCTTTCACACCTGCTTGTCTCATTTGCACCAATCCATAACTGTCGCCGTCACTTTCCTACCCGGAGCAGGTGAGAGGCGTGATGGTGCACTGTCTCACCATTCAAGTTCCTTACTGCTTGTTGCTCGTAAGCGCTTTTTATAAAATAAAATAAAAACTAAAATAGTGACTGTCTGCTCGTGTGGGATGGCATGTTCTACCCATGCTTAGGTTTTCTTCCCACTTTACATGGAAATGCACTTTCGGTTGAATTGAAGACAGTAAATTGCCCCCTTTGGTGTGAATGGCCGTTTTGTCGATAGAACCGCCGTGATTGCGCATTGTAGTTTACAGCCGATGAGAACGAAGCAAAGCGGTACAATGAAGAAAACGGATGGCTCGAAGATTGAAATGCTCCACAGGGATTGATACAGAGCTGTAATCAATGAACAATATGTGTGTTATTGTGGTTGCAATGTAACCGGAACCCCCTTTTCCATGTCGTCAATGCAAAACCATCCAACGATATATATAACAGGTAGGATGTTATATATATATATATATATATATATATATATATATATATATATATATATATATATATATATATATAGTAAAGTCTCGTTATATCGATATTCAAGGGAGTCCGAAAAAATATCGATATAACCGGGACTATCGATATATCCGACCCTGTTTGCATGTAATTTTCTCCGTGCGTGCATAGAAATAGTATCGATATAACCGGGACTATCGATATATCCGACATCGATATAACGAGACTTTACTGTATATATATATATATATATATATATATATATATATATATATATATATATATATATATATATATATATATATATATATATTGACTTAGCATACTGGTACTGGGACGCTAAGTCACACAAACGAACACCTTATTCTGCTCGACCGTAATTTTCTTTTGTGTCGTCTTCGGCTGAACACTAGCCTGTGGTGGGGTCTTTTTCGGTCCCAAAAAAGCAAAACTATCCACTCCATAACAAACCACGTCTGCAGTGAGTGCACTCAAAGAAAGTGGGTGTGGAAAACTAGTCCGGCAGTCATGGAAGCGCTGTTCAGCCATGTGGCTTGGTGTTCTTCCGCCGAAAACTGGTCTGCCAGCCTGTGCGGCGCTCCATGTTTCCCGAAAAGTAGTTTGTATGCCACGATGATATTCTCACGAATTTAATGTTCGGAAGGCGAAAAGTTCATTAGCTAAAGCGTTCTTAAGCCGAGGTATCACTGTACCAGTAATTTACGTGTCACAATCAACTCGCCCGTGTGTCACTTTAACTAATACCACTGCTAGTTTGCTACACTACATTAAACAACGCGCATCATTCTCTCCGGAGGTAGCCGCAACTACGTCACCGGCCAGAAAAATGGCGGAACAGACTCCTTTTTTTTCCTGTATATCAAGCATGAAATTACACTATTTTGCATGGATTGTAATTCCGTGTTCCGGATATCAGAATTTCCATTGTAGGGAATCAATCTTTGCTATTATTTAGCAGTAAAAAAATAATACATGTAATTTCTTTCCCAGGTTAAGGAATTTTCCTTTGACAGAATTCCTTAGGAAAGAATACTTACTGTAATAATAATAATAATAATAATAATAATAATAATAATAATAATAATAATAATAATAATAATAATAATACAGTTTATTTACAAGCTCCTTTCAGAACACCCCGGACACACAATTAAAAACTACCCAGAACAATAAAACCATGAATAAATAATAAAATAGCAGTTGGCTGCCTTGAGAGTAGTTTTTACAAATAATTCGTCCACCTGCCCGATGTACACGGTCGATGGCGTTTTCAATCCGCCGCACGCATGCCGAGTGGCATGTACCCCCACACCCCCCGTCGGCACGCTCCCGTTCCTCTACCGCGCCGCCGCTGTGTTTTGGGTGCCACGCTGCGCCCTGCAGCATTAATGAGCCGACATGTTTGATGAAGAGGACCGAGTCGGCCCGGCTGGGCGGAGACAGGCCCACTAACAGCTGCTGTCACCGCTGCTGAGGGATCGCACCGCTCCACCAGCTGCCATTACTAATTTATCACACACAAACACAGACATGGCGATGCACAGATGGGCACACGCACACACACACACACACTCACACACACACGCACGCACACACACACACACACACACACACACACACACACACACACACACACACACACACACACACACACACACAGAGCGACACACACCTGTGTGAGCCTTTTTTCTGCATTTGCACCACAACCGACACGGGTCCGCACGCGCAGACTCCCAACAACCCCCCGCAGCCTGTGCCACCCGAGGTATTCTTTCCCCTCGTTCTTGCTTTAACTAATTCCGTTTCTGCCTGCGCCACCTGGCCACTCATGCAGTGAACATGACAGCTCGTTTGAAGAGTCTTCTGTCAAATGAGATTTTTTCCCCGCGCTTTTGCATGTTGATGTACTGTACAGGTGAAAGGACAGCATCGTTTCTTGTCAGAACTTTCCGGTAGAGCTTTAAATAGAAGCTTGGAGTTGAGGTGTGTAATTATTTCTTCTTAGTCTTATGGATTCAAAGATAATTACAACTGATTTTTTAAAGGAACACTTTATGTAAACGTTACTTTATGTTTGTATTAAAAAAAAAATTGTCTCCGGGGTGCCTGCCCACCCATCAAGTGTGAAATTAAACAACCAATTCAATCTTTCCTTATCTGCCCAAATCATGACAAACCAATGAGAGCCAATGTGTATGTGGAACTGTTGCAGCTTGGAATTGAAGTGGATTTACATGGGACTGGGTATGTGAGATATGTACTGTGCAGTGTAAAGGACAGCATTGTTTCTTGTCAGCACTTTCCGGTAGAGCTTTAAATAGAAGCTTGGAGTTGAGGTGTGTAATTATTTCCTCTCAGTATTATGGATTCAAAGATAATCACAACTGATTTTTTTAAAGGAACACTTTATGTAAACGTTACTTTATGATTGTATTTAAAAAAAAAAAGTTTTGTCTCAAGGGTGCCTGCCCACCCATCAAGTGTGAAATTAAACAACCAAGTCAATCTTTCCTTATCTGCCCGAATCTTGACAAAAGTATGAGAGCCAATGCAGATATGGAACTGTCTCGGCTTGGAAATGAAATGGATTTATGTGGGGCAGGAGATGTGAGACAATCTCTTTTCGTCAAGTGGTGCTACAGCTTTGTGTTTTTGCTTTTTTTTATGTTGCTGTGCCGATTTCCATTTTGTGTTTGGGAGCCTTTTACTGATCGAGTTGCTTGTTCTGTAGCCACAAAGGGACATATGTCTTATTGTGCCGGTCCCAAGCCCAGATAAATACAGGGTTTGTTTCAGGAAGGGCATCCGACGGAAAAGCTTGGCCAAAACAAACATGCAGATCAAACCTCTAAAGATGGAGGCCACTGATTTGCTGTGGCGACCCCTTGAAGGGAAAAGCCGAAAGGAAAAGAAGAGGAGGTGCTACAGCTTTGTGTTTGCTTTTAAAACTTAGCTTCTCGCAGACATGCACGTTCCATCATGATGTCCTTGATCCACTGGTGAAAAGGATGCTTTGGTCCTCTCTTCTTTCATCGAGAACTGCTTTGTGCAAAAAAGAGGATGTGGAAAGTACTTTAGATTGAGGATTGTGTGTCTGTTGTGTTGAGTTACACTATTTATTTAGTTGTTTTTTGTTGGTTTTTGACTTCACGATGGTGCGGCTGCCTTTACAGCAGCTCCTGTATTTTGTTCTTGCTGCTGTGAAGTATAGATTTATCCACTGTGAGACAAATAAAGGCTCATCTAATCTAATCTAATATAAACTCGTTGTGAACAGGCTAATCTGTTCTCCATCGCTATTACGTTATTGAAGAGATGTGGGGCCACAGGGAGTGGTCCTCTGCTCCCCCCAACCTGAGAGTAGGGACCTATCATAGCTGTGTCCGGCGCCGCCATGTCTGGACATTAGGGATATATAAACAGGGCCGATACGACTAGTCAGACTTTAGTTCGCTGACGAAGCCTCTTGGATAGGAGGCGAAACGTCCGAAACCTTCAAATTTGTACAGATGACGGCTGAAGAAACCTTCTCATTTATTGAAGAGATGCATGCTGTTTTCAAAGTGTTTCATTCATTCACCACATCCACGTCACGATATAGTAGTATTTTACGTTGGATGCTTTATCGTTAACTCTTTCCCCATAAAAAAAATCCAAAATGGTCCGATAGTACAGGACAGATACCAACAGTGTGCATTTTTTTAGGAAGCAGTGTTTGGTTTTATCAGTAACTTTCCATTCTGTGTAAGGTTACGGTTAAAACGGCAATGCCGACTTGAAATGAGTTTTGTCCTAAGTGGTATGGGCACCGAGTGCGATACCGATCGTCGGGTGAAATGTATTTGTTTGTTATGAAGCATTCATCCCGTCCATCTGTTCAAATGGGTGAAGAATCCATTTGGACCGTTGCCACGTGAGCCGTATGCACGTCTCTTTTGATGCACATTACATGTGCATTACCAGCCCATTCGCAAACAAAAATAAACAGACTGCCAAATCAAGCCCAGCGGGGAGCTTTGGTTGGACTCCAATATCTTGAAAGTCTGTTTTTTTTTATTGTCAAGACAAAGCGGAGCGGCTGCAACCTAGAACTGGATTTGGAGCTGCCTTTTAGTTTATAGCCAAACGTCCAGTTAAAGACACTGTGGCGAGTGAAGGTTGAAGTTGTTTGAAGTCTGTTTTTACAAGTGCGAGGGCTTTAATTTGAGATGGCAACTTTTTTTCTTTTTTTATAGAAAGCCACAACTCACAAAGTTAGCTGCTGTCAAAATAAATCCCGCCACTGATATGAGCAGTGGGCCTTATTTGAGCCAGATATCGACAACCATGACAGACTGTAAATGACAAATTAACTCATTCACTGCGAGACGATGTGGAAAATGTGTCCACTCCTGTGCCAGGGTTTTTGTCATTTTCACTCAAATTGCAGGACCCACAGAATATTGAGTTTTAGGACTACATAAACATTTAATGCAGCGTAAGAAACCTTAGACTCTCTTCTGGAGTTATCTGAGCTTGAAATGTGGGCGGCTGCACAAAATACAACATAAAACATACATATTGATTTATACAGCACTTTAACAACACCTGAAGATGGAACAAAGTGCTAACATGGACAAAAGTGAAATGTTGCCCCCTTGTGGAATGGAAAAAACATTATCCGAGGTCAGGTGTGGTTCATTTTAATAAGTTAAAAGGACTTCTGGCACGACCATTCAGTGTCTGCTCATTGTTTGTTTCAACCTGTCACATTTGCTTCATCTTGTCATGTTTTATTTCTGGTTTTGTTTGCTACTTTGGACCTTATTGTTCTGATGACTTTATTGTTTGACATTTTGCTCCTTCTGACTTTATTTAATACAGTTTCTCAAATACTCTCTGCTCCTCCCTCCTGCAAATCCTAACAGAGACAAAAGCCTCACGACTGTACCAATATAAACACTGTAGATTATCATTAATTGGTATGCAAGTCGCTGACATATGGGATTAATGCATCGCCACATGATTAAAAGTCAATGCAGCTCACATAAAAAGTGATTTTCACTCAGTAGTGCCTTCCCTTTTCTTGGTCAGAGCCTCTGTGTCGACTTTTGAACTCTGCTTCAGAACAGACTGTGTCACTCTGTCGTGTTACTTTTGATCCCATCGCTTTTCTTGGTCAGAGCCTCTGTGTCGACTTTCGAACTCTGCTTCAGAACAGATTGTGTCACTCTGTCGTGTTACTCTTGATCCCATCGCTGTATATGGTTGTTTCGTTCCCCCTTGGTGTCATTCAGGTTGCTCCACGTAACGCTTTTCATCGAGTTGTAAAATGGAGTTAGGCAAAGGGAAAACACGTCAAAGGGATTAATGGAGTGGTGGGAAAAGGTGAAATACGACGGGGGGAGGGTGGAAAAAAATAGTGAAAGGCACTGAATGCCATGTCATGCTCAAATGTCAACTGTCAAAAATGGATGCTACATTGTCTCGTGCCGACATATGACTGCAGGTTGGATCCGTAAAAATATACCCTCTTGAAGCCTCGGTCTTAACTCATTCACTGCCATTCACAAATGTATTCGAGAATTGAAAATATGACACAGAGCTCCATTCCCGAATTTGTTTCAGGTTTTGGTTTTTCTTGCGGGGGTGCCGATAACATGCTGGTCAGACCTCTGGCAATGTTTCACCCGTCCACAAGGAGCAGCATTTCCTTTTTTTCCCATGTTCGCACTTTGTTCCAGCTTCAGCTGTGCTATATAAACCAATATGTATGTATTGCATTGTATTTTGGACAGCTGCCCTCATTTTAAGCTCAAATAACTCCAGACCCATATAATTTAGGAATTAACTCTTTTTTTCTGATAAAAGAAGATAGTCTGAACTTTCATACGCTGCATTGAATGATTATGTCGTCCTAAAACTCAATATTCTGTGGGTCCTGGAATTTGAGTGACAATGACAAAAACTTTGGCACAGGACACATTTTTGCACATAGTCTGTCAGTACATGAGTTAATTTCAACATTGCAGAAGGTGTTGTGCACCTCTGGATGTTCCAGCAGAAGTTCAAAATAGAAGGAGGGAGGAATTTATTTTCACGATATCCAGGAACTATATTTTCGTTTGCCTGCTAGTTTTGAGCACACGGTTGAATGGCATTGCCGGGGAGGGGGGTCTACTTTCAGCCACAGAGGAATATGAGCTCATGAGTATTTATAGAAACAGACCTGGGTGTGTTAATTGCGAGAGGGAAAAAAAACACACAAAATGCCCTTGCCCATTGTAATCACGCAACATGTCACCAAGTAGACCAACGAGGCCCGTTGGTGCTGCTAATGATGTTTCTTTGGGTTTTTTTTTTTCTTTCTTTTTATCGTTTCAGCAGCAACAGAGATCAATGACATAAGAAGAAAATGTGTAATTTTCTTTTCCTCCGGTCAAAATAATACATCAGAGTAATTTCATTTACTCATCAGGCAATATAAACTGTTGGGTAGGATTATCAGAGAGAGGTAAGAGCAGAAGAAGCAAACCAAGCTTGGGAAATAGAGTCGTGTAATATGAAACAAAAGGTAACCAACCGAACAAACAAACACCGTCGTTGTGCGTTATTAAAATTCAAGGACCAACTCTTGGGGCGAGCCGAGATGAAGGTCAAGCAATAAATAGTATTAAAGAAATATTGTGCTTTCCCCTAGGACCCGCCGGACTGCAGTAAGGCCAGGAAACTGGTGTGCAACATTAATAAGGGCTGCGGATACGGCTGCCAGCTCCATCACGTCGTCTACTGCTTCATGATCGCGTACGGCACCCAGCGGACGCTCATTCTGGAGTCCCACAACTGGCGCTACGCCCCCAAAGGCTGGGAGAGTGTCTTCCTCCCTGTCAGTAACAGTTGCACCGACCGCTCGGGCGCCACCACCGGACACTGGTCAGGTAGGTGCAAACGGCTTGGAAATAGCATGTCGGTCACTAGCCTGCAAAATAGCTACGTATGCCTTCACAGCAGCTGCGATACATTTTATGTATTATTTTTTTGCTGCAACAGCTAAACGGAAGCGCTGTATGAAGGCCCTGGCTAAAAGCAAACGATGCAATTCACGTAAAAGCACTTTGGCTTCTAATGTAATAGCAGGAGGCTGTCGCTCAATGCTTCCTCTTGCCAACGGATTCTGTGAATTGAGAATCCACTAAATAGACAGCACCAACTTTATGTTTTGAACATTTTCTGTCATATCTTCATAACTCATAACTTTGCTGCTGTGAAATGTAAATTTCTCCACTGCGAGACTAATACAGGCAATCCAATCAATCAATCAACTGTAAACCAAGACTACCGTATTTTCCGGTGGCGCACCTAAAAGCCTTGATTTTCTTCAAAAGATGACCATGCACCTTATACGCAGGTGCACCCTATACATGAATTAATATTGAGCCACAGCAGGTCGAGCAAATCCTGTCAACAGCCACCAACTCCTTTTCCCTGTGTAGAAGAAGTAATGCGTAACCCCTGCCACTACTGTAGCACCTTATAATGTGGTGTGCCTTATATTTGGAAAACTTTGACATACAGTAAAGTGTCGTTATATCGATATTCTCGGGAGCCGGAAAATCGATATAACCGGACTATCGATATAGCCGATCCTGCGGCATGTGAATTTTCTCCTTGCGTTCATAGAAATAGTATCGTAATAAGCAGTACTATCGATATAACCGATATCGATATAACGAGACTTTACTGTATTTATATATTATATTTGGAAAACTATATTTTTTCACATTACCGGCACCCCTCGCAAGAAAAACCAAAACCAGAACAAATTCAGGAATGGCGCTCCACGATATATTTTCAATTCCCGAATAAATTCGGGGATGGCAGTGAATGAGTCCCTTTTCCGGGCATTCCGAAATCCTGGTGCGGTACCAGGACTACGTTCACTGTATCCACCGCCTAAATCCATTTTTTTTTAGAATTGACCTAAATGAGTACTAAAGTGAATGTTGTGATTCTTGTTTGAACTTCCCTGTGGGGACCCAGAAGAAAAACATGCAGCGACGGGTAAACTCCAAGTAGAAGGCTGCATTTTTTTTATTACGGGAGGACTGACACGTGCCGCTGTCTACACACAGCTTGTGTTTACCCCCTCCGCTGCCCTCCCCGTCCCTCCCCACCTCCTCCCTAGAAAATAAACAATGAGGTTGCACAGATCAACAGAATTGTCTGCCTTGAGGCAAAAAAAAATCCTACTCCTTAAATTGGTGTTGAATGCCTCACTGGAATTTAAAGGATAACCAACGTCACTTTTTTGTTTCCTAACTGACATCAGAAAAACGTTTTATAGCATCTAAAATACCCAAAAATATCATACGTAGTATGATATTTTTTTTTTTTACAATTACTGTCATTGACACCCCGTGTTCAGTCATTCGTACACCGAAATGGAATTGCGGAGACATTTGCATTCAAATGCAAAACACCAATAAAAATGACTTAAAGTGTCCAAAATCTGCAGAAAATTGAGCTGCGAATTGGGCATTTTCAGAAAGTCCCGCCCCTAGTTCATGACGTTACGCCAAGACGTCTTGCATTGCTGGAGAATCAAAATAATGGCTTCAGATTCGGAGAATATGCTTTCTTGTTACACAGCCAGTTATGAATATGATTCAAATAGTTCTGAATAGGAATAGCATACATGTTTGCATTCGATGAAAGAATTTATTCCGTGCCAATTTGAGGCAACATTGAGACTAAATGGATCACCAAACAGGAGGCAGAAAATGGCGACCTCTTGTAGACAAGACAGTGTATTGCGTTTCCACAGGCTGATAAATTCCTTATATGGAGCTTGATCGCCCTCTTCTGGGTGCAACAGAGGTTTTCAGACCAAACAAGTACAGCAAAATATATTGACGTGATGGAAGGACTGCTACAATGTGTCTTTTTTTTTTTTTCGGTCAGGGGCGTTCCTTTAGTGACGTCACGTACGGACTCGTCACCAACTCAAAAACAAGACTTCCTGAATATGCAGCGCGAGTCTTAAAACGTAAAATATAGTTATATGCGGTGGAATCGCTGAAAAATACGCTCAGTAGAAGTCATTTGAAGCCATTTTACAAATTATGGACACAACTTGTCCGGAGACGTCGGTTGTCTTTTAAGGTAGTATTAATGCTCGACCAATGGGAAATGGGCGTTTCAGGAAGATTTTTATTCTTTTTTTTTTACAATTACTGTCATTGACACCCCGTGTTCAGTCATTCGTACACCGAAATGGAATTGCGGAGACAAAAGATCAATCTGTTGATAAAATAGGTTACACGAGCGCATTGCACCAGACTCATTTATGAGTATTGAATTTTGAATCGAAAATGATATGATTACTAGGTTGGTTTACAGTTTAAAAAAAATAAAACAAGTTTGCCTCTCTCTGCAAAACTGACAAATCCGAAGCATTTGCAAAAGACGATAAGTGGATTGGAGGGTTTGACAATCAGGCTTTGGCTGCCTGGCGCTCTTATTCACTATCAATTTCTCCCCGCTTGCCTTCCTTGTTCTTGCGGTTGCATCCTTTCAGCTCTTCATTTTTTTCTTCTTTCTCCCAGTACCTCATTTTACTCATGCTCTCCTGGGCTCTTCCTTCTTATCTGCTGCTCTCGGGGTGCCTTGCCTCTCTTATTCTGCCGCCTTTCATGCGTCCTTTTTCGACTATCTCCTCTCTCTGTTTCCACGCTATCTGTCTCCACGGCCTCCTATGGATCCATCGACGCCATCTGGCTGCCCCTGAGCTGACGCCTTATTTGGCGCAATACATCCTGCATTCTTATGCTTTTTTTTAAGTAGGTTGTCTGCGCCACCGCAGGGAACGATTGACACATTGGCTTTGCTAATGTAGGCCTGTTGCTACCTGATTTGTCCCAATTGTCATGTCTATTTCATTAACACTAGGCAAGTGCCATCTTTGCAGCGCAGGGCCGCAGAACAAGGCCCAAAGGCTTAAATATGCAAAACCTGTTGTGATTGTTCCCCTTTCAAATGCGTGTTCTTATTTCACTGCATTTTATACTTAGCATATCTTTTTAACAGAGCGGTTGGGAGCCGATTTATAGAGAAAAAAAACTGGTCGAATTTTATTCACAACCCACCTTCTCGAAATAGCTTTATATTGTTAACACACTTCTTTTAAGTGCTTCCCTTAGGGTGCGAGGCATTGATAGGAATTGTATATGCATCTATGACTGGGTATTTTTGTGAGGGGAAATATAGATATAGCTTCGAGTAGGGGGGCCGGAATCAAAGATAGTGGAAAAAGTCATTATGAGATCTGCTTGTTTCTTGGTGCACATGGGAAATCGCGCAAAACAAAACCTAAAAAGATGGGATTAAAGTGGAAATAACACGCCATGCGCCCGCCTGCGGAATTCCAATGTCTACGGGAAGAGTAGGGCCTTGGAAATGTGCTTGTTGTTTTTATAGGCTCGCTAATTAGGATATAGAAGAGCAAAGTGTGAATTAAAAAAAAAAAGTTTTAGGACCACAGGGAATTGTAGCGGTTAGCATGTTAGCCTCACTGTCCTGAGGTCTGGAGTTCGAATCTTGGCCTGACAAGTTTTGCAGGATCATCGTCAACGGGATTCACCACCATTTGATGTATCAACCTGTTTTAAAGGACTACCGACTTCAAGTCATTTTTATTGGTGTTTTGCATTTGACTGTGTTTTGGGTATTTTAGATGCTATAAAACGTTTTTCTGATGTCAGTTAAAAAAACAAAAAAGTGATGTCAGTTGTCGTTTCAGGCTTGTATAAGTAACCTGTGCTGGTTTGTACTGAAAAAAAAAAAAAAAAAGAAAATATATGCTCTATCAAGATATGTACATGTACAACTGGAAAGAATACTACATATGTAATTACAAAAATGTTCCTATGTACCGTTGTTTATAACTCGAATGTCTGTATTTAGAGGAGCGTCTTTCGTGGCTATTCACCTGCCACTATTCAAAGTGTCTCTGATTCACACCAAATGGAGTTCTAGTTGGCTTTCCTTGACATTTTAGCTTTTTTTTTTTGCAAAACACTGTTTATTCCTTGCCAATACATACTGGTTCTTGGAGCTGCTCCCTCTGACTCGGTTCCATCCGAAGGAAACTTGGCCGCAAATGTGAAGTGACGTGCGGGCACTTTGTAATGCTTATTGAGTATGGAGCCGCCGTATGAGTCAGCATTGCGACACTCGAACCGAGGATTGCTTTTATTTCTGCCCTTGTCCTTAACGTGTTTTTATGGACCCATCGTGTTGCGAAGCAGAGTTTACACGCGCGTTGTAGTTTATTTAGGAATTGCGCCGATGTTCTTTATAGCTATATTAGGACTTGTCTCTTGTGCTTTGGCACCCTCAAAACTGATTATCTGCAAAGGTGGGACAGACACGCACACACACTTTCCGAAGGTTTTATAGCAGAAAGTCAAGGTTTTCTTGCAGGTATATCCCCATTGGTGAATTGGGATTATCAGGGCTGCTTGCATGTGTGTTTGCAGCTTTCGCAGGCGTCCCCTTGCGGTTTTCGCTGAGTGCATATGTGCACGTACGCTACAGTGTTCGCGAGTGTGCACGGTCAAACGGTCGGCCTCAGCGTGTATGTCGAGGGCTCTGGCGATGCCGCAAGGTTTTTTTGCTACCCTGGGAGGTGACCTTTACAATCAGTGCGCTTCAACCCTTTGCCCGCGGCTACTGACAATCTCGATTCCGCCTGGTGGCGCTGATAGCCAAGCGACAGCCCCGCCTCCATAACCCTATCACCTATCCTGCCTATCTTTGATTGGAAGGAGCTTCCCTTTGCCCTGTAGCAAATTTAAGCATATTCCCGAATGTGTGAGTCGAAATTTTGACGAAGTCATTCTTCACAACGCAGGGGAGGCCCACGATAAAGACGTCCAAGTTGTGGAGTTGCCGATAGTGGACAGTCTTCACCCTCGGCCCCCCTACCTGCCTTTGGCCATTCCAGAGGACTTGGCACCGCGTCTGAACCGCCTACACGGTGACCCCTCCGTCTGGTGGGTGTCGCAGTTCGTCAAATATCTGGTTCGACCACAGGCCTGGCTGGAGGAAGAGATCCAGCAGACCACTGCCAAACTGGGATTCAAACACCCCATCATTGGGTAAGAACATGTTTTTTTTATTTATTTAGTTTGTATTTATGTATTTATTTATTTATTTGTTTGTTTGTTTATTTGGTTATTTTATTTATATATTTTTTATATGTTTGTTTATGTATTTATATATATATATATATGTTGATTTTTTTTTGATGTATTTATCTTTTTGTACACCCTTTTTGTTTATTAGTCGTGCATTTATTTCTATGTTTCTTTGTTTGTTTATTTATTTGTTTGCATGTTTGTTTGGTTTGTTTATTTATATTTGTTTATGTATTCATTTATATATTGATATATTTTGGATTTTTGATTTCTTAATTTATTTATCTATCTATTTATTCATGCATTTATTGTTTTACTTGTTTGCTTGTTTATTTGGTTTGTTTAATTATGTGTGTTTATTTTTATGTTAATTTCTGTATTTATTTATATATTGGTTTATTTATTTATATGTGAGTTTATTTGTATGTTTCTTTATTTATTAATTTGTTTTGTTTTTTTATTCATGCATGTATTTGTGTGTGTATTTATTTATTTATGCATTTGTTGGTATGTTTATTTATGTTTGTTTATATTTTTTATATTGTTTTTTTATTTATCTATGTATTCATGCATGTGTTTGTTTGCTTGTTCATTTGGTTTGTTTATTAATGCTTCTTTATGTATATGTTTGTTTATGTATTTATTTATATATTGATTTATCTTGGATTTGTGATTTCTTTTTATTTATCTATTTATTCATGCATTTATTTTTTTATTTGTTTGCTTGTTTATTTGGTTTGTTTAATTATGTGTGTTTATTTTATGTTAATTTCTGTATTTATTTATATATTGGTTTATTTATTTATATGTGAGTTTATTTGTATGTTTATTTATTTATTTATGCAGTTATTTGTTTTGTGTGTGTTTTTATTTATTTATGCATTTGTTTGTATGGTTTTTTTATTTATGTTTGTTTTAAGTTTTTTATATTGGTTTGTTTATTTATCTATATATTCATGCATTTGTTTGGTTGTTCATTTGGTTTGTTTATTAATGCTTCTTTATTTATATGTTTGTTTATGTATTTATATATTGGTTTGTTTTTATTTTATATGTATTTTTTTTATTTGGTTATTTTGCATTTCCCTAAAGTCTTTCCAGGGTGTCTGTCAGCGTTTCAAAGCAAACAGAAGACCCACCAATAAGCAAATAAAGACATGGCTTGCAGCCATTCGCCGAGGTTAATATCAGGTTAATACAACAGTTGGGGATGCAACCGAAACTGGTCTATTGTGCGTTTAATGCTTTATCTTCTACAGAATAAAATTTGAGATTGAATAGTCGCGCAACCTGCTGCAAAACAGACCCAAGTGGGCAATGAAGATGTCCGCCATCTAAATATTGTAAAAATACAACACCCACCACCGTGACTCGTCCATCCATCCATTTTCGAATCCGCTTTTCCTCACAAGGGGGGGTCACCGTGACTCGCGGCCCGCTAAAGGCTAATTGAGTTACGTATACGCCGTTGTCTGTTTCCAGTTAATCTCAAACAAACCACCCTCTTCTTAAATATTCTGCTCATAAAAGATAACGCTAATATAGCTCTGACTCTATTATTATTCTTTTTAATTTTTTTTCTCGGTTTAGCTCGAAAAGACGTGTTCTTTCATCAAACTCTTTTAAATGACTTCAAAGTATCCTCATGACAAGTGTTCAGAGCGGGTTGTACAACCTGATGTTGAATATTAAAACCATTTCGAAGTCTTGCTTTTTCTGTGATGACAGCTTTCAGTTTTCTTTTTTTTTTTTTTTTTTACATTTGTGCACTCTCGACTGGAGACGGACTCAATCCAGCAAGTTTAGTCCCGAAGTGAAGTATGAGCAGCCATCTCAATTTAGACCGCTGCCACCTGGACTCGGCCGTTTGGAGATGATAAATGGACAGATGGGCGTTTTTTTTGTTTTTTTTTTTGCATTTTTTTCCCCTCATTATTATTATATTTTTGGTCCTCCTTGCAGGAAACATTTGCATTTTGCCCGCAAGCCCATTCATTCTCTTCATGCTGCACTTCCTATATCGGCTTGTTATTGTAGCACCCTGACTTAGCCCAGATGGGAGTTTTACCATTGGACACCCATGCGCATAATGATGAGGGCACAGGAGGCAGTCACAAGAAAAGCTCCGTGTGAGAAAAATTGACTTTTAAATCATTTTGCTGAGTTGGACCAAATGTATCACAATGTCCCGGGAGCCTCCAGAATTCTCCAACTGTCCTGGGAAAGGAAAAAAGTTGAAAGTAAACATCCCGAGACTGCGAAGTCGGTCTCCCTGAAACTCCCGTTTGCAGATTCCCGTCAAAGGATTCAAGTTCCTCTATGGAAACTGTTTCTGCAAGCGATCCTCGCTCATTGCGCCGCCCGCTACGCTCATATCGTACTGTCTCTTTGTTCCGACTGCCTCTGCTTCCTTTCATAAGCACGGCAGTCGCCGTCCGTTAGAGCGCCCCCCCTCCCTGCCTCCCCTTTTATCTCCACGTCCTGTTCTACTTTTGGATTCAGTTCTGATCGCGACTCGCGTTTTGTTTGTTCTTGCTGCTAAGGCTTGAGACGCCGCTCTCACCTTTCCCTTGCGTTCCCCCTTGGCACCCATCTGTATTCACCAGCCTCTCGCTCTCCACACATCTCTTGCTACGCTTCTTTTGTGTGTCCCCGATTCAACGCACAAGCATGCACGTTGCCTCCCAATCGAAAATTGATTGGATTGGATTGGATTAGCCTTTATTGATTCTCTTCCCACCTTCAAATCCCATCTCAAAACCCACCTATTTAAAATGGCATTTTCTGTGTAGCTCTATCTCTTGTTTCTATTTATAATTGTATTTTATTTATTGTATTCTATTTGTAATTTTATTTTATTTATTATAGTATTTATGCTTGTCTGTGACAGTAAAGTGTCCTTGAGAGCTTTGAAAGGCGCTTAAAATAAAATGTATTATTATTATTATTATTATTATTATTATTATTATTTATCAGTCTCTCAGTGGATAAATTTATATTTCACAGCAGCAAAGTGATGAAAGAGGAAAGGAAAGGAACAAGTAGAAAAAATACAGGAGCTGCTGTAAAGGCAGCCATTCTCGAGGTGCCATTTTGAATTCAAAACAACAACAAAAACTAAATAAACAATGTGACCTAACACAAAAGACACAGTCATTCAATCTTAAGGGCTTTCTTCACCCTCTTTGTTGTATGAAGCAGTTCTTCATGAAAGAGGAGAGAACCGAAGTCTCCTTTTCACCAGTGGATCAGGGACGTCATGTGAAATGTACACGTCTGCTACAAACTAAATGTTGAAAGCAAGCATAAAGCTGTAGCATCCATTGACAAAAAGAGACTCTCTCGCATCTCCTGTCCCAGGTAAATCCGCTTCCATTCCAAACCGTGACAATTCCACATACGTACCAATGCTCCTTTCTTCTCATCGCGGGCTCCTCAAGCCATGCATCCATCCAGTCGCAGGCATTCCAACACTGTAAAAATGTTGGATCCTTGCACCCTCACTCAGCTACTCAACGAGATAAAGTTGCAACAAAGTGCCCGGAAGCTTCTGTCAGCATTTGGGGCGGTTGGCGATAATGTGTGCGAATAAGGAAACCGGTGTGGGCAAGTTTTTGAAGTTTGAGAAGGTGATGGTGTTTTCCTTTATAAAATCAGAGACCCTTTTCGACCCTTGACAATTGAGCGTCCATTCAATCTTCCTTTTGCCCAGAGCTTGCAATTTTCCCATCCGCTTATTGATCATGTTTGTTTTTGATTCTCATTGGAATCCAAAATACCGTAAATGGGGTTTGTTCGTCTTCCCCCCCTCCCCCATGCCCTCCCATGCTTTTCATTTTCCTCATCTCATCGGCGCTCATTATCGCTAATGTATCCTTAAGGGGTGGGGGAGGAAGGTAGGCGACTTACTTCTCAAAGTATGTCAAGAGACCATTAATGGTCTCTTCATGCGCTTTTTGCATACCTTTCAAGATATCTGAGTGCCTTAGGAAACTGGGCTTTTAAATTGGTCTGGAGGACGCTTTCTTTGAGTTTGTGCGCCGTCTTGGCATGGAAGATTCAATGGCAGTCGTTGGCTCGATGCTAAACTGCTAACAACCCCCCCCCCATGTTATTTTGCGGATTATAAACAGTCAAGCAGCAAGAATAATTGCGGTTACACAAGGACACAACAACCATCGTTTAAAGTATCGTTGCGACGTAACCACATAGTGCTTGTACCCCCCCTGAGTGGCCCCCCAATCGTCGCCACCGCCTAATCTGCACCGTCTAACCAGTGCATCATGCAACAACTCCTGAATAAGACAATAGCGAATCTGTCTCACACTCGTAAAGCTGCTAAATCGAGCGGGGCCCAGTGATGTTTAAATCCTTTTCATCGTCTTCCAAGGTGCTGACGTCACATGCAAATTAAAGATTTATTTGGTGGAGATGGAGTTTTGGGGGATTTTATTTCAGGGGAGGGGGGCCATATCTCCAGTGTGGGTGTCGGGTGCCAGTATGCGCGGCGTGCTTTGAAATCAGGTTGGGCGGGCTGGTGCGAGTGAGATCCGGTATGGCATCGAGGAAGAGAAGTAAAGAGGTAAAGAGACGGCGATGGAGCGAAAGAGATAAAAAGCCAGAGTTGACAAACACCCCCTCCCATGTGTGTCCTTTTTTGTCATTGAAATAAAAGGGTCAGTCCTCCGATGCCGTCTGAGCTCAGGCCCAGTCTGTTTAGGATTCTGTCTCAGGAATCTCCAACCCAACACCCCCCCTTCCCCTCCAGGCAAGAGAAGCTGGTGGCATCCATTTAATTAACTCACAGCTGTCCGTAGCCCGACACAGATGGTCAAATTGGGCAGAAAGACTCCAAATGATTTTTATTCATCGCATGCATTGATTGGAACATGTTGCGTATTTTAACCCATTCACTGCAATTCCTGGGAATGGGTGTGAATCCAGCTGTGGTCAGACCTCTAGAAATGTTTTTAGCTCCCACAAGGGCGAATCATTTGCATTTTGTACAGCTGCTCCAATTTCACGATCAGATAACTCCAGCCCAATATAATTTAGGAGTTAACTTTTTTCCTGATGAAAGAAGAGTTTTCTTACGCTCCATTGAATGTTTATGGAGTCCTAAAACTTAATATTCTGTGGGTCCTGCAATGTGAGTGAACATATGATTAGATTACATTAGATTAGAGTATAGATCAGATTAGATTAGATTAGATTAGATTAGATTAGATTAGATTAGATTAGATTAGATTATACTAGACTGGCTATCTATCCAGCTATCAAGCTCTCAGCTGGCTGGCTGGTTAGCTGGCTATCTATTAGCTATCTATTAGCTAGCTAGTTTTTTATTTATTTGAGTTATTCCGGGTTCAGAGTCAGAATCAGAAAACCTTTATTTGTCCCACAATGTGGAAATTTGGGTTGAGTGAACGCTGGCGCATGTGGCTGCCACTGCTCACCCACAGAAAAACCGATCCAGTGACTGTAAAGTGACCTTGAGAGTTTTGAAAGGCGCTTACAGGTGAAATGTATTATTATTATTATTATTATTATTATTATTATTATTGTGAATGTGCACATCTGCTATAAGATAAATGTCGAAAGCAAACATGAAGCTGTAGCATCCATTGACGCAAAGAGATTGTCTTACATTTCCTGTCCCACGTAAATCCGCTTCAATTCCAAGCAGCGACAATTCCACAAAATGACAAAAACCCTGGCAGTGGAGTAGACACATTTTTGTACATTGTCTGGCAGTGAATGAGTTAAACTAATTGCTTTTTTGTAATTAGAAGAATATGCAGTGTAAGGTGGCTCTAAATCACCACTAAAACTGTGCATTGCAAACAAATACATGAATCGTGCTGTAGAAAATATACACAATTAAAGTAAAGTAAGCCAATTAGCCACTTGGGGAAGCACCGTTCGCCATCATGATTGTAAATATATCATGACAAATGAGCAACCTCTACTCAACCTCTCTCCCTGCCCCCAATAGATTTTGCAATTTTCATTTCTTCCTCGAGGCCACAAGTCACACAATACAGATGTGGCTGGTAATGTAGCAGTTTGAAATTGAATAAAATTGGGTTGCAGCATCTGTCAGTTTGAGGCATGCAGTGGCATCAGGAGATGACGTATGTGCGTTCTCATCCTATCCCTCCTCATTTTTTTTCACCTTTAGAGATGCTGCCTACTCCCGCTTTGTCCCGGATTGCTAGAAGGAATGACGCAGGAAAAAATCAAAATAAAAAACGAAATTGTTGCTTATTTCTTTTGCTGGCCTGGCCAATTCAATGTGGCCTTGCATGTCTGCAAATAGCTTTTATCGCCGTAATTCATTTGGCAGTCTATATGGAAGAAAGTCGGTCAAAGGGTGGCGCTATTAGTGGAAAAACAGCGGTTAAAATTCAAACCCGTTTTTCTGTCCCTCATGTGTGCAGCGTCCATGTGAGGAGGACGGACAAAGTCGGCACGGAGGCAGCCTTCCACCCCATCGAGGAGTACATGCTGCACGTTGAGGAGCAGTTTCAACATCTAGGTCGCCATGCCCACGTGGACAAGAAACGAGTCTACCTCGCCACGGACGACCCCTCCTTGCTGCAGGAAGCTAAAACTAAGTCAGTCTCCATGATGATTTGTTCTTTCGCAAATTTGTTTGCCCTCCATCCACCCAATGACTTGCTTGTTCCTCTTCAGGTATCCTGACTATGAGTTCATCAGTGACAACTCCATCTCGTGGTCTGCGGGCCTTCACAACCGCTACACCGAGAACTCTCTGAGGGGGGTCATTCTGGACATCCACTTCCTTTCCCAGACGGACTTCTTGGTGTGCACATTCTCGTCCCAGGTTAGTGCATCTGTTTTGAGGTTGCAAAGGGACACGCCGTGAGCCGCATTCTTGGCTCCGTTATGCTCCAGCATTTGCGAGTGATTAACTGCGACCCTATAAAGTTACTGGAACTACTTTTTTCCAAATACAGCTCCAAATCTATTTAATTTTTACACGTAGATGGCACCAGATCACCAAATCATGACAAATAATTGTGACCAAATATTTCATTCACTGCCAGACGACGTCCAAAAATGTGTCCTGTCTAGTGCAAGGGTTTTTGTCATTATCACTCAAATTGCAGGACAAACAGAATATTGAGTTTTAGGACGACATAAACATTCAGTGCAGCGTAAGAAACGTTGGACTCTCTTCTTTCATCAGAAAAAAAGAGTTAATTCCTAAATTATATGGATCTGGGGTTATTTTAGCTTGAAATGGGGGCAGATGCACAAAATACAATACGTACATATTGATTTATATAGCGCTTTAACAATAGCTGAAGCTGTAACAAAACGCTAACATGGAAAAAAGGCAAATGCTGCCTACTCGTAGAAGGGACAAACATTGCCAGAGGTTTATCATTACCAGCGCTTTATCGGCAATCCCCGGCAAGAAAAACTAAAACCCGAACAAATTCGAGAATGACGCTCCATGTCAAGTAAATTCGGGTAATGGCAGTGAATGAGTTAAGTTGCCATAATTGCCGCATGTTAAGTGCACCACTAGATGGCGCTGCACTAAAGTGAATAGTTTTTTGCCAACTGCTGAAGGTGTAACAGAACTCTTAACTTAATTGAAATTATCCACAGGGTTAAAACAACATTGAAAATGGATTGTTGTACTCATTATCAAAAGGATCGCAGCCCAGATTCTGGATCCAGACTCTTAAGTCAAATAAAACACAGTTTCCGATGAAATATTCCGAACTCGTGCTGGCAGGCAACTTCTTTTGCCTTTTAAGTCACACATTGAAGTTTCATTTCCAATTACTGCGATTGCAGGCGGTTCAATTTATCAATTGCAAAGGAGGACAACAACTGTTCTTCACTTGCCTTGAAAAATACAGTTATGCTGACATAACATATTATTATTTTTCTCTGATTTTATCAACAAAGAAGTGACTGGATATTTAACTAGTGTTTAAACACATGAAGCAAACTGGTCCTTTATTTATTTATTTTATTTGTTGTAACACATCAAGGAACAGCAGCATTTTAGACCAGTTGCCGTAGCGACACTTCATTTACCGGAATATTCCTCGCCGGCTGCTCTTTCACAG
This sequence comes from Hippocampus bargibanti, assembly GCF_051943395.1. Lineage (NCBI taxonomy): Eukaryota > Metazoa > Chordata > Actinopteri > Syngnathiformes > Syngnathidae > Hippocampus > Hippocampus bargibanti. The sequence goes on from NC_142752.1 coordinate 9,067,827, forward strand.
TCTTGTCGTTTAGATGGTGCGTGATGGCTGCAGTTGGCGTGTGTTTGACTCAATGAACAAAGATAACTTCCAACTCAAAAGACGTACACGTCTGGGAGAAGGAAGTCATCCTAATTTATCCACCAGGGGAAAAGTTGTACAACCAAAGCAAATAAAACCAAACTGGTGTTTAATCGGAATTAGGATTACAGTCCGTCTCCATCCTCTCCAATGCCCGTTAAAACAAAATATCCAAGTATTATTATATTATTATTATTGTTACATTGCAGAATGTCATGCATATGTTTATCTCAATCTTAATTGTAAGCTAAATTCGACAACAAGAGGACATTAAATAATAATAATATATCATATTTTCCTGTGTATAAGGTGCACTAAAAAGCCTTGATTTTCTTCAAAAGATGGCCGCGCCTTATACGCCGGTGCGCCTTATATATGAAGTCATATTGAGCCACAACAGGTCTCGCAACTACTGTCAGTAGCCACAGACTCCATTTCCCGTCGTAGAAGTAGTGCATAACCCCAGTCTCTACTGTAGCGCCTTATAAGGTGGTGTGCCTTATATTTGGAAAACTTGTATATACAGTATTTATATATTATATTAGAAACACTTTTTTCACGCATTGAAGATGTGCCTGATAGTCCGATGCGCCTTATATATGAAAAAGGTTTGAAAATACACCATTCATTGGGCTTGCGCCTTATACGCCGGTTTGCCTTATACACCGGAAAATACGGTAGATGCATTTTAAATTGCACATATCACAATAAGGAGGTAAAAATGGCGATTCGAGTATTTTTTTTTCTCCACCTCCAAATAGTTCAGTATAAACCAAGTAGGGCTGTGCTTCATACCTCTTCATCAGGTGTGCCGCGTGGCGTACGAGATCATGCAGACCCTCCACCCGGATGCGTCGTCTTTCTTCTACTCGCTGGACGACATCTACTACTTCGGAGGCCAGAACGCCCACAACCAGATCGCCGTGTACCCGCACCAGCCGCGTAACGCAGAAGACATCCCGTTGGAACCCGGCGACGTGGTCGGAGTGGCCGGCAACCACTGGGATGGATACTCCAAGGGAATCAACCGCAAAATGGGTCGCACAGGACTTTATCCTTCCTATAAGGTCAAAGAGAAGATAGAGACGGTCAAGTACCCGACGTACCCCGAGGCTGACAAACTGCTCGAACCCCACAAGAAATGAAATCAAAATACAATTAAAAATAAGCATCCGAAGATGAGGAAGCGAAATCTGTAGTCTCCGGTTTCCAGGGAAGGAGTTTTTTTTGTACAGAAGGAAGAAGCCTGCATAGCACGCTCGATGAGACGAAAGGACCTGTCCCCATGAATGACAGGACTGCACTCAGTGTGTGTGTGGTGTGTGAGTGTATATGGAGATGTGTGCAATGTGTGCACTTGTGTTGTCAGGTCACAGAGGACTTGCACCCCCCCCCATTCAAGCAGGGTCTGTCGAGTCTGTAAATGAACTGAAAAAAAAACATTAGAAAATATATAAATATCAGTAAAAATTAAAAACTGTCCTTGGACAGACTGGATCTTTACTGTAAAAGACTGGAAAAAAATCACCTGACCCCATGACCCACATCTCCCGGTTTGCAAAACTGGAGAAACAAAGTGTTTTATTTAATTCCTTGTGGTTTTTAATTCTATACTTGCCTTTTTTTTGTTTTGTTTTGGAACCGAATGTACTGTAGCCTCTTTTTTTTGCCACACTGCACTCCTTGTAATTCCTCCATCTTGTCCCACGTGCAATTAATTTTCATATTCCACGTCGTGCTTTTAATTCCTTTGTTTTGTTTTGTTTTTAACGGTCTTAATTGTTTTTATTTTCAGCGTGCTGCCTGTGTGCATTTTATGTGTGTGTGCTGCTTTCAAGAGGCCATGTTAGCTACCTGCCTGGTGCCTGTTTCTTTTTCGCGGCCTCCAGGCTCAATTGTGTTTGCGTGCCTGGCAGCATTGCGAAGGCGGTTTGAGAGGGCGGGGGGGGGGGGGGGGGGGGGGGGTGTTGGAGGGGGGGGTTGTGCATTAGTATGCCTGTGTATATTGTAGAGGGACTTCGGACAACGGAAAAGGTGGGTCACTCCCCCCCTTCTCCCGCCTCGTGAACAATGGTCAGATTATTAGGATGATGATGATAATGCACATCAACATGCCAAATGAAGCACTCCGTGACTCTTTTCAGTTGTTGTGGCCATCCATTTTTTAAACTATTTTAAAATGGCAGAGGGCAAATGTTTTTAAAACAATATTGTTCTCGAAAGCCATTGTTTCACAATTTATGTTCCTTGGCATTGTCTTTGATGACCACACATTGAATAAACTTGAGAAACCAACGCTGGTTTACTGTTGAAGTTCACTGAGATGGAATAAAGGACACATTCAATGATTAGAAAATGTGATGTCTTGAAATGGCGAATGTTTTTTTATCTCCATGCAATCTAGTTTTTTTTTCCAGTTCCTTTTTTTTTCAGTGGTGCAATTTGGAGCTCCAAACATCACGTGTGACATCAGCTGTACATTAGACTTGAGGTCAGTGAGCAATTTAAAGCAACAGTGAGCCGGAATTTGCCAACTAGCTTTCATTGTCTACTATATATTTTCAAGAGCATCCTGTTGTTGTGTTATTTTTTTCGGAAAAGCTGTCAAACAGTGCTGTCTTATTGCGAAAATGCATTTCAGATGGCGCTCAGTCAGACCATCCCTGCGCTGTTCCTTCTCATCACGGGCACTTTTTCCGTCATCACAGGGTGAGAAGCTTTTACTTGTTTTTCGATTCATTATCACAGCGGTCAGCATTTTCTCTTTTACAATCGTTGCCATCAATGGTTTTTAGCATGATGGCAGTTTTGATTGGATTGGATTAACCTTTATTAGTGGTGAAATGTACATTTCACAGCAGAAAGGTTATGAAAGGAAGAGTAAAGGAGGGAAAGAAGTAGTACGACAAAATACAGGAGCTGCTAGAAATGCAGCCACTGTTGTGGCGCCATCGTGAAGTAAAAAAAAAACAAAATAACAAATAATATGACAACACAGACAGTCTTAAGCACTTTCTGCACCCTCTTTGTTGTATGAAATAGTTCTAGATGAAAGAGGAGAGGATCAAAGCGTCCTTTTCACCAGTGGATCAGGGACATCATGGTGAAATGTTCACGTCTGCTACAAGCTAAATGTTAAAAGCAAACACAAAGCTGTAGCATCCATTGACAAAAACACATTGCCTCACACCTCCTTCCCCAAGTAAATCCGCTTCAATTCCAAGCCGCGACAGTTCCACATACGCATCGGGACTCTCCGCTGACGCCCCTCCAAGCCGTCCCCTGGTACAAGCACCAATATCCATAAACCAACAGATGGTAGACATTTCAATGAGTGGCCTTTCCGTGAACTAATACATTTTTAACCTGGCTAATGATATCTTCTTGTGCAGGAGTGTACCAAATAGTCCGTTCCGCCCTGGGTTGGATAGATCTCTGACTCAACGATGACGGTTTAACAGACTGTGTCTGTTCACCTCAAATTGACCCCAGATTATCTGTGCTTCATTGTGTATACTGGCCTTGTAGTCACACGTGTTTGGCCAACTAAGCATACAACAAGATGAAACTTTTAAACATGATAACTTCTATTCTGTCTATTCTCAGGATCCAACCACCGTCAACGCAACAGACCACGTTCGAGTTTGGATTGGCCATCATACGTTGGTCAGCGAAGAACATGCATCTCGGAATCTAAAAAGGTTATTTTAAATGTTTTCTATGGGGCACACTTAAAAAAGTCTAACTTGACTTTCGACGGGCATCTAAAATCGGCCCATGACCAGAATCCACCCTCCGCCCTCACCACTTCTCTTCCCACCGCTCCGAACATTCCCAGCCTACTTTCTGCACGCCTGACTCCTTTCTTATCTCTTTGTCTTATTTATGTGATGTCTTGTTGCTTACTCACTCGGGGGGCTCGGGGAGTTTCATCAGAGATGGTGTTTTAATTTTGCTATCCGCACGCTTCGTTGAATACTACTTGAATAAAAAGAATAGCTAGCTGCCGACGCTTTTCTGCACGAACAAGTAATGATAATTGTATGGCTTTTGTGCCCCCACCCCCAAATCCCCCCTGCTTGACAACAGTCCACAGCCAATTTAGAGTGTGTTGACCGAGAAGCGGTAACGGGCGGCACTGCATCAAACATCTCATTTGAAAGGGAGCCATCCCCCCCCCCCCCCCCCCCCCCCCGCTCGGGTTCTACAAGCTGCACGTGCTAACCGGAGGCCACTTTAATTAAAATGTGCTCATTGCTGTCACGCAGTCGTTTAAGAGAGACGTTAGCTCACTTCATTATTCTCCTAATTGGCCACCCAACCTGATGAAGCCTGCGGATTTTTAGAAGGCACTTTCTTCTTACGACGCCTTCTAAGTTTGACTTTTTGTTTGCCGGGGAATACAGCGGGGGCTAACGTGCGCCACACAGTCATTTTTCACATGATAATGTTTATGGGTGGTATGATTAGAAAAATGCTTAATTATAGATTTATGGACATGTTGAGTTGACGACACTGGTGTCAAACTCAAGGCCCGAGGGCACGTGACTAAAAGGATTTTGACACACCGTAGTTTGGGACCTTAAATTGTCCCAGTGTGAATGAAACCGCTCACTTCTATGCATGCTAACTACAAAGTGACCCAAAACGATGCATGCCCATGAAAATTTCAATTGTGGCTTTGATTAAAAAGCTATTTATTTCAAATTACAACAACACATTATTCAGTTTATGGAAGACCATTCACCAGAATGTCAGCTCTTTCCGTCAATTTTTAGTCAAATTATGGCTATCATAAGATGTCTTCCAAATATCCCCCATTTCGTTGCAAGCAAACCTGCACTCATCTGTCAAAGTTGTGAATCACTTTTACACACTCCTCTTTCAGGAGAAAACATTCCTGCAGTGAGGGACTCGGTAGGTCACTCTCCCCAAAAAGAGGGTGACGTTGCACTGTTGCATTATCAAGTAAATCAACTATATGAAAAAACATGGATTATTCTTTTCAAACGAAAAGGTAACATGTACATTAAGGGGGAGTCAAACACCCTGCAAGCTAAAAATAACGTCTGTTAAAAAAATGGGACCCTGCCTGTCAAGTCAAGCATCTGCGCCATCACACTGCGGATCATCAATCTTGCGAGAGACAAGCGATTTCATTCAGAATGACTCATGTAAAATGGGGGAAGTAAAATACAAATGAGTGCCGTCGGGGCATCTCCACCCTACACCCCACCCCCACGTGGCGCTCAAGTGCCATTCCAGTGTCACCTTTGTGCAAAGGTAGATCGTAAGGACTTCATCATTCTGCCATCGGCCTTAAATTAACCCAGCAGTTGGTCTTGGCCGCTTGACATTTATCACATGAGCGTTGGAAAACGCCTCCTAGTAAAACCGCGCGCAGTAAAGGGAATTCCTAGCGAGACGGAGGCGCACGATAGCCGGGGAGTGACTAAGAAGGCTTTTGTTTGGCACATGTTGAGGATTTTGGTGGGATTCCCACTGCAAGGGACAATGAGGCACACGAAGACTTGAGTTTACGTTTGATAGGCTCTATAAAATGGTGCTTGCTGGCCAGCGTTTTAAAAACACACTGGTGGACTTTAAAAACAAATAACAGCACACCAGAAATGTGTTCCGGTTGAAGATGCTGCTCCAAATTGCGATCGTTTTGCACTAGCAATGAGCTGGGGCGATGTCCTACTGCAAAGTACAATGATACCTCATTTTACGAACTTAATTGGTTCCCAGAAAATGTGTGTAAGGCAAAAGTTCGTCTGCCAAACATTTATTTCCCATAAGAAACCATTAAAAATGAGAATAATCCGTTCCCAGATCCCCATAAAACATATTTTCTACTAAATAAGCCTTAAAACTACAATTGTATTGTAATTAAACAAATAAACTGTACTATATAATAAAGTCGTTTATTTACCTTTGTGATGGTTGTTGTCAATGGATGACGAACTTCCAGGTTGCCTCTTGATGATCTCCAAGTGAAGTTGCCGTAGTTTCTCGGCGATAATAAAAATGTCCCCGTTGACCTGCTTTTCGTTAATCCAAATCAACAGCAGTTTTTCAACTTCTTCTATTGCCTGAGACCGTTGCTTAGACAACACAGAAACACCCTTAGCCACATGTAGCAATGGTTAACTTAGCATTCTGGTAGTGGGACGCTAAGTCACACAAACACACACCTCGTTCGTGTTTCTCGATAATATCCTTCTTCTGCTCGACCGTATATTTGTTTTGTGTCCTCTTTGGCTGAACACAGTTCATGTGTTGTGGTGGGGTCTTTTTCAGTCCCATAATAGCAAACGTATCCTTGATAACAAACCATCTATGCACTCAAGGAAAGGAGTGCTGAAAACTAGTCCGCCAGCCACCGTGGCGCTGTTCAACCGTATGATTTGGTGTTCTAGTGTCGAGAACTAGTCCGTCAGCCACCGTGGCGCTCCGTGTGGTTTGGTTCGTTTGCCGAAAACTGGTTCATATGCCAAAATTATATTCTCACAAATTTAATATTCGTAAGGCAAAAAGTTTGTAAAATAAAGCATTTGTAAGGTGAGGTATCACTGTACATCAAACTGCGATAGCATTGTTATTTTTAAATCAACTCCTACTTTGGTGGAAAAAAATAAATATATATATGAATAGAAGTGAAGACTCAACAGCAAACAAGCAATTTGGCAAACCTTCAGTCATATGTTCATTTCTATTTGTTTCCTTCCTTGGACTCCAATTTGGCAGACGAATGTGAGCATGTGTATTAAATAAGGTCTTGTTTGCTGATGCTTCTTGTTGAACGTTTGCCCACTCAATCTTCTGTGCTTCTTCTTTCCTGTCCTTTCGTGTGAAAGTCTCAAACTCGGCGTTGAGTGTCGATGTGTCAATGCAATTTTATGCCATTAACTTCCCACGTGCAGCTCACCAGTGCCCTTTACCCCCACCTCCGCAGGACGATGATGCTGACACGGAGAGACAGAGATTGATATATAGAGATATTGTATCGATATATATTGATATATATTAAAATACAGTACATGGTAATATGAGTGAATGAAGTAAGAGGAATGTCATTTTAACCCATTCACTGCCAAATATGTTCAGAATTGTGTGGTACTTCAGTGCCAGGGTTTTTATCATTTTCACTCATTCCAGGACCCAGAGAATATTGAGTTTTAGGACTACATCAACATTCAATTCAGCTTAAAAAACCTTTACACTCCCTTCTTTCATCTGAAAAAAAGAGTTAATTCCCAAATTATATGGGTCTGGAGTTGTCTGAGCTTGAAATGACAAATGCTGCCCCCTCGTGGGAGGGAAGAACATTGCCAGAAGTCTGACCAGCGCTTTATTGGAACCCTCCCCTCGCAAGAAAGTCAAAAACCTGAACAAATTCAGGAATGGCGCTCCTCGTCATATTTTCAATTTCCGAATACATTCAGCAATGACAGTGAATGAGTTAATACAGGAAGTCTCCTTTGAATCAGATCTTTGTATCCTGCATTATTTTTTGCATCTTTGACAAAGTTGTAAATGTGGGGAAGCGTGGGGCACTTCCTAAGCAGATGTATGACATTTTTCATGCAATTGTGCAATGGTTGTCATTAGATTTCAATCTGAACCCACACACACCTTCAGTCAAGAGGGTGTGCACACTTTTACAACCCCTCTATGATCTCAGTTCATGTGTTGTAACTTTTATTATACATCATACTGATGGTCAAAACAACGATTTGAAAGGATTTATATTTCCCTGTTTTTATTTTGCACCAAAGAGCAATTGAACAGGGGTGCGTAGACTTTTTATACCTCCTCTATGTCAGCGTCAAATAAACGGCCATTGTGATGCGACGCCGGCAGCGGGTAACGGAGAATTCCCAGCCGCTCCTCCCCTCCCTGTCGCCTCCGTGCTGCCTGCCAGCGGGCTTGCTGCCTGCCTTGATGACCATTAGTGTCTGGCTGCGGCTGCGGGAGATAACAGCTGATTTAAGGGTCCGTACCTTGACACAGCCAGAGAGAAATAGCCGACTGCCGCTTATCGCACTGTTTGCTATCCTCCACTCACTTTTACATTACGCTCACCTATTCAAAGCCATCTGTCTTGCCGCTCGCCGATAAAAAAACAAACAAAAAACCGCTTCCAGGGAAGGCGTCGCTGAAACCGTCGTCACCGTTTGGAATGCTTTCCCCGCGCCCAATGACAGCCCGGGGCCCACACAATAGGGGGTTCAATGACAAAAGGCCGCACTCACAAAGCTGACGGCGGAGTCTTCTGACTCCGTCCCCGGGGCTAGTGGCAAATCAATGGTTTTTGCTCAAAAGAACGCGGTGGGCTGAATCGTGGAAACAGGCGAGTCCATCCGGTGGCTTTTAATCGCTGCAGACTTTATCATTTATCAAACTGCGCTGTGCTAAGCGGTTGCGCCTTTTCAGCAGCACAAATATGCCAGCACTGTTTTTGATTTATGACGAATGTCATTCCCATTTGACTGTCATCGCTGGACAGCTCTGGGGAGATTTTGCTTTTTTTGCACCTGCAATGGGCAGCATTTTCACAGCCTCACTTTGTTCAGCGGAAAGGTCGGTGGTGTTGGAGAATCTGCGGCTGTGAATGTGGAACTGTTGCGGCTTGGAATTGAAGCGGATTTACGTGGGACGGGAGATGTGAGACAATCTGTTTTCGTCAATGAATGCTACAGCTTCGTATATGTTTTTAACAATTAGCTTGTAGAAGACGTGCACATTTCAAAATGATGTCCCTAATCCACTGGTGAAAAGGACGCTTTAACCCTCTCATCTTTCATGTAGAACTGCTTCATGCAACAAAGAGGGTGCAGAAAGTGCTTAATGTTGAAGACTGTCTGTCTTTTGTGTTGTGTCACATTATTTATTATGTAGTTTTTGTTGTAGTTGTTTTGACTTCAAGATGGCACCGTGGGAGTGGCTGCCTCTACAGCAGCTCCCGTATTTTGTTTTTGCTACTGTGAAATGTAAATTTGAGAGAAATAAATGATCATCTAGTCTAATCTAAACAAAATGCGGTTGGGGGGACAGGTTTTCCAGTCCAATGACAGAAATGTCATTCAAGTTGACTTCTCTCGATGTAAAGATAGAAGCATATAAAGTCAGAAAAGGAGTTATAATAAAGTCAAATGTGAACAGTGTAAAATTTCCGTCAGGCTTCCTGTGCTCTGTAATTACGGCGTCCCAATGTAATGGCACTTTCTTCTATAGCAAGAACAACAAGATTTGTGTCCTTTCCTTGTATTACTGCTCAGAAGCAATTTGCTCTTCTTTGCGTCACCGTGTAAAAAGTTCCTGATTGCAGATTTTGACGCGAGCCTTAAGTGCGTGCGGCCACGCTCGATCGAAATGCATTCTCCTACTCTGTATGAACTTTGACCTCGCCAATCAATCTGGATGGAGTCCAGGGGGGGTTTTACCACTCGTAGAATTTCTGACAAGTAGGAAAATATCCCATGAAACTAAATGTCATTGTAATGCTTTTAGTTCACTTTTGACCGCTGTGCATTCCGCGCAGTGTGAGCTTCAAAAGGCTAATAAGCAAGTTAATGCGTTCACTCTCCCTGCACAAAGAGTAGTCCTTAATGAACCTGCTGAGCTAGCATATTCAACTCCATATTATGACACCATATACATGAATCCAACCACAAAGTCGAACAAGCGCGCGCTCGTGAATGTACTCGAAATCGAAGAAAGATTGTGAAAAGGCAAACATTTTTCCACCCTGAATAGTCCAAGCTGCTTTGTCTTGCCTTGGGCAAGGACAAGACGGCGAGAAGTCCTCATCCGAGATGAATAATGCACCGTTCAAAGTCCCCTCGACTGATCGGAGCCCCCCACGAGAGCCCTAAGGTACGTCATTACCTGCATGTAAAAGCTTCTGCAGCTGTGCCTTGTTGCCTGAAACTCATGTTCAGAGCACACGGCGGCTCAAATAAAATCCTCATCAAGCTGTTCCAAAAGAGTTTCCGCCAATAAATGAGAGGGTGGGGTAGGGGGGGTTATGATCCATACTCCCAGGTGTGCTCGCCGAAACGCCATTTGAGATAAGGTAAAGACGGATCTTATCCAGACTCCGTAGGTGTTTGTCAAACCAGTTGCTAGAACGACGGAGAGAGTTCATCACAGGCTTTACTAGAGACAAATGATAGAGAATGCACGGTTAATAATTTACAAGAGCCAAAAATAACATCAAAACAAAAAATATATATATAAAAACGACTCTTGTCATCTTTCTGCAGAACCTGGGAAACAAAAGCAACAAGATTGAATCGGCAATAACCAACAAGTAAGTCTTCCGATTCCTCAATGTTGGTGTCATAATGCTCTTTTACAATTCAAATGATGTTCGTCGCCATGTTTATTTCACTTTTAAGTTCATTTTGTTTCATTTGAATACGTGAGGCTTACAAATATGTCTCACAAACGTGATCATGCGTGTGCATAATTTACATGTTCATGCTGCGGCAACTTGATTTTTTTTTCCCGGCCCTGCTGCTCAAATTGTGATGCATTTTTTATATGCATTCATAATAACCCATTTTAATTTTTAACCCACTTGTAAACAGATTTTTTTTTTTTTTTTTTTAATTCCAAAAATTGATTTTGTTATTTCGAGTAGAGCTATGCATTATTAAGTGCAAATAGGATTGGATTAGGCTTTATTTGTCTGGCAGTGGAGAAATTTACATTTGACAGCAGCAAAGTTATGGAAAGAAAAGGAAAGTGAGAAGTAGACAGACAAAATACAGCAAAGGCAGCCACTCTCACAGCGCCATCTTGACGTCAAAATAACAAAAAAACAAAATAAATATGAAAACACAAAGACCCAGACAGTCATTCAATCTTAAGCACTTTTCTGCACCCTCTTTGTTGTATGAAGCAGTTCTAGATGAAAGAGGAGATGATCAAAGCGTCCTTTTCGCCAGTGGATCAGGACCGTCATGGTGAAATGTGCTCGTCTGCAACAAGCTAAATGACGAAAACAAACATGAAGTTGTAGCATCCATTGATGAAAAGAGTCGTGATTGTCTCACATCAGCCGCGTAAATCCGCTTCAATTCCAAGCCGCGACAGTGAAAATGCAGACAATTACAGGAGCAAAAAAAAGCACAATCGCCTCATAGCTGTACAGTAATGACAGTCAAATGGCAACGACATTCCTCCTAATCAAAAACAATACTGGCATATTCGTCATAAAAGGTGCATCTACTCAGCATAGTCTCCTCCCTGATGAATGTTGTGGCCAAAAATGCTGAAAAACAATCCTTATTCGTTCCACATGATGTACAACAACACAAAGTGACAAAAGAAAACAACAAAAAAGGCAAGGCCCGTGAGAGCATTGCTGACGTTTGCCTACTCGAGTGCCATCTTGGACTTCTTCAATAAAATATAAAATGAATAAAACACAAGCAGCACCTCATAATAACGAACGTCTTTTTTTTTTTATTCACGGTTCATAAGTTCACTATGCAGACCATTTTGCAACATAACACTTTTCAAAACGGGACCGTTTTCACGGAAAGGTCACAGATGACAAGTTTGTCCGACTTCGACTAACGCGGGGATGTAAATGAGATTTCTAGCTGCTTCTGTTCACCGTGGCGGCGGGTGACTCATAGATCATCTTGAAGGTTAGTATACAAGCTGTGTACCCGTATGCGCGTCATCATTGAGTCCTGTACACGCGCTTGTAAAATACTTTTTTGATTAATGATACACCTCCGGAGACCTACATGAAAGGCATTGAATGCACTCTGCTGCGGTTCATTTAATCAACCTGGTTTGTATGAGGGGGGGAATCATAATTTGAATGCTCCCATTTATTCATGTCATTTCAGTATTTAACTTTGCATGGGTATGTATCAAAGAGAGATAAAACAAAGTGGGAGCTATTCATTTTGAATTTTAAAATCTTTGTTTGGATGATGGGGGCAGGAAGGGATATGGCAGTGTATTTAAGTCATTCACTGCCAGATGATATGCAAAAATTTGTCCACTCCAGTGCCAGGGTTTTTGTCATTTTCACTGAAATTGAAGGACCCACAAAGTATTGCGTTGTAGGACTACATAAACATTCAATGCAGCGTAAACCTGAGACTCTCTTCTTTCGTCAAAAAAAATGAGGTAATTCCTAAATTATATGGGTCTGGAGTTATCTGAGCTTCAAATGTGGGCGGCTGAACAAAAAGACAAATGTTGCCCCCTTGCGGGAGGGTAAAACATTGCCTTTGCCAGCTTTTCAGTTTGCACCTTTTTCATTGACAAATCAAAATTCTGTGTTAAACAGTGAACAGGACGATGCTTATGCGAAAATGTAAGAATTGTGATGTGATGTATGTTCTGTTTTGATGTCCGAACATATTATGTTCAATGTACAGTGATACCTTTGGTTACGATCTTAATTGGTTCCCAGAAAGTGTGTGTAAGGCGAAACGTGTTTTCCAAACATTATTTTTCCATAGGAAACCATTAAATATAAGAATAATCCGATACCAGGTCCCCATAAAACATAATTTTCTACTAAATAAGCCTTAAAACTACACAAAATATACCTCATTTTATGTGATATTGTATTGTAATTAAAGAAATAAACTGTACTGTATAATAAAGTCGTTTTATTTACCTTTGTGATGGTCGTTGATAAAGTTGCCTCTTGATGATATCTGAGTGAAGTTGCCGTGCTTTCTCGGCGATAATACCCTCACCACACTGTCCCCGTTGAGCTGCTTTTCATTTATACAAATCTTTATACAAAAATATAAAGTTTTTCAACCTTCTATTGCCTGAGACAGTTGCTTAGACAACACCCTGAGCCACACGTAGCAATGGTCGACTTAGCATACTAGTACTGGGATGCTAAGTCAAACAAGTTCGTGTTTTTCGATGATCTCCTTCTTCTGCTCGACTGTAATTTTCTTTTGTGCCCTCTCTGGCTATACACTAGCCTGTTTGTGAGGTCTTTTCGGTCCCCAAAAAGCAAAAGTATCCACTCCATAATAAACCATGTCTGCACTGAGTGCACTCAAAGAAAGTGGGTGTGGAAAGGTAGTCCGGCAGCCACGGTGGTGCTGTTCCGCCGTGTGGTTTGGTGTTCTTCCGCCGAAAACTAGTCCGCCAGCCATTGTGGCGCTCCGTGTGTTTCCCGAAAACTAGTTCGTATGCCAAGATTATATTCTCGCAAATTTAATCTTAATAAAGCGAAAGGTTCGTTCGCCGAGGTGTCACTGTACTTAGGCATGTGACCATGTTTCCCCTTTTCTAACAGTTTATCATTAATAAAATCAATAAAAAGTTTCATAATAAAAAAAATCTGTGTTCAAAAAATAAACATTTCTCAGATGTAATTTGGTGGGCCTGCTTCCTCTTTTCCCATCAAGTTCGACTCAAATTGGCCAAGGTGCTTTCTTACTGGGGATTGAGAAATGGCAACGAGCACAAAATCTCATTGGCAGAGGTAATATTTTTTATTATTGGATGTCACACTGTGTTTATCTTTGTGCTCGTCTGGTACTTTGTTTTGTTTTTTTCTTCTCCTTCATAACAAGAAGCAGAAAAGGACAACAAAATCTGGCAGTGGCAGCAGGGACATCATTCTGGTCGTGATTGGAAAAAACAATTTTAGGAGAGAGGAAATCGTGCAACAGGACGCTAAAACAGATCGTATCTACTTGTCCGTGGAGTGCGATTGTCAGATAGATACCGCTTAGCTCACCAAACTATTATATAGCCACCTAATTGTATTTGCCGATTTTCTCCCATTCTGTCGACCGGCAGTCAAAATCCGGTGTTTGTAGTCAACGCTGCTCCACGATAAACACCCTACTTGATTTCACTTGACAAAATGAGATTGAACAAAACACTTCAAGGTCAGCGACAACACACATTTTAGGCTTTTTCACACAGTGAGGTGGCGTTGAGCGGGATCAGCTTTGTTTTTCCATTGTGTTTCCTTGGGTTCACGTGTCATCTGTTGCTCTTCTTGCTGTCACTCAAAACTAGGAGGAGATGGAAGTTTTCTACCTGGAGATAATCCCTCAAACACATGATGTCATGAAAAACTGACACATTCTTTATTTTTCTCTTTGGGGGCGCTGTCGTCGGCGTTTGACGTTGTGTCTCGTTTTGACACATGAATGTTGGCGGATTTAATGGACCATAAATCTGACGATGATTTGCTCTTGGTTTCGTTTTTACCAGCCATCACGTCTTCTGACTACCTCATTACAATTAATAAATAAAATAATAAATAAATAAATGAAAGCACTTAAATTTCCAGAGTGGGTTGTCAACGTTGATAAAAGTAAGTCTTTAGAAGATATATTTTATGTGCCTCCCACACCCTTCACACACACCCACGCACACAAATTAGATCATTCCCAGATGACATAACTAATTCACTGCCATTCCCGATTTTATTAAGGGTTTGAAAAGCATGATGTGAAGTGCCATTCCCGAATTTGTTCGGGTTTTCTTTTTTCTTGTGAGGGGTGCTGATCAAGCGCTGGTCCGACCTCTGCCAATGTTTTTGTCCATGTTAGCGCTTTGTTCCAGCTTCAGCTGTTGTTGAAGCGCGATATAA